>NC_034604.1:72134581-72137896 GCF_900095145.1 Mus pahari | reverse complement strand
TGTGTGTGTGTGTCTGTGTGTCTGTGTTTGTGTGTCTGTGTTTGTGTGTGTGTCTATGTGTGTGTGTCTGTGTGTGTGTCTGTGTGTGTGTTTGTGTTTGTGTGTGTGTGTCTGTGTTTGTGTGTGTGTGTGTCTGTGTCTGTGTTAGTGTGTCTGTGTTTGTGTGTGTGTCTATGTGTGTGTGTCTGTGTGTGTGTCTGTGTGTGTGTTTGTGTCTGTGTGTGTGTCTGTGTTTGTATGTCTGTGTTTGTGTGTGTGTCTATGTGTGTGTGTCTGTGTGTGTATCTGTGTGTGTCTGTGTGTCTGTGTGTGTCTGTGTGTGTGTGTCTGTGTATGTGTGTGTCTGTGTGTGTGTCTGTGTTTGTGTGTGTGTCTCTGTGTGTGTGTGTGTGTGTGTGTGTGTGTGTGTGTGTAGGATCCAGACATGAAAACTTTTCCTTTAAGTTTTTGACTTGGTACACAGGAGGCGAAGCAGGAGACTCATACAGAGAGTTTGCATGACCTGAGAGTCTGACACAGACACACTGATGAAATTCTTCTCATGTAAATAGCTACAAGAAGCCCAGAAAAAATGAATCTATTTTTTTTTTAAAGCCTGCATGCTTGTTTTCGCTCAGTTCTATCATACAGTAAACTTCCTAACCAGGAAATTATACAGGGCTGAACTCAGAGTTCTGGCCTTGTCCATTTCAAGTTTTCTGTCTCTACAGACCATCTAGAACAGAATGCTTCTAATATACAAAAGACAGCAAAACTACAGAATGAGAGGACTCTGGATCCACAAAGCCCCTGGAAGTCAGCACATCAAACACTGTGCTGAGGAGAAATTTACCTCCATTGCTTCAAATCAGGAAGGTTTTAAAGATTGTCACTTTGGAAGTTCAAGTCACTTAATAATACAACTATGCTATGAATTCCCAAAGTAGTATGTGAATCTTACCTGCAAAAAGGGTACCCCTGCAATTCCTACAGTACGCAAGAAAACATTTTTCCAATGATCAACTCAAATAAGAAGCATTTTTGATTGTAAGAGGTTAATATCTGCTTCACAAGGATGTTATAATAATGAAATTATATAATCCCTACAAAGTACTTAGCAAAATGCTCCTAATAAAATAAGCACAGAACAATCCGTGGGTTATTTGATTGTGGGCTGTAAGCTCTATACAAAGAGGCATGCGTGGAGAGGAGAGAGGAGACAGTTTCTATCAAAGCAAGCCTTCCATTTGATTTAATTTCCTGAGAATGTCCATAGTCATGTGTAGTTAGAGGTGGGAGTGAATTGCTCCTGTGGAAAGGGTAAAGGAGAAGTAGAATAATTGAATGATAGTAAAGGTGCTACAGAATTAAGAAGATATATGATGTTTATAAGTGATTAGGATTATTACTTTGTGAGATACAGTACTTGTGGTTTTTAGTCTACATTGAAAAAATAATTTCATTATACGAATTCACAAAAATGTCACCAAAAAATGACAGAATGAAAGAGTTTCACAAAAGCTCCTAAATGTAATACCTTTAGTGGCTAAGGTATAATAAAATAATGATTTATGAACCCTACATTAATTGAAGATAGCCCTGTGTAGAAATGCACTGATTATTTTGTACTTGGGTTTAATAGGAAGACACTGTTAAATACACAAGCAAGAAACATCCTTGTATCATTTAGGGATATTTATGTGGTACATAAAAAATATTTGTCTAATATTTTAATGTAATTTGTGTAAGAAAAGAAAACAATATTAGGGGTAGAGAAAGAAGAAACTCGTGCAGGCAATCTCTTCAATATTTATTCTAAAATTCAAGTGTAATACCATATATTAGAAGGTGAATTCTGATACTGTAATATATGTGCTTAAGCATGTAATTATTATCTGTGGAACAGAATGATATGGACTAGATCCACTTAGACATATATGTCATCCAACAAATGTCACTGATTTAAATCGAAATTTCAGCTCTCTAGTTCCTTTTCATATGGTGCATTGCACACCTCCAAGCCCAAACCCATTTTCCTATCATGGGAAAAAAAAATGGTTGCCCTTTGGTGACCCCGGGTGCCGAGGATAGATTGTCCAGGCTCATTTCCAAACACTCCACGTTCCTTGGTGAGAAGATATTATCATTTCTCAGTGTGGAGCCTTGTTATTAATTCAGGTGAATCATGGAAGAGAGTCATGGGTGGACCTCATGTTTCATAAGCAGCAATAGCAATGAGTCAGGGTGGAGGTTGGGGCAGTGATCCAAGACCACTAACACTAGAGAAGGAAAAATGGTTTTTCTTCCTTGGCTTGTGGCAAAGGGTATTTTGGAGAAGTCTGGGCTGAAAGACTTTATTAGCTTATCAGCTCCTCCTTCCAGCTTGACCAAGGGAAAAGAATGGATTGCATCGGAACTAGTATGAAGAATGCACTGAGACTGCTACCAAGGCCCTTACTAACCACATCGTTCCTCTTGATGGGCACTCCAGGTCACCTGACCTACCAGAGGACAGACAAAGCTGGTTCCAGACCCCTGGGAATTGTTACACGACTCTTAGGAAAACACTGACCAGTCTTAGCCACCTACACAGCTCAAAGTCTGCTCTCTAAATGCCAGCTGCAGAGGTGGGACATAGAAGCCCTGCCAGGAAGTTCAGCAGTCAGAGGAATATTATCTATACAATCACAGAACTAAGCAAGTTATCAAAACTACAGTGGGCTAGTTTGAGTGGCTTCTCTGAGAAGAAAATGCCAAAGCAGCCCAGCTTGGAGTATATTGTCCACCTTATTCTGATTTTTCCCTTGGACACTGAGTAGTGCTCTTTGTGCTTTTTTTCATACATTCACTCTTCCACATTAATGAAACACTTAACATGTGCCTATAATAATCTAATTAAATTTCTCATGTGTGCCTACAATAATCTAGCACTGGGGAAATAATAAAAGCAAAACAAAAAGGGGAAATTTGTCTTAACAGAACACACAGTCTACTGTTGGTTTAAAAAAAAAAAAGGTCGGAGTAACTTTTTAAATCATAAAATTGTATCATCAGATGATTCCTATCTGGAGGGTGAGAAAAAAAAAACAGAACAGGAGGAAGGGGCAGAAGTGGTGTTCCTGTTCTGCAAAAGATGCTCATGGATAATGTCAGAAGCATGCAGAACATGAGCAAAGGCACACAAGTAGTGGGTACAAGCCTTCCAAGAAAAGGGGGGCAATGCTATGGCCTGAATGTGTGCGTGCATAGGGTGTGCATGCATAGGGGCATAGTGGGGCTAATACGAGAGAGAGAGAGAGAGAGAGAGAGAGAGAGAGAGAGAGAGAGAGAGAGAGA
>NC_034604.1:72120478-72133541 GCF_900095145.1 Mus pahari | reverse complement strand
AGAGAGAGAGAGAGAGAGAGAGAGAGAGAGAAGGAGGAAGAGGAGGAGGAGGAGTAGAGGAGAAGGTAGAGGAGTCATTGGAATTTATACTTTTACCTTAAGAGGATGACATTGTTAGCCTATTGGTACCTATTCTTTCCAGGCAATTGATTCTATTTGGGTGTGCTTGTGCATGTGTGAGTATACATACTTATGTTAAAATAGTTATATTAAATATGCTTTACTGTAATTCATTCACTTGGTTAATTCTGAACAAAATAACTTTCTGCAAATTCAGTAAATCTCAAATATTTTAGTGTTCACTTCATATAATATATTCTACTCCAAGTGGCATAATTTTGAAACTATTATCCCATTGTGGAATATTTAATTTATTTCCAATTTCTCAGTACTATTAACAGTGCTTTAATAAGGACTTTTATGAAAACATCTCCAGTTGTCTTATAGCACAAACTTCTAAAAGAGAGGGTTCTCTGTCACATCACATTTGTACACCTTGAAGAATGTTGTTTTCATCAAACGTTCGTTCACATACTCTTGCTAACTTACAACCATGAGACTGTTTATCCTGAGTATGTGCTTTTGGGAAGAAAAAGAAAACTTTAAAGCATGTCATAAGCTTTCTACATTTCTACTAGACTTCATTATTTGGTTTTGATTTAATTTGATGCTTGCTTGGTAAGATAACCTGATGTGTTGCTGAGGTCGGTTGAATAGAAATGCCTCCATAGGCTCACATATTTATATGTTTAGTCCCCAGTTAGTAAATTGTTTGAGAAGTTAGGAGGTGTGACCTTTTTAGAGTAGGTATATCTTGTTATAAGCAGGTATGTCGTTGGGGTGAGCTTTGAAGCCCATGCCAGGCCCAGGCCCCATTCCATGCCACATCCCTACACATCAGGATGTAAAGTCCTCACCCATTGCTCCAGTGCCATGCCTGACTGCTTTCTGCCATAGTAACAATCGACTAAGCCTCTTAAACAGTAAGCAAGCCCTCAATTAGAGAATTTCTTTTAGAACAGTTGCCTTGGTCATAGTGCTGCCTCACAGCAATACAACAGTAACTAAGACAATTGCCATTTAACTAATTGAAATGTTCCATGTGTATTATGAATATTCTAATATCTGAAACTACTTAACACATTTTTCTTAAGAAATAAAAATACTGCCTGCTAAATTTTCTGTACTGTTGTCACTTGTTCTGCTTCTTCTATCAAAGAAATAATGTGTTTTTTAAAGCAACAGAGGGAAACACCCAATATCAACCTCTGACCTCTGCATGCACACGCATATACACACATATGAATGTGCACTCTCATGCACTTGAGCCCAGATCCACACATACACTATATATATATATATATATATATATATATATATATATATATATATATAATAGGAAAAATACCAGGAATTACATTTCTTTCCATGTTTGCAAGTCTACTTGAGAAATATATCTAGTATTTCATGTTGTCTTAATCCATATTTTATAAGCATTAATAAAGATAACTATATTTATGAAATCCACATGGAGACACAAACTGTTTTCCTCATTTTTTGTCTCATTTTTATTGTATTACCTGCGTCCTTTTTTGTTTAAGATAGTCATTTCCTAGCAAGGTTACTCATGTAAGGAAGAGGAAACAATGGAAAATGAGCATAACACACTAAAATTTATGGAACTGAATAAAACAGCCATTCTGTAAAAGTTTATCCTCCATTGTAATTTCTCTTACCATTTGTCCCTGTAGAAAATTTTAGTTGCTTGTGATGAAAATGAACATCCTAATGTCTAAGAAACATTACCCTTGCACTATGCTGACAAAGGACTTTTCTTCTCTGTTTTTCATTCTCATTAGAGATTTGTTGTGGTGGCATTTGGAGATTATTTTCATATGAGACATATTGTTTAGAGATCCCCTACTATATATTTATTTAAAATGAAAGATGCCTCAGTCAAGATCATATTTTGACAAATGATAGCAAAAATAACTCACCTTTATCCAAAAATTGTGTGCACCAGACACTGTTCAAAATGCAGTCACACATTAGCTGATCCCTCAATCCTTTCCGATTTGAAGGTCTCTTGGCTGTGGGTTGAATTATTTCATGTCTATGGCCTATCTCTGCTCTCGAACTGGATCTCTAAAGCAGATGTTTCAGAAGCATCGGGGAAGGGCTTACCTCCTCTGATCTCTAAGCTGTGCAGAGGCAGAGGAAGCACAAGGTCCTCTCAGCCTGCCTCCTTTGCGCGCTGTATATCTTTTGTTTGTGTTCATAATTGACAAGGTGCCATGCTTGATTTATTTCAGTTTGGTTATTTTCTTTCCCTATAAAAATGATGTATTCCTAAGGAAGACATGGAAAACTCAGCAAATCAAGAAGGTAGCTCTAATTCTACCACTTGATTTTTAGAGGATTTCTGTCAGTGATATTTCTAGGCATAGATAATGAGAAAGCCCATTGTGCTGAATGCCTGTGATCTTATCACATACACGGTTATTATTTGAGGTAGCATTACAACCTACTCCTACTTTTCAGCATTAGCAAAAAAGATTTAAGATTAATAGAATTTATTAATGAAGATAACAGAATTTCATTATTTTCTGAATATACATTTTGTTACATTTTAAAAATAGCTATACAAAGCTATGGTGTTGAAATTATTTGTGCAAAAGATTTTTCTGTATTTAAATTATTCCCCTTATCATGTAATCACACAAGTGGTGACATAGGATTCATGAACATCTTAAGAATTCATACTATGGTCCCTCGGTCTTGGCGCCACCTTGATTGAAACTCCTGTGCCCGCCGTGAGAGCGAAGTGGCGGAAGAAGAGAATGCACAGGCACCAAGTTATCAGCTTGTGCACCCACGAAGCCTGCAGGAGCAGAAGTAAGGGATGCTGAACTCCAGGACACCGGAACAAGTAGTTGGACTGTATGCTGTTTTCAGGAATAAGTCTCAGTAGGCATGGAACATCACCTCACCAAGATTGCCTGGGAAAATGACTGTCTTTCTTACAACCAAAACAGTCCTGCTGGCTCTCAGTCCTTTCTAGACTAGTTCTGTTCTCCCTTGTGGCCAAGTGTAACTTGTATATAATAAATCCTCTTGCTGTCAGCTGAAGAATCAAAAAAGAAAAGAAAAGAAAAAAGAAAAATGAAAAAAATTCATACTATGACATGGTTCTCCCAAGTGTAACAGTGCGCACTTTGTTCAATAATGTAAATCTCTGCACCACAAGGTTAAGTCAATACAACATGTCATATTTTTTCTCAAATTTATGTTTACATCTTCATAAAGAACAGCCAGTTATTAGCTCTCAAGAATTTTGATCACAAATCCTACCCACAATTTCCTTCATCCACCCCGTAAATTCAGGGACTCTATAATGGCTACTTAACATATGTGGAAGTTGAATCAAAAAGTAAGAGAAGCACTAAACTCTATAAATCCAATGATTCCTTCCATGGGTCCCTAAACAACCTGCCCTGGAGTTATAACCAAGGAAGCAGGGTCTAGACTAGAGGATCTAGATGCTGCCATGTCATGGGTGTCATGGTGGAAGAAGATGGCCACCCAAGATGGCCACCATTCAAGGAACAAAATTGGGGAAGTCAAAGTGAGACTAGAAATATCTAGGCTACACTTCCTAGAAGAGGACTGTTGGAAGATACAAACCAGAATCCTAGGCAGTGTGTCAGACCAGCTTTCAAAGCCAGAACTTCCTCCGAGACAACGAGCTCTGGGAGAACCAGGATCTATGAGGAGCAGAGTTGAGATTAAAGGAGGGGATGGTGACTCTTCAAGGAACTTCACTTAATACCCTAGCAGCCAGGGTCATTAATACATGTTTTCCTCTACCATATTTTAAGATTTGTGAGATCTTAAAAGGACTTGGGTGTACTGGTTGGGGTAGAGAAAGGAGCTCGAGTCTGAAAAGCAAGGACAGGCTGTCTCAGCGGAAAGCAGGAAGTGCAGAGCATCCGACTCTTTGGCAGAGTAAGGAACACTGCACTCAAAGCATCGCCTGACAAACATCTCTACTTTTGGTAAAACTGATCAGCAAACGATATGAGTGTTGACTCTCACCGAATATTTCGATGACTTTGTATAAATCTTTTAAAGATTTTTGTCAGGCATTCTCAGCTCTTGAGTGAAGACTGGCATCTCGAAAATAACTGTAGTATAATTACAAAATGAAATACAACTACACAGCTGTGAAATAGGAACAATGACCATGTAATGTCATAACACACTGAAACATGAAAGTGCGATGCTATCCAAAGGATACTGATTGCTCTTAAAACTATAAAATTGAATATTAAAGGTGAACCCTAAGAGGCTGCACGCCGATAATATTCTTTAACATGATATTAGAAATGTTTAAAAATGTGTATTCTAAACAACATAAATTTTAGTGAAATATACCAGTTTATTTACAGGGATATTTGCAATATATTTACCACATGTACAGGGAATTATAGCAGAAAATTCACAAATGTTACCACATTGGATGGCTTGGGACTATGTAAATGAGAGGAGGAGCCAGTCCAAGCAGTGAGACTTTCACAGTGTTCTAGTTCTCCGGTTATACCGTGGATTTATAAAGGGAGTTAGAGAGTATTTATTAACCAAATAAAATAAGAGCCAGAAAGCACTTTTAGTTTATCAACTCAACAAGAATTTAAACTGTATTACTAGCTAGGCCAGTTCACATGTCAGTGGAAGCAACAACTGTCTAACTAGACTTAAGGCCCACTCAATAGGAAAGAAAGATCATGTCTGGTCCTGGAAACTTAGCCATCTCCCCGGGGCTAGTCATGTCGTGGGTCTTAGTTAGGAATCTAGTACCGCCACTGTGTTAGGCCAGTATAATTATTTACTATATTCTAAATCCTACCCTGTATCCACAGGTAAGTGTAGCTAACACCTCCCACCAAAAACCCTACAGTAGAGGAGATGGTAAGAACACAGAGCCAGAGCAGGAGGAGGGCACCAAGGAAACAAACCACCGTCAGGAAAGGTCACATGAGCTCACAGAGGCTAAAGCAGCAAGCACCTAGTCCTCTGACCACGTCCTGTGGCTTCCACTTAAGTCTTTTGAAGGGATTCCTGAGCATGGGAACAAAATTGCTCTGACCCTTGATCTCTCTTAGACTGGTTTCCAGCTGTTTGTCTATTCTGTCTGACTTAGATGCAACAGTTTTCCTTGCACCTTATATTTTATTTTGCTATAGTGTATTTTAAACACTACAAATTAATACAAACCTAGCCACTAAGATAAAGGTTAACTATAACCGTGAGCCTTTCTAAGTCCCCCCTTGTTCCAAATAATGATATGGAGAATTATTTTTATTAACAAATGCCTAGACTATAAGCGAAGCTTGTTTCCCACTAGTAACCCAGTCATTGCGTTTATACCAATCTAAGTTCTGCCACCTGGCTGGTTAGTGACCTACCCACAGTTTCAGTTCATGTGCCTGCACATCTTGGTAGCAAATCTCTCAGGCATGAGTCTTATTCCAAGACTTCCTGTCTCTATCTGGAAGTTCCATCTCACTATCCTGCCTTTTGCTATAAGTCATAGAATTTTTATTTTAACTGATTAGAAGGTGCCTTCGATAGGCAATGAAGGACAGAGACACATCTCTACACAGTGTATAAAAACAACATCTCTACAATTAACAATGACACTGTCATTTATCCCAGCTGAGAGAGAAAAAAAAATCAGTTTTCTCCAGTGGAATGATATGAGTCTATCAACCATTCCAGGCCAGATTTCATGTTCAGGAATTGTTGATCAACAAACAACAGAATCCATAGATTTTTCTGTCCTTTATTTGGTACAAGGGTTTGTTGTCGTTGTTGTTGTTGTTGTTTTGTTTGTTTTTTGGAGGGGGTAATACTTTCTTTTTCACTTTTTAGGTTTTGGGCATTTTGTTGTATTGGTTTTGGTTTGTTTTTTTGAGAAATAACTTAAAATTGTGTGGGAAAGGGGTAGAGAGGATCTGGATAAAATTCTGGAAGGGGAAGAAGATAAAAATTTATTGAAATTGAAGAATTTAATTTTAAGCCAGGCAGTGGTGGCACACGCCTTTAATCCCAGCACTTAGGAGGCAGAGGCAGGCAGATTTCTGAGTTCAAGGCCAGCCTGGTCTACAGAGTGAGTTCCAGGACAGCCAGGGCAACACAGAGAAACCCTGTCTTGAAAAAACAACAACAACAAAAAAAACAAATAAACAAACAAAAAAGATTTTAATTTTACATTAAAATTTTAATTAATTTTAAATTATGTTTTAATTAAATTTAAATGTTTTAATTTAATTTGTTTTAATAGTAAAATATATAAATTTTGAAGTGTAAAAATAAATTGAATGTGTTGATTTAAATTAAAATATTAGCTACTCCTTAAATAGAACTACAAACAAAGTAACTGATTTTGGGGAAATTGACATCACTATTTAAAAGATAGATAAGTTAAACAAGCAAAAACCAAGAACTAGATAAACAGTAGAAAATGCTATTATTGCTACAGGCTGTTGGTTATAATATATGATATATATACCGAGGGGGGGGGCAGAGAGCAGGAGCCAAGAGACCACCATGTCAATTACTATGAAAGGAAATAAGGCCAAATAGTTTGCCAGAGAGACAAGTGATCAGGACGAGCTGATCAAGTTGAGGATCCATGCACAGGTGCCTTAGAGGAGGTGCTCAGTAGCCTCAGCCATGTGCGTGAGAGATGTGCATTCCAGACAGGAACATCAGGCAAAGCTCTGGGACAGAATCAAAGAATCTTTGAAGAAAAGCAAGAAGGCCAGTGTAGGTGCAGTAAATAAAAATTGCGGATTGTAAGTCAGAAGTAACCAGTGCCAATCTTCCCACAATTGACAGATGGTGTGAAGCCTTAAATCACTGAATCAGTTAGAGTCTTCCAAGCTATAAAAAGGACTGAGAATTCTATTCTAATGTTGTGGGACAGCATTGAAGGTCTTTGGGCAAGGAACCAGCAAGAACTGCTTTCTGTCTCAAAGATAATGTCCCAACTGCTGTGTGGTGGACAGACTATTCAGACTTAATATCAGGCAAATGAAGCAGGGCCAGTTTACTTTAAACAGCCAAAAATCCCTTCCCCCCCCCCTCACACGCACACACACACACACACACACACACACACACACTTTCTCTTAAAAAGAAGCTTCAAAACAAGCATGTACTCTTGGCTAGCCAAATAAATCAACTTGTGAACTAGGCAGGGGAAGAAGGACCAACCTATGAGTGAGCTAAGGCCTTTCTTCTCTGAGGTACGTTGGTCTCTCTCGGGTCACAAAATGATGCTGAGCCTCACCACTCCATGGGCTCTACATCACTTGGTCAAGGTGTGTTGAAGAATCTAGAACATAAGGACTCATGGGTCAAGGCAAGGTTCTAAATTAGCAGGTCATCGTGAGTATCAATCACTAAATCAGAGCCAGACCCAAGTCTGCAAATTCCATTCAAGCCTTAACTTTCCCAGAGTAAATACCACAAATATGTAGAGCCCCGTGAGCTAGCCACTCCTCATGGTTTTCCAGAATATATGCCTATGTATGTTAGGAATATTCTTGGTATATGCCTATGTATGTTAGGAATATTCTTGGTTTATCTTCTTTTACTCATTCCCCAGGAAGTCCAGTCAAAAGTTCCAGTTGTCTCTCTTCTAAAGACCTCAGGTAAGCTGTTAATCACAGGGAATTGACAATCAGCTTGTTCTATAAACACCCATAATATTAATCACTCATGCTACAAAATCTCATACAAATAGTACAGTTATCTAATTCTTGAGTAAAAGTAAAAATGTTAGCCTTGGTTTTTGTGTATATCACCAGGTCCCTAAGAAAATTCTCTAGCATTAGATTGGAATATACAAAATTATTTGGATTAATTGAGTGTACCATTTGTCTCTTTAGTGTTTTGAAGTGTATTAAAGTTCAATGTATTGTTAACAATATTAAAAGTAACTACAATTAAGTTCTGACCACCAGTCATTCATTCCGATTGCCAAATGGCAGCAAAATAAATTTGGCCACCAAGTGGGAAGTCTAGAATATCCTTGAATTTAGGAGCTGTGTGTGATGCATAACCAGAAGTCATACAGATTTGAGCTTCTGAGCTCCTACCCTAACATACAGTCTCTGGGCTTGCAAAGCCCACTTAGAGAAGGCTTGCTCCTTTGTGCCCACCTTCTTTCGTTGTGCACACCTTCTTTCGCTGAAAATATGCATTATTTCTATTTATACCTGAGCTGATATTTATGGATAATCTATTGAAGGAGGAAATATGGCCCAGGTGAGCAGAAGTGACAGGGCAGTATTTAATGGCTACAGCAAATAACCTCCTAACGGCCAAACGAGTGTCATATCTCACAGTTACGATGTCTTCAAAAGGTGATATTTCTGGCTGTGTCATCATAGCTGTGAAAAGCATTTTCTCAGCATCTAAGAAAAATGGGAAGACCGTGGAGTGATAGAGGGTACATTCCAGACAGGTTGGTATTAATCATACATACTCAGCCTCAATTTCTGTTGACTTTTAAGGAAAGGCATTTAGAGTTGGCAGAACAAGAGCAAGATAGACACAGACTTGCCAGCTTTTAAGGTGAATGGTTGAGGCTGTGCCACAGCCACATCATCACGTGGAAATTGCTTAGGAAAGTTGGTTCTCTGTGATGGAACCCACTTCCCTTCTATACGTCTAAATCCCTCCAAACCCTTATTTCCCAGATCTGTCTTTTTATCCTATCTGCCTGCCCCATCAAAGCCCCATGTGTTTCTATTCTACCCATAAGTGAGGACTGAGTTTTTCCTGAGATCTGTGGAATGATGCTGGGAGTTACAAGGACAGGGCGGAGAAATAAAAACAGGATCCTGAATCTTTGCCTCCAGTGATGGGTGCTTCCTCCAGAGACACAAATTACACAGACAGACGCTTTAAAAACATTATAAACATTGCTCAGAGATCCTAAAGAACTGAGCAATGAATTATTTTCTTTATCTTTGTTTAAATTGTCAGCTTTGGATTTTAACATACTATAATGGTTACTTGGGACTCAGGATTCACCTACTCACCTCTGCTGACACAGTTTTTGAAGAGCCATTTCCTTCCTCTCCACACAGCTGCTTTCAAGACCTGGCTCAAAGCATCATCTCTTCTAAAGAAAGGGTCATCCTTTTGACACAGTGTTTGTTTCTAGTTACCTAAGCATAATCTACCTTTTCATTTTATTTTTTAAATCTAGATTCTAGCACCCCTCCAAGGATGATAGGATAAAAATATCTTATTCCTGCTAGATAAGTGTTTCAGCAATGAAGAGCACATTCTGCTGTTTCAGAGAACCCCAGTTAAATTCCAAGTGGCCATGCCTATGACTCTAGCTCCAGGGGTGCCAATGCCCTCTTCTGGACTCTGTGGGCACACTCACTCATGTGCACATACCCGCACAGAGACCTATGCAATATGCACATAAAATACATACTAAGATATTTGAAAATCTGTTATCACTGATATTTTTCATAGTTTAGTCTTGAAATTTTAAGGAGCAGAAAAGGAGACCTTAGTCTTTATACTTCATGGTGTGGAGCCTAGACTTAATGTTCCAGACTGTCTTCTAAGTAGTTGTGGCCTGATTTCTGGTTGGAATCCTAAGTTTTCTGCCCTTTCCTTTCCACTCACCTTCATTGACAAAATGGGTTTGTGTCTAGTATATCTTCTCAGACGTAAGCCTTAAGTTCTGTTTTGAAACCAAAGCAAAAGCAAACAAAGAAAAATAAGAATGGAAAATTATTGCTAAGTACATCTTTTTCAATACCCATAACCTTAAAACTACATTAAAGAAACAAAACCCAAGGGGTAAATTTTTAATAAACCAGTTGTTTATTAAATAGTTGCAATGTATTTATTATTTAATTACTTATTTAATATGTTTTATAATAGAGCTACTCAATGAATTGAATCAGACTTCATCTCAACTTTGTAGCTCTTTAAAGAAATTCTTATTGAGATGCAAATAGTTGAATGAATATACCATTGAATTAAGGGATATTCTCCCCACAATGATTAAAAAAAATTTAAAACATACTCATAAAATAGTTGTAAAATATTGATTAGTGCTTTCGTAATGATACTCTGTAAGCTTCTCATTCAGAAACACTACATTGATAACAACAAAGAATAGCTTTAAAAAAATAAGTACACTGATACTTGGGATAATGTCTTATAGTCAAAAGTCACTTAGACACAGAGCAATGTTCTTTTGTGTACCAGAGTTTTTCTTCCAAAGACAAGATGTGGGTCATATGATAACATATGAATAAGATGCAGTTTGTTTTCAACCTTCAGTCTCCACTTGATTGTATCACAGAGAAAACTCTCAACCACAAAGAAAAGTAAAATCATGTAGACAACACATAGAAAATGGTCAATAGATATTTTTATTCTATTATTATTTTACTATATTATATATTCTACTATAATGATTTTATATGTAAAGTAATATAATTTTATTATAATTGTACTATAATTGCTGAAACTAAAACATTGCTTTTTCAAATCAATGTCTCCATCAGCACATACTTGAATAAGTTGGCGTAGAGTGAGAAGGGTTAGGCATATGTGAGAGTCTTTTGACTGAGCCCTTATACAATTCCTGGGCACCATCTCTGCCTTGCATACTACCAAATCTCCCAGTCTACATGCACAGTGAAGTCTTACTACCTATTCAAGACATCCATAGAATTTGGGTCAGTGCTCTTTTCTTGGAGTGCAATTTAATCAGTGTGCAAGATTTGAGTCTCCATCATAATCTTTGTTAGTGGATGACCATAGCAATGAAAGTAATGGGTTGGCTTCCATTTTAAACAGACTTCTTGCATCTCATCCCAACAGAAGTGGTACAAACTCAGAGAGACTAGGGCACATCACATAACAAAGCGGGAATGCTAAATGAAAAGAATATAACTGTACACATCACACAAAAATACAGAGCATGCCCTGGCAGCTCCCTGGTTTATTTGGTTGTTGGTTTGTTGGTTTGTTTGTTTGTTTTAGAGTAGTGGCATAATATCTTGTGGTTTTATTACTGGGGAGTGTGGTATTAATCTCAAATCAGTGACAGCAAAGCCTTGGGAGATAAAAACTCCTTGTCATGTCTGTATTTCCATAAGCAAAAGCTTAACAGGGATTAAGATCACTGTTCCATGGTCCAAAAGAAGATATCACTCACCAAGATACACAAGCAACAGCCGAAGTATTTCCTCTTCATGCAGTTCACAACTTGCAAAAATCGTGGTTCATCTCTTGTATTTCTCAGCGTTTAAACCAAATGGAATATCTTGTACAGAGTCTGTTGGAAAATATTACAGACTAGATGCCTAAGCTTTCAATCAAAGGCAGGGCAGGTAACTGTTTGTTTACTATGGTTTCCAGGAGAGCATGGGAACAATGTGCTATTTACTGGGAAGTTTTCTTGTTTCAAGTTACACTTACGTATTTTTATTCATCTCAGTCTGGACTTGGATGTTGGAGTTTCTATCTCTAGTCACAGTGAAATACGTAGATGCTGAATGCAGTAGTATCTAAACAGTAATTCATCTAAAAATCAGGTGTCTGATTGAATCATTTAGGATAGTTGAGTATGCCTAACAATGTAATTAAACATCAATGTGTATTTCTATTTTCACCAAGTTTTGTGAAAATGGTTGTTCGCATTCTTTTCAAACCTATCATAGAAGTCCTCATTAAGGTTGTGATCTGAGAGAGCAGTGGACTCACAATTCATATGGTGTTTAAGTGTGTGCTCCTAAAATGAAGGATTCAACAGAGGGTCCAAGCGCTTGTGTCTGCTTCCCAGTTACTTCATGGCTCCCCTCAGGGCATGAGTTGACACTTTCCCTGGCAGCTGGTGGCTGGTGATGTCATCCCCCACCTTCTGGTCTCTCTCTGCTCACTTTCATGACATCCTAGCTCAACAGCCTTAGAGGGGCTTACAAGTTATTCTCCTAAGAGTCCAGTGACCCAAACGTCAGGTAAATATTTGTTGGATATGTTTCGATACTGAGCCATTGCTTGCTTCTTTCCATTTCTGTGGCCTGAGTTCTAACAGTCGGTGAGTTTAGAGATGGTGAAATTCCAGATAAGTGACACAGTACATTCTTTTTGAGGTTGTTTTGATTTCTGTGAACACCTAATGACTTTGTAGAACTTTGGCCATCACAGTGGATTTAGAAGGCCTCTAATAATAGTACCATGCATGACAAGTGGGTCAGTGCCAGCCCTTCGATCCCGATGTTCTCAAAGGACAAGAACTATAACTATTGTGGTAGTTATAACTAGTGCTGTTATTTCCAACTTAATAAGAGAGACAAGGCTAAACTTAGAAACCAAAGAGTTTTTCCATGATTACAAAGCTTGTTAGTGAGAAAAATAAGATTAAACTCAAAGGTAGCTCCTAAGTCCTATGTTATTTCTCTGATGCTGTGCCATAGACAACAACCCAAAACTTTAATTCATGGCAAGATTTTTATAGAATTGTATTTTCCAGTTTCAAAGCCAATCTTGCTTTAAATATTGTATTGTCACAATAGGTGCTAACTCTTCTCTGTCAAATGTTTTATATTGCCAAATCAAGTCACTCCAGTTGAGTTACTGAAAATGGACATAATGAAGAAATTCTTCCTATCAGAAAATAAATCAAAAGGATGCAGAGTTTTAGATTCTCTTTCATAAATTTTCACAGCTAAAGAGACGACAAAAACAAAAATTGCTTTAAGAAAATATAAAGTCCAGGCAGTGGTGGCTCACACCTTTAATTCCAGCACTCAGGAAGCAGAGGCAGGCAGATTTCTATGAGTTCGAAGCCAGCCTGGTCTACAGAGCTAGTTCCAGGACAGGGACAGGCTTCACAGAGTAAACATGTCTTGAAAAAAATGAGAGAGGCAAACAGAGAAACACAGAGACAGAGACTGAGTGAGACAGACAGAGAGAGAGAGAGAGAGAAGAGAGAGAGGAGAGAGAGAGAGAG
>NC_034604.1:72100101-72120088 GCF_900095145.1 Mus pahari | reverse complement strand
AGAGAGAGAGAGAGAGAGAGAGAGAGAGAGAGAGAGAGAGAGAGAGAGAGAAGGAAGATATAGTCAGAAGCGTCCCTCCCTGTGTCTCACACTCATCCATCTCCATAGGCCATGTCCAGCCTATCTATCCTTTATAACAATGACACAAGCTAATGGAAGTTTGGTATTCATCCAGTTCTTAGTCACTAATAATCTATTTTGAAGATATTTCTGTATTACATGTACTGTTGGTTTTTTTTTTTTTTTCATCACCAGGACAAGTGATTTTAAAAGGAGAAGAATGCTTTCCAGTCATGGTTTTTGAGATCTTTGGTCAGACGACTTTATTGACTGGGGTCTCCTCCCAGGAGCGGAATTTCACATCGGTGGAGATTTGAGAATGGCTTCTTACTCTAACATTAGACAGAAGGACACAGAGGGTGATACAGATGCTGAAAACACTTCCCTGCCGGTCGGCTCCTGCCAGCTGGCTCCCACCTCCTAAAATTCCCAATAATGCTAACTTTTAACCTGATTCAAGGACTAACCCCTTGTTGAACTTAGAGCCCTCCTGTCTGTAGCGCTTCCTAAAACCTCACTCACTGCTCTTTGGTGGGGGCTTCACATCCAAACCAGGATTGCACCGAGTTCACAGTCTCTTCCTCTCTCTTTAAAGATCCAGTGTGCTCAAGTTTACACAGACACTGCACTTTACTTTGGTTATTCACATTGCGATAGCTTTGAACTGGCTATATTTTCTTTTCCAAGTAATGCTGCATTGATTACTTTAGGGGAGTTGATTTTTGCACAAGTATGAAGTATGCAACATAAATCCGCACGAAGAAAACTGGAATCCTAAAAGCTATATACTTTTACTTGGGACATTTTCCAGACACTCTCCAAATTTCTCTTACACGATGCTTAAGAGACCTCCTGGCTCATAGATTGGCAGGGGAATATACCATCAAACTTTTAGATTCTTGCAATACCAGTAAATAAAAATGACATCTTAGTAAAACTCAAATTTGCAATTTTCTAAATCTGGATGACATAATCTTTCCCTGTGTACATGTGGGGGGGGGGACTTACTTAAACTGTGAACTGCTTATCCATTTCCTTTGTCTGTTTCCTACTGGCTATCACTCTAAGTGGCTAAGTGTTTATTTCTAATCTGGACTGTGTTTGGTATGGCTTTTTTTTTTTTATTTTAACATACTGAGATATGTTGGTTTGATATGATCACATTTACCAAAGTTTTATGGTTTCTAGATTAGGAATCACAGATGTGCAGATTATTTTTGATGCTCTTGGTGGGATGGTATCATAGTTTAAGTCTGGAATGTCCTTTAGAGATCCATGCTTCAAGCACTTGGTCCCAGCTGATGGTCCTGTTTGAAAGGTTGTGGAACTTTGGGGACATGTGATCGAAGGGACAATAATTGGTTACTTGGAGGCTTGGAGGTTGTACAGAGTGAAATTCTGCTCCTGGGAGGAGACCCCAGTCTCCTGCTTCTGGTTCCAGCCCACGCTCTCTGCTTCTCGTTCTGGCCTCTTTGTGAGAAGCAGCACCGCGAGATCCTAGCACTGCAGAGAGACTCGGCAGTCCCTCCCCCACCACGGTGAGTGGACCTTCTGAAACTGAGAGCCGAAAGAAACACTTCCTCCCCACGATGGCCTCTGCTAGGCAGTTCTTCACAGCGACGAGAAAAGCAACTGAACAAAGATGGAATCTAAATTTACCACCTAGTAAAAAGCACACAAAAGCAGGACTCGGCAAGTCAGGGCGTTTAGCTAGCTGCACACCCACTGGGGATAAACTTTGTCAAATTATATGAGCTGCATGGATACAAAGCAATGGAATGAACCATTAAGCTTCTCTTTTGCTGTCATGGTAGTAGTAGTAGCAGTTAGCTTGTTTGGGAAACATGGTTTCATAATCAAACACCACAATTAATTGTTCTTAATTGTGAGTAAATAAATCTAAGCAACTTAACTGTGTATTAGTTTGTTCAGGATGCCACGACAAAAATGCCATATATACTGCATGGCCTACGAGACAGAAATTAGATAGAGATGCAAAATCGGCTTTGATTTTGTGTCTAGCCAAGCCTTACTTCCTGACTTAAATTTTCATAGCCTGACACTATAAGGCCACCGTCTCTGTTGGATTCGGGGTCTGTCTTCCTGACATCATTCAACATCTATTACCTCCTTTAAAAAAAAAAAGTGCCCTAATACAGTCACATTAGGGAGTTAAAAACTCAATGACAAAATTAACAAACTTTGTAATACAGACGCAAAAACTTGAGCTCTCAATCAAGTGGCAGAACATTAACCATTCACTCTCTTGACTACATCAGAGCCAAACGGGGCAAGTACAGATGTTAAGAATTCTGAGGTTTGATCGTAATTAACATTTGTTTTGGCTTGTTTCGGCTCTGTTTTGTAAGCGGAGCATAAATGAGGATAGATACTGGGGAATATTTTCCTATGGAAATCTTATCAAGAGAGTCTGAGTTAAGCTTGGATAGAAACAACTCAATCAGGCCCGACGCCTTGCACCTGCATAGCTCAGTGCTCTGCTCCGTGAGGGGACCCAAGAAGCCTGGCTCCGCCCCACCCCAGACTCTCTACCTACCCAGAAGGCCCAGCAGCCACCCATTCCCTAGGCTGTTTTTAAGTCACAGCATAGGCAGAAGAGCCACGTCTAGAAGTATAGTAAAAATATTACGAGGCTTTCGATTGGCAAAATGAAAATGTAAAAACGTAACAGCATGCACTTCTTCCACTAATTTTACAATTCTTTGGAGACAAGCTATAAAGTTCTTTTTTTTTTTTCTCCACCTGGTTTTATTTCTCTTTCTTTATATGCACACATAATATTTCCCATTGTGTTCCTGATGTTTACAGATAGTGTCTTTGCCCCATTACTTTCCTAAATCATATGGAAATCACTTGCAATGTTTCTAGAGCCAAACAAGAGAGAAAAAGAGACAAGAAGGGCAAACTGGACACAGGGGATGCCTGTAGTCCTGTGGTTATAGGCATTTACCTCATAGGCTTTGGCAAGCCTTGATGAAGCTGGTGAGAATGTATAATGGTTAGTCAGTTAATAAAAGGACTGGCCTCACACACAGAGCAATAACTTTCAAGGGACCGCAGAATTCACAACCTCGTGTGATTGAGGTTGTGAGTTGAATCATTGAGTTGTTTAAAATCTCTTTTTCTAAAAAAAAAAAAAAAAAATTACTTTTGGCACCAGAGGGCGAACTCTACCTCATAATCTCTAGTGTCCCTGCTTCACTGCTGGTTTGGCCTACTTTACATGGATTCACCCTGACTCTGATTACAACAGAGTGGTTGGCCAACTGCTGGCATCCAGAAACTCACAGTCCTAGGTTTTCGGTTGCAGGAAGGACGAAGGGGCTTTGTGCCCATCATAACTGACCAGGTTGACTCCTTCCCATAATTATCTCATCTAGGTCCTTTAGGCAATCTCTATGTATGCAAAACACAAACAGTGAGACAGAGTCCGTCAGCTGTAGATGTCTGCCCGAGAGTCTTAACTGCACGGAACGGCCGAAGCTTCACTTTAATCTGTAGTTTTAAGCACAGAGAAAGGATAACTGTGCACATGATAATGGTGAGCTGTCTTTTCAAATTAAGTAGCATGGCCATCGTTGGATGAAGCTAGTAAGTGTCAAAAAGAGAGGTCACCCTAAACTGGGGACATTGTGACATGCTAAACGTACGATGAGACCGCCTCACAGAGGAGGTCAGGGATCATGAGGAAGGAATGGCCACCTGGGTGCACTGTAGCTGTGTGTGTGCTGCTAACCCAATTGCTCCTTTAAGTCACAAAACCTCTAACATTCCAAAAACACTTATTCTTTGTCCTATGATAGTTACCTATACATGTGACACATGCATATATTTCAAGAAGTGTAAGGGAAAGGCATTTCGTATTTTTACCATCTACTTTGTTACCTTTAGGATTGTTTTCAACAGACCTCAGTTTCCTTAAGGTAATGTTGGGTTCTCTATGAGTCCCACTGACTGAACTGAACCACCCACCAGTTAGCCCCCAGACTCAGACTTCTCTCTACTCTCTCTCACCTACCAGGCTGGGCTCCATCCTGCTTCCCCTCCCACCTCCAGACTTGGCTTCCAGATTGACTAGAATGCAGCCAGTTAATCTGATGACTACTCTCTGCCAGTGTGCTGACTAACCGAGGCAAATGTTCAAGTAGCCCCACCCTTTCTTCCCTTCTGGGTGATCTGTGTATTTTAGCTGTGAGATGTTTCTGGAACTCTGAAATTCGACTCAGATGGAAATAGAGTCTACTGGAGAAGTCAGTAGGGATCTGGGGTCATCAGTCATTAAATAGGCAACAACGGGTTGCAATTAACACTGAATCAGCTGTTGCCCTATCAAGGACACCCAGAGAGGAAACAGCCGGACACGCAAATGCTAATTAGCTACTTAAGGAGCCCTGGATAAAGCTTATTGCAAAGGTTCTCCTGAGCTAAGCTGAGGCACACAAACATGTGATTAGCTTTGGAAGGCATCTTAGGTAGGGTTTCACTGCTGTGAAGAGGCAATTCTTATAAAAATAAAACATTTCGTTGTGGCTGGCTTACAGTTTCAGTTTTAGTCCATTATCATTATAGCCGGAAGCATGGCAGTGTGCAGTCCTGGAGAAAGAGTTGAGAATTCTATATCTTGAACCATAGGCAGGAGATTGTGTGCCTCACTGGGCATAAATTGTCCTCAAAGCCTGCCCTCACTGTGACACACCTCCTCCAACAAGGCCACACCTACTCTAACAAGGCCACAGCTCCTAATAGGGCTATTCTCCATTGGCCAAACATGCCAACACATGAGTCCATGGGGCCATTCCTATTCTAACCACCACAGAAGGGATCTCACAAAAGCCCTAAGTTTATTTTTCTACAAGAAGACCATGGTAACAAATGGTTAAATTAGGTCAGATCTTCTGCAGTTAAAAACAAAATCAGAATCAAATGCTTGATGTACAAAGAATTAGACTTGACACCAACTCTATCATTCTTTGCCAATCTTGGTCTTAGGTATACCCAGATTAATGTGTGTCTTCACCATAGTTTGAGCTTAAAGATCATGATCTTGAGTTTTCTTAGCAGTGTAGTGGAAATTTCATTGTATTGCCTACTTATACGTAGTCCTGGTTTGGTGGATTAGTATTAAAATAAAGGGGCACCCTATACCTTTTCCAATGGTTCCAAATTGAGATTAGGATATTATAGTGGGGCTGGAAATAAACAGGGAACTAGATATATTTTTCACATATTGTATTGTTTACATTTCACAATAATGAAGACAGATGCTTATAGGAATGAAAACCCAGGCAAAATAATCCAGATGCAGAAAGACAAATAATCTCCTCTTAATTGTGTGTCCTAGAGGTCTTTGTAGGTGCATGAAACCTTCTCTCTCTCTCTCTCTCTCTCTCTCTCTCTCTCTCTCATACATGCACACTTATATGCACACACTCACAGACACACACACAGATACATACACACAGACACACACACACATACACACACACATATACACATACACACACATGTTGCATGGAAGTCAAAGGGAGACTGTATGTGGCAAGGAAGAGGCTACCAGTTAGATTTATAAAAGCAGGAGAAGAGGGAAGAAACAGGAATGGGAGACATGGTCAAATGGAGGATGTACTTTAAAAAAAAAAAAAAAAAAAACAAACCTGTCTTCATGGAGCACAGCAGTGTGTGCAATGACTGTGCACCACTTTCAAAACAGAAAACATTCTTGTCCTGGTATTTGGAAATGCAAACAAGTGTATAGAAATTCACAGATAGTTTTCTTAAGTTCAGTGTATGTAAATACTGTTTAATAGTCACATGTTGAATATAGTCCAATCATCTATCTATCTATCTATTTATTTATTTAGAAGTTGTTGTTCTCATGTATTTTATAGCAGACACTTAAAGAACAAAGAGTAACTGTTGTTTGATCAGGCCAAAGCCCATGCTTTGTGATTGACTAACTTTGTGACAGTTTTTAAATGGCAAATTCAAGTCAACCAGAAAGATAAGAGAAGCCATTTTTTTCTGTATCATACTATGACTGGATTACTTCCAAATATTAACTGTCTTCCTACAGATTTACACAAAGTAATATGCAAGCTGAGCAATGAGAAGTCCTGAAATCAGTTTTTTTCCTGATTCCTGCTTCCTTTCTACAGTTTTAGCTTAATATTGGTTACCCCAAGGAGTCACCCTAAAGAAAAAAAATCTAGTAAGGTATGAAGGGAGAGACAGATAAGCTGAGACTTCAGGGACTATGCCAAGAAATACCTCCTCCAGGTTTACCTTTTCAATGGTCACAGAAGGGCAGGGCAGGGCAGGGCAGGTGCTATACCATTCCCACTTTAAGGCTCATGCAAAGAGAGAGAAGAATTCACTACATAGGGCAGTCATAAGCAGCCTAGAGCGTGTCAGTTAACACTGTTTCTCATTTGCCCTTTAGGAAAAGGATACTTCAGACTCAGGAGAAACAACAGAAAACAGAAAACCGTTGACTGAATATGAACATTAGTCAAAGACTGGGGTGTGGAGGGGGAGTAGGCATTGATGTGGGAACCCCTTTACCTCTTGGAGGTCTCAGCTCTGTGACTCATGTTGAGAGGACTCCTCTGAGTCCCTTTACCTGGATCGCTGACTACCACATGATTTGTCACGAAGAGGGGAGTCCTCAGCTAACTACTGATCATAATCAAAACTTTGCACTAGCACCTAAACTAAATTTTATGTTGCCTGGTTTCTAATTTTAGACATTCTGAGACATTAATAAGTTTCAGGGTTTCATGTTGCACACAAACTAGTATTTTTTAGAGAGAATCTCTCGTGTACTGTTTAGGAGCATTACCTGCCAGTAAAAAGGTGATAGCCAGTGAGAGAAGGCAGGATTAGAGTGTGGGATGTCTGGCAGAGCGATTGGAACTCTGGAAGATAGTCAGAGGTGGGAGAGCCATCCTGTGCTCTCAGGGAGTCACATGCTTGAAACTGAGGAGTGGTAATTAGCCTTACAATATTTTGTTTAAGAATAGTTTAAATGGGTTACAAACTAGTTACAAACTAGTCAGGGAACAAGCCAAAGCTCATGGCCTATGCATTTATTCATAAATAAATAAGCCTCCAATTTGTTATTTGGGAACTGAGGTGTGGGTGGAAAAGCCTCCAGTTACAAATATTTTAGAAGAAATCTCTGGGGCTAATATCTTAACAAAATGAGATCAATTTACAGACATTCATCTCACTTAATGAGGAAGATAATTTGTGTTAGGAGGATTGTATAATAATAGACATTCTTCTTAAGGATCCAATGCAAGTTAATGTGTATTGAATTTGAAATTCAAGCAGTGAGATTATGCTTACGGCTACAATCTAGACATGGAATGCCCCCAAAGATGATGTGTTAGAGTCACAGTCCTACTTTAGGAAGTAGGACCTACCTAGTGAGTGAAAGGTCATTGAGGACATACTCATGAAGGGGATATTGGGATATGGCCCTTTCCAGTCTGAATTGTTTCCTGGATGCCAATAGGTGACCAGTTTCCTCTATTACTCTATGATGTCACTGCCTTTTATAGTCCTAAAGCAATGGTGCCATCCGATGAATGGAAAATATGAGTCAAAACAGCCCCATCTTTTATTTAAACATTGTTGGTCTCAAGTTTTCTTTTAGAACAGAAACGTGACTCACAGACTTACTGTGCCTTATGTACGCATTGACATGAGAAGTTAAGTTATAATACTATACTGTACGTTAATTGAGATACAAAAATCTTAACATAGTATACTGAAGACCAGATTCTCAGAAGTTAGTTGTTATTTGGACACTGTGTCAAAGTGAGGGGGGGAAACCCTACTAAATAAAGATTAGTTTCTCAAATAGAACCTGGGCCGGGGATCCTGACCCCACATAGTGTTCTCGGATGTCAAGCTCCTTTTACTCTGCTGCATTTTAGTGCGTCATCTTAACCTCCTGGCCAATGCCTGAGAGCCTACATTGTTGCTTGAAACTTTATAACACGTATTTATTACTACCATATCAACCAGAATACTCTGGCCATGCCTTGCTGCAGAAAAAAAAAAAAAAGGCTGAAAGTAAAGCTCTATTCCTCATATTCATCAGAAACGTAGAGAATTTTATTTGGGTTAGCATTAGTAGATGAATGAAGAGCGTCTAGTCTGTAGTAGACTCGAAAACCTGTTAGGATACACAAGTAATGGAACACAGGCCACCAGAGCTTTCTCCTCTTGCCTTTTCCTGTGAAGCATGGGGAATGACGTCATTCTTTCCTGCCCCATCCTTTCTGTCATCCCCTCCCTAAGTATGTCTTAGCATAAGCATCACCTTAGCCAACACACACAAGGAACGCAGTACTCTATTGGGTTTTGTTGCTGCAGCTGCTCTTACTCTACTCCCTGCCTAGAAAATTAAGACCGTAAAAGATTTTGCTGAATTTAAGTCTTTAAAATATGTATACTTATGATTTGAGAATGTAATATGTGTAATTTATACATGCACACACAAACACTTACACACACAGACATATACACACATGCACACACAGACATATATACACACATACACACAGAGGTATACACAGAGAGCAACATACACACACACACACACACATACACATATAATTTAAAACTAATCTCATTAGTACATTTTGTTGCAGAATCTAGGGATTCAGAAAATACTTTTCACTTGGACAATGCGGTTAAAAACAATTAGAAATGAAAAACATACATTTTGGATCAATGGTAAGAAAACCCAAGTCATATTTTCACTAACAAAAATGTCAAAGTTATGAATCAAGGGCATATGTAAGAGTCTATTTCATCCATCTCAAAACACTGTATTAGTTCATTGAAATTTACTGTATTCACCATCTTTCTCATCTATCTTATTGGGTTTTTTGTCTTTCTTATTTTCTTCTACTTTACAGAGGTTTATTTTATAATTTTCTAGGTAGGTAATAACATCACTGAGTTTTCAGTCTCCACTTCTTTCTATTTTGTGTGCTTAGGACAATAAATTACAATATAATTACAGCTTGTCTGTATTCTAAGAGTGTCTATATATTGTGTTACTTATTACTAAGCTATAAGTTATTACTGTGACTTTCATTGTTTGTTCGTTGAGTCATGAACAACTCTGAAGCGTACTACTTAAGATCCCTGTTGCAGTTGTTACTTAAGAGTTCTGTTTTTAAAATTTATTTCAGGTTGATTTCATTTTGATCATAGATTGTTCTTTGACTTTTAGAACTTAATCCTGTAAAACAGAGTTGATACTTTCTTGTGTATAACTTCGATTGCCCTAACCTCTATTTACAATCCTCTCTTCAGATGTACTCAATCTGCCCCTAAATCTATTTAGAGAAGCCTTTCTTTCTGTCCCTGAGTCACTTCTCAATTTGTTCGGCTTTTAAATACACAAGAATGCTTCTGCTGATTCTGTACAAATTATATTTTCTTAACTATGTTAACTATAGCAATTTTATGATCTATATCTGAGGACTCCCAAATCTGGATCACCTTTTGACTGTCTGTAGTTATTTCTTTTTGGTTTATTCATCTCTTTATTCATTTAGTACCTTTAAACTCAATACGAAACAAGAGAAAATGCCTTCCTAATCAGTATAAGAGTTGACTTCAATTTAATCAGATAATGAATTAACTTGGATGTAAAAACAAACTAAAACCCAAACCACAAGATTCTTTGTTTCCATAGTGCATTTCACTTTCCTTTCCTTTGTTTGTTTATGAATCATAGGGTTTTATGTAACCCAGAGTGGTCTCTAACTCACTATGTAGCTGAGGATGACTTTGAACTTCTGATTTTTCTGTTTCTACCTGGTGAGATTATGTAAGTGTGCAACTCTACTGGACTTATATGGTTCTGGACATGGAACTCCACTAGGATATTCTGAGTTATACCATCACCACCACCATCACAACCATATCATCATCATCACTACCACCACCACCTCCACCACCATCATCCCCAGGACCATTATGATCACTCCACTGCCCTGCTTCTTTACTCTCAAGACTAAGGTTTTTAAGAATTCCAAATGAAAGCTTGAGGGATTTTTTTGTTTGTTGTTTGTTTTATTTTGACCAGAACTTGAAGGCTGATATATATATATATATATATATATATATATATATATATATATATATATATATATATATATATATATATATATATATATTTGCCCACAGGAATCTATGTAGCCTTCTTGCCTTTAGTTCTCAACTTCTTCATACCTTACATTCTGCATCTTACCACTGCATTCTCCCAGAGGAACCCTGCAAGAGAACTCTCCTGCAGCCTTAAGCCTTTAGATCCAGGTGCAGAGAAATGACTAAACTCCAGTTTTATTCTCCAGAGCTCCAGACATTGTCATGCTCTTCTCAGGATTTTGGTCACTTGCCTATACTCTTGCCCTGCATGTGTTTGCCAAATCAGCATTTTCCTTGAGAAAAGAACATGAAGGTTTCTTCAAATGTTCAGCACTCCCCTTCTTTGAAGATCATAGAACTAAATAATGTGGCTTCTTTGGTTACCTGCTAATGCCTTCACATAGGAATGATCTGTTCTGACCAGGTAATCAGACACAATCCATGCTGATTGTCACTAGCGATTGACACCTCATTTATTTCCATGAGATTAAAAGCTTACTTATAGAAGTCATACAAAATCTGAACCTCAAGCTCTGCTTAGCCAACGGAGACATGCTAAGTATGCAGCGAGTTTAATGTAGCAAAAGCAAAGCATAGAGAGGTGCAAGTTTAGAGGGTTCTAGTAGGAAGACTCAAGTCTTCTGAAAAGTCCTAATGGCACCCCTGAGAAGTCTATTAACTAATCAGTTGTCTTGGCTAGCCCGGGCTTCAGCCGGCTTGCTTCTATACCCCACCTCTCTTTCCTACCCAGGGAGGAGACTCCAGGCTGTTAGTTCGTGTGGCTAGGGAAGATGTTATGTTTCTTGCAACCTCTTTTCCTCTTGGTAAGCATTAGAGAGGTGGGTATCAGATGTAGCTACTATAGAAGAGAAGATGAGTGCTAAGACAGAAAGCATTTGCGAAGATTGTTGGAAGGAAGGGGTCAATTTCTAGGGAAGATCTGGTGCACAGAGAAAGCTAAGGCAAGAAAAATCTCCAGCAGTAGCTTGTATCCAGTAAGCATCAGCTGAACTCACTGAAGCCAAGTGCTCATTTCTCTCCTTAATTCATTTACTATCTTCTGAACAGAAGAGGGAGGGACAGTACAAGGGAGAAAGGACTAGCGACGTGCTGGTTTCCATGAAGTCAAGTCATTCCTCCTATATCTGCCTTCTGAGAAATTTCCCCGAATTCTTTTTACTAATCCTGTCGTTGGTGCAAGGCATCTAGTTGGGCACCCCTTCTTTGCACTCACCATGGGGAGAATCCTGATTCCCTCTGCTATACTGTCCCTCTGCAATCCCCTTTAGGCTCCAGTGCTATACAGTGTTATGAACACACGCTCCTTATAGCCGTATGCCTAACTTTGGTTGGGAGATGAGAATACCTCAAGTCTCACTGCAGATTTGGTCATACTCTAAAAATCACAGGAACAATGAGTTTGACAAGGAGCCACAGAGTAAAATTACCGAAGAAGGTTACTTTCAAATAGTGAAAGCTACCTTGGAGGACCTTCCCAATGAACTGTGTGCTTCGTAAAGTCTGTTTCTTCTAGCTGAGATAGCATGAGTTCCAAAGTACAGTACGGAAACTGTCCATCCAATTTACATCCCTAGGGCTGGCTAAGGACCTCTGAAAATTAAGCACCACTTGTTGCTCATATGTTGGCACTACATGGCACACTTTTGTCGAAAGATGGTTCCATTCTGTTCCTTGACATTGAGGAGCCAGGCAGGGTGGAAATTGCATGGTTACTTCTGAGAGGAAGAAGATAAGGCCTTTGGAGCAGCAGAGTTAAAAAGCTACATCTGGAAGGTATCCTCTCAAATTTTAACCATCAAAGCCAGAATTTGAACCACATCATTGAGTATCATAATGTAACTTTACACCTAATATCTCCTATATATTTCATGATGATTTATGCTTTGGGCAAGGCTATGGTGCTCAGTTTATTGATGAGGAAGCTGAGCTAGAGAGAATTAGAATTCCATACTCAGCTTTATCCAATCAGTTAGCATTAGACCAGAAGTAGAGTCAAAGAATATAATTTCTACCACTCCATGGTACCTTGGGCTGATTGATCGATTGATTTCTTTATTCATCCAGTCATTAATAATGCAGGATTAATGTTCATCCAAAACAAAGGTTAGGTGTTATCAAGTTAAAATACTGGGATTTAAAAATAACTGCCATTTCAAATTCATAGGAATCTGCCTCTTCCTCTTTCCCTCAGAAGGATCTAATAGGCAACGGGATGTTATCAGTCTGGAGATAATCATCTGTCAATATCCTTTATAAAGGACTGGTTCCACGTCTATCTATTGTTAAGTAGCTTTGGCATGTAAGCAGTGTTTATTGAGTATACATTAGACTCCAGGTATAATTTTATCCAGTGAAGACAGGGAAAGTAGACTGAAAAGTCTTGGGTAGAGAGATAGGAAAATAAGGGCATAAAGTCTTTTGTGGCATGTTTCTCAGGACAGGAGGCTCGTGATAGGTAGGGTGATTGATAGGTAGGATGATTGATAGGTAGGGTGATTGATAGGGAGGGTGACTGAGAGGTAGGGTGATTGACAGGGAGGGTGATTGATGGGGGATGATTGATAGGGAGGGTGATTGATGGAGGATGATTGACAGGGAGGGTGATTGACAGGGAGGGTGATTGATAGGGGATGATTGACAGGGAGGGTGATTGACAGGGAGGGTGACTGATGGGTGATTATTTCATTCAAGGATCTTCATATGTTTTCTGTTATGTTGAGTTGAGATCTTTTTTTCCCCTATAACCTTAGTTCATTGGGGTTATGATCCTCAGGGCAAATGCAAGCAAGCCTTTCTCTCCCTTGATACATTTCTTATGTTTAAGGATGGTTCCACGCTCCTCTCTTATTGTCCCCACTGTGTCACGTCTGGCTGAGGCTGAGCCTCTCCTGTCTTTGAAATTTTTTTAAGTGAATTTTTCTTTGGCTAGCATTGTCCCAGAAGGCGTCTGAGTTCTCTCTTTCTCAGAGCAGAACGTGAGGCACCAAGAGGGATGAAAGGACTCGCTCAGTAAGTCTAAAACCATGTCTCCTTGATGATTGGATGCGTTGAGTTTTTCATTGTATTATAGAACATACTTCCCAATTCTACAGTTCCAGAATTGTCCCTTAACACTAAATACAGCAAAGCCAGTCCTCCGTTGAGTCGCCTGTCACCCCCTGAACCCCTTCAGTTGGATGTAGTCTCCATTACTGTGGCCTAACCCAAGACAAGTTCTATTCATACCCTCACCACACTGTGGGGGCCTGTCAGGTGACATGGGAAAAGTGTCAATGCTGAGAGCACATCCCAAGCATTTGGGGGGCAATTTAAGAATTAATGCTGAACCCATTCAAGATGGAGATAATCAAGGTGAATCCCAAGCCACAATAGTTCTACGAGCTGATTCTCTTTAAAATAAGAAGTATCACATAGGAGCATGCCAGCTCACCTCGCTGAAGATAAGAATAACTCTTGTGTTGAACACAGGTTCTGAGTGCTGCATTGCACTGCTTGAGCTCAGCCGTGGGAGGAGCAGATGGAATAAGCCGCCTTACTCCTCTCTACCTGTGAAGATGGTGGCAACTGCTCTTGCAATTTGATCTAGATTTCAAATTTCCACATATGAAGTAAGTTCTCAAGTGCTGTAGGATGAGACCATCCCATATGTCTTTGCATCATTCCTGCATAGACCATCGGGTAGGTGGCCCCACACTCTGACTGTTTTATAGGATAAGCACCTAGATGCCTGGAGCAGAAACAACAGCCCAGGTGACTACACGGTGTTATATGAGGGACAGCGAGTATCACTCACATTTTCTGACAATGTCTGGGCAAGACGTAACTCAGTCCTCATGAATTTCACATTTCACTGAGAAGATACATTGGGAGAGAGAGAGGGGGGGCGCTCAACAGGGGAAAGGAAATGTGTATGTTAAGCGCACACAAACAGTAAACTTGCAGCAGTGTTCAAGAGACCTGACCCCTGCCCGTCTTTTCTACATCTGTGGACTGTATGCTCTGTAAGTATCTCACCTCTGGTCTTCTCACACCGAGTGGTGCAGAGGAGTTTATGACCAATCACTCCCTCTGAGCTGTGAAGTCTATGAGGAGAGAGAGGGGGTCGGTACCGGGGTCTGTCTGCACCTCTAGGTTGCCTCCCTAGTATGAGTACCTCTTCTACCCTGTACACTAGTTTATTGACCACACGATGCTGATCAGTAGGATGTGCAAGTGTAAAAGGTGCACACGCCATTCGAGTTCTCACCTGGTGCTTGGATCACCCTTGCTCCATTCTGTGCGCTAACTGCTTTTTCAGCCGACTTCCTCTGGTGGCCTTTGGTGCTGAGGCCACCCGAAAGTGATCTACGACGGAAGAAGATGAAGGGAGGTGTTCTCTGTGTACAAGACCTAGACAACCCAGGAAAGTGGTTCAGTTTCAATGAAACCTCTGCTATTCCATTTGAATAACATTATATTCATAACGTGATACACCAGCATAAATTAAAACGTGTGTGAAGAGAACCTGCAAGTACCTCTACATAGGAAAGACAATGAGGAAGAATATCTCTTCTTGCCTTCTTCGCTTCTCTCTCTTATCAGAACTGAGGATGGGCCACTAAGGAAGAAACAGTAAGTGAGAAGACAAGGGGGATAGGGTCCATTTGTGACTTCAATTCAATGGCTTGGAATTGTCTACTGTTTCTGTAACATCGTGCTGATGGGAGTCCACTAGGTGTTCTCCCAGATGAACACCATCTCTGCACTCTATTTATACATAATGAGCTATTGTGGTGGATTTTAGAATAAGGAACAGGTTTCTTTTATTTGCTTTCAAAGAATGGAAGACCCTGTAAACAAACCAAGAAACATGCTTATTTTTTCCTTCTGATTATGACATCTGCCAGCCATATACTGAGGAAAAGCCACTCTGATTTCTGAGCAGCCCTCTCCTTTGAGAAGGGATAGGAAGCTGACGGGATGCTTTACTGACTTAGATGCTATTATTGTTCTGCAGACTTAGGTCTAGGATTCAGAAGTCTGGGAGCAAAAGCTCATAGCCAGTTTATCCAAAAAATATTTGGTTTTGACCTTGCTTCTGTGCCTTGGTTTCTGTCTCCTTTAGTAGCTCATTGACCCTCTTTTTTTTTTTTTCTAATTAATGGTCACTTGATTGGGGCGTTAATCACAACGTCCCAATATGAACTATAATAAAAGACCTGTTGAAACGATACCTCCACTGCAGTCTTAGAGTGACAGCAATGGAAGGAAAAGCTCGTGCCCAAACAGAACAGTTCTCTGAGAAGCAGAAGATGGCGACATCTCATCTTCTCCAATCTCCTTTGATTCACTTTGGAAACTCCAGGTGAGAGCAGCCAGAGCTGAGTTCTGTGGCAGAATTCATACTAGCAACTAACCCAGGATGGTAGTGGCTGAGAGAGTTGGTGAGGGGAAGCCTTCTTGCTCACCTTGGCATCATTCATCCTCCAGTCCAAATGACTCCAAACACTTAGAAAACACGAGAGCAACGAACCATCTCAAAACTCCTATTTTGCTGGGGGATTAAAAAAGACCCTTTGTAGATGCCCCCAGAATCATCAAGTTCACCTCATTTAGTCATATGACATCGATAATGAGGGTTTCATTGCTCAGTTGTCCTGGAAAGACCCTTACAACCCAAACACAAATTCTCAGGGAGACTTGAAACAGCACCGTATTTTTGTCAGAAATGTTGCTTTCTTCTTGTTCATTTCTGCCACCCTGTAAAAGGAACTGTATGTCAATGTGCATTTGTCTTCCCGTCTGGTCCTTGCCTTCATCAAGGGTCCGGTTCTAGTGAAAAAAGAGGAATGCTCATAAACATTTGAATGCAAACAAGTAGCTTAACAAAAAATATAAATCTCTGGAAGTGAAATGTAATTACCAGGTTAAAAAAAAAAAAAAAAAAGGAGCACCCATTTAGGAGAGCCTATCACATCTCGCGTCTCTGCACGCAGCGAGCTCCCCCCAACACTGCTCCTGTTGTGTCAGATAGTGGCAGTGTTGAGCCCGGGAACCGGCGCCCAGCCCGCGGCGGTCCCCGCGGCCGCACAGTCTCCGCGGCAGACTCAGACTCGCTGGAGCTACTGGGCCGCGAGGGCACTGGGGAGCGGGAGGGGCTCGGGGGCGGCGAGGGGTCCCCGATCCGCGTCCCCGAACTGTTCTCCTTTCCCCTCCGGCAAGAGCCCCGCTCCCTCCAATTGACCGAAATTCACCCAGGGGGGCGGTCGAGGGAGAGGGAGGTCGTCGGCCGCTCGCCGGCTGCGCCACCCTGGGCTTCGGCTGGGGAGCGGCCCGGGCTCGCGGGGCGAGCAGTGTGGGCTCCCGCACCCCCTCCGAGGGAGATCGCGGGGTGGCAGTCCCCGTCGGCTCCGCCGCGCGGCCGCTTCAATCCTCCCCCTCCCCCGCGCACGCCCTCCCCCTTCCTTTCAGTAGGACTCCGGGACTCGGGAGAGGGCGCGGGAGGCAGGCACACGGGCCCGACCCCACTCCAGCGCTCGCCGGGGACGCGGGCGGGCGGCGAGGGGACGCGGAGGGGGCGCGGGGCGGGCGCGGCCATAGAGCAGAGGCGGCGGCGGCGGCGGCGGCAGTAGCGACCGCGGGCGGACCAGCGGCGGCAGGGCCGGCGGGCGCCGGGGACCGAACTGCACAGCTCAGCAAAAGCGCCACAGCCCTCGGCGCGCCGCCTCCAGCGAGCCCAGCCGGGCAACATTTTGTAACCTTCCAATCCATCCTTTGGAGAAAAGGGAAAAAATAGCATTGAGCGGAGAGATGGGGAAATCTAAATAATATATATGTACATATGCATATTTATGTATATGTACATATATGTGTATTATATTTGGTTCCTGCTAAAATTAGCCGGGCTCGCCGCGCGCCTGTGTGCGAGTGTGTGCGAGTGTGTGTGCGTGCGGGCGTGTGTGTGAATGTGATTACTCCAGGACTCCTCGGGCTCCGGAGACGCCATTTTCCCCCTTGATATCTCTCTCCGTAAATCGGTGGCGCGGCGGAGGCGGCCGCGGCGGGCGGGAAGCGCGGGGCTGGCCGGGGCGCTCGCCGCCGCCTGCGCGCCCGGGGGCCCCGGCGCCCCCCGAGCGAGGGCGGCCCGCCCCGCGCGTCGCCGTTTGACAGATGCTCGTCGCTATGGAGTTGCCGCAGCAGCACCTTTGGGGGCTCGGACGAACGACCGGAGGCGGAATCTGAGCGAGCGCCCGGGCCAGCGGAGCCGGAGCCGCCGGGACATGGGTGAGCGAGCGCGGCGACCTTGGCGCGGGAGCCGGGGCGTCTAGCCTCCTGCCGCGCCGCGGGCCCAGCGCGCCGGGGCCCGGGGGCGGTGTGTGCCATGCATGCAAAAGTTCACGTCGCCTTGCCGGGGCTTTGACTTTGCACTGGGCTGGAGGGGGGGTGGGGGGACCGGGCCAAGGGGGCGGGATGCAGGTCCCCGCGAAGCTGCGCGGGGATGGGCGCGATTCCACCGGCTGGTGGGTCGACAGTGGTGCTGACTTAACTGGAGTAGCCCGTTGGTGGCAGTGATGGTGGTAGCATGGGTCTTGGAGGGTTGGGAGCTTATTGAGTTTAGGCTAATCTGATCCCCTCCCCACCCCCTCCTTCTGCACACTCCCTTGGTCCTGCTGCTGGCTGCCTGGGCTGGCGGGTTTGGCTTTGGTGAAGTGGACTGAGGAAAGGGAGGGGGTAGGGAAAGGGGTGGGGAGGCGGCAGGATATTTTTTTTCCCCTCTCTTTGTAACTTGCAGGTTAAGTGGAGCTAGAGAGCTACATTGTAACCTAGTTGGATTGGGAGGGGGGTGTTATATGTATCAGAATCTAACGTGTGGTTAATAGAAGAACAGGAGAGAAGTGATCTAGCCAATGAAGGTTGGTGTATGCTTGCGTTCTGGCCGTGTGTTAGTTTTTCTCTTAAAAACAAAAAACAAAAAACAAAAAACAAAGAAAAAAACCAACCAACCAACCAAACAAACAAAAACCCAAAAGCCTTAATCAGTGGATTTGAGTCTCTTTCTTGTGCTCTCTGGGCTGGGGATTGTGAAAAGGCAGGAATTCCCTTAAATGCAGAGAATGCCCCTTTGAAAGCACGCATTGTGTGCGTTTGTACAGGAGCAGAGGGCTTGGGAATTAACGGCAGGCTTCCCTTTCGGTGGTTTCCAGTGGGAAATCACTCGGGAAAGGAAACCCTTCGGTATGGATTTATTGTTTTTGTCTTTCGAACCATTATCTCTTTGACCAAAATACTGTCTGAGAAGTTCTTGAGGATCCAAGTCAGGTAAATTGGAGTGGGCAGATCTGTAGCAAGACGGTGATAACGGGGACGCTGCATTTGGTGTCTGTGATGGAAGCATTGTTGGGTAATTGCAATTTCCGATCAGTAGAGCATGCTGCTCCTAAAAAAAATAATAAGTTACTGTCGAAATGCTGTCTTCTACTCCGCACACTCTTCCTTCTCCCCCCTCCTAGACCCGCAGCAGCTACTACAGTTCCGAAATCGGACTCGACTAGAGTGTTTTCTTGTATGTAGATCAGGAAAGTTGTTCCGTTGGAAGTAGGGGATGAGGCTAGAGATGCTGGGAGTGTGGGGACCAGTAGTTACTCCCCTATGATGCTGCATTTATTCTTTATGTGTCTTTGTGGGATTCTCAGCATGGATATATCTGTCTGAAAGGACTGTTGAGGAAGGATTTCCGATTTGTTTCCGTTTCAAATAAACTCTCCTGATAATCTCATGGTTGACTTCTGACACTACCAGGGCAGTGTGTGTGTGTGTGTGTGTGTGTGTGTGTGTGTGTGTGTGTGTGTGTCTTTAGTGTCCTTATTCCTTCAGAAATTCTCCACTAAGAGGGAATGATTCTAGAATTCTAAAGAATATGCAGTTCCTCCCTGCCCCTCATCTTCCTGAGCACAAACATCCACACCTTTCCTGTAGAAGTTTGGTTGGAGTCCCTGGTTTTCATGGAAATACTGTTTTTATTTTCAAAAAAGAAAAAAAGACACCAAAAATACAAAATACTGCTTTCCTTTCCCCTTTCTTTCAGTTTTCTTTCCATCTTCCTTTTTTTAACAAGCATCCTCCCCCCCCCCCCGCCGCCACCTGAAGATTTGCTCTAAAAGTGATTTCATAAAGAAACTGTCACCAAAACTCTTTGGTAGTTTGAGCTCATTCCTCACGCTCTGATAGGGCCTGTAGATAAACCTCACGTGTTTCATTCATACTCAGTCTTGAAAACCCCATTTGCTTGTGCTGTGGGTGAAGAGGGACTTGGAGTGCAAGAGGGCTCTGTAACCACATCTGCAGTCCTGGGCACACAGGCAAGAGCAGTCCTGGGCACACAGGCAGGAGTTTCCTGTACTCTTTCCAGTTAGATGTAGCCTGGCTGGCAAGAGAAGGCAGTGCCAGTTGGCCAGGGGGAGGAAAGAGTTTACAGCCTTTAAGAGGCAGCCAGTTTACCCTCTTGGAGGGAGCTCTTCTCTTGACTTCTGTGACTTTCTTCCACTGTCCTTAAACTCCTGGAAGGAAGCTGATCTCTTTGCTCCGGGTGGGATTTCCAGGTTTCAGAGTCACGTGGAAGGCACAGTGTTTCTAGCCTGTTGTTTTCATCTCATTGCTGACTACTAGCAAAGGGATATTTGAGAGAGAGAGAGAGAGAGAGAGAGAGAGAGAGAGAGAGAGAGAGAGAGAGAGA
>NC_034604.1:72098142-72100089 GCF_900095145.1 Mus pahari | reverse complement strand
AGAGAGAGAGAGAGAGAGAGAGAGAGAGAGAGAGAGAAAGAAAGAAAGAAAGAAAGAAAGAAAGAAAGAAAGAAAGAAAGAAAGAAAGAGAGAGAATAGTTCCAGGCTAATCAGAAAGGAGTAAGAGGGCAAGTCTATACTTACAAGTAGTTGCAGGAAATGTCCCAGAAAAAACTGAGACTAGATACTTAGGGTGTTGCTTGGCATATAATCCTTTTCCTCTTTGAAACAAAGAGAGAGAGAGAGAGAGAGAGAGAGAGAGAGAGAGAGAGAGAGAGAGAGAGAGAGAGAAGTCAGTTTGAGGAAGTTGAACTGCAGTTGGGGCAGGGCAGTGCAAGCTGCTGCCACTTTAGTAACCTGAGCTGAGCTGGGGGAGGAGGGGGGAATCACAGGCAGTCAGGAGACAGAGGGAAAGGGACTTGTCTCTCTGAGCAGGAAAATAGTTGAATCACTGGAATAAACAAAGTGGAGGAGCGGGGAGGGCAGGCTGGAAGGGAACAGAAAGGGACATGCCAGGCAGTGGTGTTGCTGAGGAAGAGGGGCACTTGGAGCTGGGAAGGAAATAACTGCCTTAAATACTCGTGAGGAGCCAGGCAAGCGCAAGGCTGTAATCTGATCTTTTTCATCTTAACATCAGAATGCTACAGAGGAAGGCCTTGCCTGAGGCTCAGTGCTAGGTGTCCCTTGGGAGGCCTGGAGGTATCCCAAGGGAAGCAAACAGCCCCTGCTGCCAGGAGGGCATCTGGTCCCAAACTGCCTTTCCTCACAGGGTCTACTTTGAAAAGTATCTGATCCTTGTGAAGGAGGGGGAAAAAGGGGAGCTTTGGGTTATTATAGAATTTAGCTAAAAACGGCCAACGGAGAGAGGTAGGAGAAAGAATATTGCTAAAGAAGAAATAAATAGGTGAGCACTCTTCTCTGGATTTCCCATTCCCATTCTGCTGTTATCTTAAGTTCGAATTCCATAAGGGGCCCGGATCAATACTTCTGTGGTGCAAAGCTGTGCACCTAGGAGAGGGGCATCCCTGCAAAGTGGTCCTTGTTTTCAGACACACTACACTCTCTGCCATGAAGCTTCTGCAGCTCATGTAAGGAGACTAGCAGAATACACTTAGATGTGTACAGCATCCTTTCTGGGGTCCTGTGGAGACAGTAAAACTTGGCTGGGTTTTCCTTAGCCTCCCTGAATGCCAGTTTCTTCCTTGGAGACTTGAAGCTTTAATTAAAACCAGAAAGCTATTGAAGACAGACCTAGCCAATGAAATTCTGTTTTCTGTGATGCTCAGGGATGAGAAATAAGTAATTTTTTTTTTTTTTTTTTTTGCTGATGGCATTTCAAGTTGTTTCAGTTTTATTCATGCCAGAAGAACAGGGTACATTATCATTAACACATTAGCTTTGTGTAAGGAATCACAGAGCTTAATATTGGATGTGCTAGGGTTTGTCCAGAGACCAGTGGTATGAAAGAATCTTACAAGCATGGGGCAAGGAAACATCTGGACTGCTCACAACATTGTATCAAAGAAGACACCCTTGGAAAGTCCTCACTGAAAGCCACTTTGTCCATATGCCAGGTTCCTGTGAGGAAGGGACACTTTTTATAAAGTGACATTGGTGTTGATGCTTCTGGTGAGGCCGCACATCATGGCAAAAGCCAACCCACAACCAAGACGTGGTGGGACAAGAATGACTAAAAGAAGGGGCTGGGATCCCAGAAAAACTTGGCCCATGCCCCCCTAGTGAGCTAAAGACTGCAGACTATGTCCCACCCCTTAAGCTCTCTAATCCACAGTAGTGTTATTTGAGAGGCCAAGCTTTTAATACACCAACCTTTGATGGGCGTTTACATCCAAACTTTCCCTAAATGGTTGTTCCAGAATTGAGTAAGGAGTGCTAGCATCATATAAGTTGCGTTCCTGTTCTCTCTCTCTCTCTCTCTCTCTCTCT
>NC_034604.1:72059991-72098002 GCF_900095145.1 Mus pahari | reverse complement strand
GTGTGTGTGTGTGTGTGTGTGTGTTGGGACAAAGCTCTTATTTTGTGAGTAGTTTTCTTCCCTTTGTTGTGTTGTTGTTATTATTGTTATTTTCACATACATGGGGTATCACCGTGAAATCATAGCTGGCCTGGAATTCACTATGTTGGCCAGGCTGGTCTTGAACTCATAGACACCCACTTGCTTCTGCTTCCCAAATTTGTGGATTAAAGGTCTGTGCCACCATCTGTGAAATTCTGTGCACTCTTAGTGAAGGTGAAGGCTAGCCTAATCCTAATACTAAAAAGAAAGCAGAGGAAGTCATGAAATTGGTTCTTACCTGCATTATCATTCCAAGATCCCACTACCATTTTCATCTATATCTCCTAATAGATTTCTATGTTCTTTTTAGACACATCAAGGTAGGATGGGATAAATGTCATGCTTTGTTCTACTTTTCAGTTATGCATCCCGTGGATTTGGGCAGAGCAGCTTCCCTGTTATATCCCTGTTTGGAGTTTCTACCCCCATTGAAGGGTGTGGTCTAAGGCCAGGGAAGTACTTGTAGCAGTCTTTGGTTTAGAGGCTAGCAACTGCTGACTTACTGCTCAGTGCAATTGAAGCTAGCATCACGTGAAGACTATGATCTGACCTGAAGCCCACAGGTTCGCTTACAGTGGCTCTCAACCTTCCTAATGTTGCGACCCCTTGAATACAGTCCTTCCTGCTGTGGTGATCCCCCAACCATACAATGACTTCATTGCTATTTCATAACTAATTTTGTTAGTGTTTTTAATTGTAATGTAAATGCCTGATGTGCAGGATATCTGATATGTGACTCCTGAGGGGATCGAGACCCACAGCTTGGCCTTAGGAGAAAGTAGCTGCCCCCTTCTTAGAACTGTGGTGGACTTTAGTAGGTTATGATACAGAGCCCATACATGTAAGACACAAACAAAGATGCTGAGTAGACTCTCACGTGGGCAAGAGCCCAGCCTTCCCAAATAGTGAGGCAAGAGAGAGGGTAAGGTGGGACCTCTATTCAGAAAATCATCTTGACCTAATATGACTTCTTCCACCCAAAAGGTTCCTTTTCACATGCATAGAAGTTTGCTCATTTCAAAAATATCTTCGTATCATATCCACCCCCCTCAGATCTTCTTGCGCAGGAAACCAAAGAAATATTTATGCCTGCTCAGAAGATAAGGCAACAGTTAGCTTAGGTTGCCTGAAATGATACAAGTTAATGGCTGACCTGGGGCTGTGTCAATGTGATCAGCATCAAAACTGATGTAGCAAGATCTGTTCTGGATTGGTTCTCATTACTTCCTGGCGAAATGACCCTGAAACTTTCGTAGCCTCTTTGGGTCTCAGTAGACTAGCCAAGGACATAGGGATAAAGATGTCTCTGTCCCTGTGTCCTAGAGGTTATAAGAGTTAGATCACTCTAGGCAATTTCGCCAGATAATTTCTGTCCCTGAACTCTAGGAAATTTTCTGTGCTGCCTCTTGGAAACTGATTTTTGGGAGATTATCATTGCCACAACCCACTTTATAAGGAATACCATAAAGCTCTTGTGTCTAGTAGTTCAACAAACTTACCAGTACACACATATCAACTGATGGATCAGGTGAGCTCAACTCAACCATGCACGTGTTGCATGATTAGATGTACATTGAGCCAAAGTTGTGTTTGACTCAGAGTCTCACGTGGTGGCCAGTCCAGTTGGATTCTCTTGCAGTAAAGAATCAGGAGCAGAAAAAGCAAAGGATGTCAGCTGCAGGGATGAGACACATCCTGTCAGGGTCCCATGGGGTTGAGAAGTGCCACCCAAGACAGAACTTCTAATCTCTCTAAAGAAAAGTGCTGATAGCAGAAGTGTCTCTTTTCTTGCTAATCCAGGAAACTTTATGGAGTCTGGAATGTTCTTCTTCTCTTGGCTCCTGGAGTCTTCTCTGCTCCTTTTCCCTTCTCCCTCATCACACCTGGTGCTCCTTGTCCTGGATTAGCAGGATTTTCCTTAGTCTTCTACATACAGTTTTGTTTCCTTTCTTTTTTTTTTTTTCCCCAGTAAACCCCACTTATAGCAGCATACAGGGCTTCTACCCACTTCAGATGGGTTTCCTAGATAATACTGAGCAGGTGCTCCCCTGCACCCCTCCCCCTTAACACCTCCCCTCCTTTCATTACCAGCTCCAATCCAGAAGGTGGCCCAAATGGTTAGCCAGAGCATCTACCTGTTAGAAGAGCTGGTACCACTGTGGCTCCTCGGGGAGGACACACTGCTTGCTCCCAAGCAGCTCTGCCTGATTCTTCCCAGTTGCCAGAGGACTTCAGGGCTGTGTTGTACTCTTGGCATCCAGCCATGTGTCTTGGATGCTTCTTGCCCTGCCATCCCCTAACTGTAGACCTACCCAGGCAAGGTGCAAGCTTGCCCCTCAAAGCCCTGTACCTATTCAGGATTGACTTCTCGTGCATGAATACATCCCACAATTTATGCAGAGTTAGACGATTAAGAGTAAATGTTTTTAAACGTATACTGTACTGGCTAGTTTTGTGTCAGCTTGACACAGGCTGGAGTTATCACAGAGAAAGGAGCTTCAGTTGAGAAAATGCCTCCATGAGATCCAGCTGTGAGGCATTTTCTCAATTAGTGATCAAGGGGGGGAGGTCCCCTTGTGGGTGGTGCCATCTCTGGGCTGGTAGTCCTGGGTTCTATAAGAGAGCAGAATGAGCAAGCCAGGGGAAGCAAGCCAGTAAAGAACATCCCTCCATGGCTTCTGCATCAGCTCCTGCTTCCTGACCTGCTTGAGTTCCAGTCCTGACTTCCTTGGTGATGAACAGCAGTATGGAAGTATAAGCTGAATAAACCCTTTCCTCCCCAACTGCTTCTTGGTCATGATGTTTGTGCAGGAATAGAAACCCTGACTAAGACAGTATACCAAATGGTTGTAAAGTGAAGCAACATAGGAGGACCTCTTGGAGTGAGTAACGACTAGTGATGCTAATAGCTTTTTATAGTTTTGGCTGTCTGAAATCACCAATATTAGCTTCTCCCTCAATGCCCAGGAGGTAATGAGTGGTATTACCACATGGGTGTCTTTCCAGGCAGTGGCTCCACTCATCCATCCAGTAATCAAATGCTTATTAAGTGCCCACTAGACTGTCCTCACCATTCTGTCCCTTGTAGCTCTTGGTTGTTCTCTGAAATTTTCAGCCGTATGACCCATTTCCCACAATCCTCTTGCCACTTAACCGTTCCATCCTCTTCAGCTGGTCTTCTTCTGTGCTCACTAGTAACCGAGCAGGCCTGAGTACACAGGGAAAGAGGAGATGCAGAAAGCCACATGGAAGGGAATTTTCAGTTTTTGGCATTGTAGACTTCAGGCTGTGCTGACCACCCATTAGCATGGGTGAGGATCAATTCACCCGCCATTCTTAGCGTTACTATAGGACAGGGAAAAGGTTAAGACTGGTACCGGCAGTCCGTCTGAAATTCTGGGACTCTAGAGCTAGAGGTGTCTAAGAGATCTAAAAACTTTTCCTTTAAAGTGTAGTGCTCCTCAGACTCACTTAATGACACCATGAACACTGTCCAAAGCAGTCCCCTGAGGACTAAGGCACTTAGCTCAGTGTTGGATGTGGTTGAAAGAGTTAGAGAAGGGGAAGTTGGTGCCCTGGGGTAAATTAAATCAGAATCTCCCCAATTAGAGCAGAAGAACCAGCTTGCAGGAAAGGGGGAGGGGGTACGGGGAAGGGAAGTATGAAGCAACACCACAAAAAGGAACGTGGAAGGAAACAAAGGGTTAAATTGGCCCAGTGCTGCTTTTGATGCCTGGCTTCTTTGGTGAAATAACTCATTTGACACAAAGGAGACGGTACAAAGTCAACTCTGAGAAGTTCAAAGTCACCCTCTGTGGACGGCTTGGCTTGTGCCTCCTGTGCCCCGTAGGCGGCTGGGATCTCTGTGGAAGGAGCCTCATTTACACTGGGTATCATTTCAGGATGCGTCTCCTTAGGATCTTGAAAGCTTGGGCAGTGTGTCTATTTCTGGGCTGTCACTCCTTCCCCATAGCACTTGCCTGCTCTGTCACTGGAAGTTTGTGTTTTTTATTTTGTGTTTTTTTTTTTTTTTTTGTGTGTGTGTTTTGTTTTTTGTTTGGTTTTTGTTTTTGTTTTTTTTTGTTTTGTTTTGTTTTGTTTTTAGAATAGCTACTGGGTTGCTTTGTATGTGCTGTGGGCTCAGAAGGAACCCAAAGCCACCTTTTTCTCCACTGTTGGATTTGGGTGGAATCAGGGAAATGAACTTTTGTCTTAAGGCACTGTGAAAGGCTCCTGAGTTTTTCTGGATTATCTGTTAGCAGTCCTGTTCAATGCTTAGAAAGGAAAGAGAATGGAAGCAATTGATAGGCTGGGACTTCTAAATACTTTGGGGGGGAACCTGGAAGGAAAAAAATAGCAAGCGAATTGTGTAAAAAGTTTTATTATTATTATTTTATTATTATCTCTATGTACCAGCAATTCAGTCTGTTAGTGGAAAGGGGATGCTTGGGGTTCCTTGGGACTTGGAGAGATACAAAGGTGGTTTCAGTTGAATGTGAAGGATCCACACAGTAGCTTAGGAGTGCTTGTTGGAGCTTGTAGGGCATTGTGATAGTTTGATTATGCTTGGCCCAGGGAGTGGCACTATTAGGAGGAGTGGCCTTGCTTGAGGAAGTGTGCGGGTGGGCTCTGAGACTTTGCTCCCAGATGCTAGGAAGACAGTCTTCTACTGGTCATCTTTGAACAAGATGTAGAGCTCTCAGCAACTTCTCCAGCTCCATGCCTGCCTGGATACTGCCATGCTCCTGTCTTGATGATAATGGGCTGAGCCTCTGAACTTGTAAGCCAGCCCCGATTAGATGTTATCTTGCAGAAGAGTTGCCTTGGTCATACTGTCTTTTCACAGCAATGGAAACCCTAGCTAAGACAGGGATCATATTCTTGGAGCAGAATAAGAAATCTTGGGTGACAGATTCTATGTGGTTGTTCCTGGTTGTTCCTGGCTATGCCCATGACCTGTAGTTGCTTAAGCAAGATGACCTTTGTTTCCCCCCCCCCCAAAAAAAAAGCATAACACAGGTAGCCAGAAAGGATGTTTAGACATGAAAATACCATGGGTCTTCTCTCGGCTCATTACATTATCTTTAAGAGCTCTTTTAAGATGTTTTTGGCCACAGTTTTTTTTTTTTTTTTTTTTTTTTTTTTAAGTCTTAGTCTTACAGCTTCTATGGGGCTTTCTTCCTGGTACCCTTGGATGGGAAAGGTCTGCTGTGAGATGGTACTTTTGCCCTTGGTGAAAGGATGGTGTATATGGGAGACATATCTAGTTAAAGTGGAAGTTATCATTCTTGAACTAAGAAACATTTCCCAAAGTAGAGTTTTGCTACTTGGGTCATCCATGCTGAGGTATAGTTGGGGAAGGCTTCAAGAGGGACGTGTTTGTTAGAGGACTTTCCTAGAGGCAGAGGACCTTTGATGAAGTGACATGAGTGAGCTGAGGAGACACATGGCTTGAGAATTACCTTGAGGAAATAAATACTAATCATGTGCTGTAGAAAGCTGTCAGATTGAGGATTAAAGTGTGTGCAGGATGAGTCCAAGGACCACTACTGTGGTAGAGCTCAGAAAGCTTCAAAGAGTGTGTGCAACTTGAGTGTCACCAGAACAAAGGGATGGTCTCAGTGGGGTCTGTGCAGAGTCTAAGAGTATCATCCATGTGGGAATAGACGAGGGAGAGAAAGATTGGCTCAGCACAGCACTCTGTAAGAGGAGGCACCAAGGCAGAAGCCATGGGCAGGCTCGAGGCTCTAGGTGCTTGCAGCTGATCTGAGGAGCTAAGATCAGTTTCCCAAATGCTAGGAGTGCAGGCTTGAATGGAAGTAGGGTGTACAATTCAGAAATGCCCATGAGTGCAGCACAGCTTGGAAGGCCTTTGACCTCTGACCATGCTGCCCTCTGCTAGGTTCTACCCATCACCAGGCCGTTGCAGTCTGACATTCAAAAGAAGAGTCTTTAGGACAAACAACAACCAATACATTAACATTTGGATTGAGGATTGGCCCTTCTCTGGCACAAAATACCCTACTCCATGAACGTTCTCTTTAGGTGTTTAATGCATAACTGGAGAAGGACAGTAGTTTCAGTAACAGTGTGATGTTTAAATGGCAGGTCAGGATACTCAGAAAAATGTAGCAAAAGTAGGGAAATGGAGGGAATATTTGTTCAGCTCTATGGAAAGCCTAGCATTTTCTTTACTGCAGAAGCATAAGTTGTGTCAAACTACGCTTTTGTTCAAGTGACAGTGCAGAAAGGAACTGCTGAATCTGATGGTTGAAGGGATGAAGACTTTGCCGTAGGCCCACATTCTGGTCAACAGGAGAAGGCCGTTCTAGAAAGATTAAGGAACTCATCATCTGTGTTCTCTCATTTGGTTGGCTCCCGTCATTCTTACAGAAGGAAAAAATGCCCTTTTCAGTCCAATTTGACATGTGACTGGTGGATGTCCAGAGGGCAAGTGATTATTAATGCTGACTCTTTGGAGTTTGGTGATAATATCAGTTAAAGAACATTTGGGTCCATAAGGGACTATCTCTGCGATTTCAGCAATCCCTGAACTTTAGTTTTCATATGTGTAAAGGGGCCACATGTCTGGATTCGATCAAATTAAAATTTATAGCTGCATAAGATGCTACACCCAAGGGATACAAGGAGCATCTTTACATTGTGGCTCCCCATTCCCTTCTTGGATAGGAAACACTGTGATCACAGTCATCTCTAACAGGTCTACCACGATCCATCTCTTCTGATACCATTGTGCATGTGTTCTTTCTTTGCTCTGTAAGAATCTGTGTAGGGAATGAGATGACAGACGAGAAATCTGGTACTGAAGATGGGATGGGATGTGGCGAGTCAGGTGTAGTCCTCGGAGTAGAAGCAAGTATGGGCATTTGATAAAAAGCTGGTTTGTCTTTGTATTTTAAATGGATCATATTATATTATAAGACAGTAATCATATATATAATACTATGTGGACACATTGTTTCTGAGAACTGCATTGGTAGGTGCTTTGGTAGTTGAATGAACAACAGGGTGTGGACTTGTATAAACCTAGAGGCCAGAAGGTAAACATCATGGAAGGAGGCCTCTGACTGCCTTCAGGAGATAGATCTGTGAGAAGACTGGGACTTCTGTGACATACAGCTTCATAGCAAACTTTCTATAATCAGAAAGGATGCAGTCAATTAGGGTGTAGAATAGAAAGAGACGGGAACTAGTGGTATAGCCCTTCATGATTACAGCTATGTTTTATGTAAAATACATAATGTTTTATGATGTAAAATTGTGTAAATGGCACTGGAGTAGATGTGTTCATGCTGGGTCACATTAAAAGTATGAGTAATATCATGAACTATAATATTACTATGAAGCTGGGCAGCTGGTGGGGCATGCCTTTAATCCCAGTGCTCAGGAGGCAGAAGCAGGTTGATCTCTGTGAGTTCCAGGTGAGCCAAGGCTACACAGCGAAATCTTGTCTCAAAAATCTAAAATAATATCAATGATAATGATACTACTACTACTACTACTACTACAATGATGGCATCATTGCTAGGTGATACATTTTTGCTAAGTGATACATTTTCTGCTACATAACAGCTATATGGGACCACTACCACATAGGAAGTCTGTTGTTGACCAAAATCTTTTTTTTCTTTTATTTTTTTCCTTTTTTAAAAATTGGATAATTTTTAAATTTACATTTCAAATGTTTTTCCCTTCCCAGGTCTCCCCTCTGGAAGCCCCTATCCCATCCCCCTCCCTTGCCTCTGTGAGGGTGCTCTCCAACCCACTCACCCACTCCAGCCTTCTCCCCTCCCAGCCCCCCCCCCCCATTACTGTACACTGGGGCATCAAACATCCTCGGGCCCAAGGGCCGCTCCTCCCACTGATGTCCAACAAGGCCACCCTCTGCCACCTATGTGGCCGGAGCCTTGGGATTGACCAAAATCTTATTCTTCACTACACTAGAATGTATCAGAACCCTTCCTGAGTCTTTGTTTTATGTGTGTATAAAGTTTACATTAAGGACAGGATTATGGCATCAGAGGCTGCAGATGGACTGAAGTGGTAATCACCGTAAGGACCCAGCCAGTCCTTTGACTGTGATAGTGTTCTTTCCCTAACCCCATGGAGGAATAGTGACAACATGTAGGATTGCTATTGCTGGACCTGAGCAGGCGAACTTGAGGATGGGTCCCTGAAACCAGTCCCTGAGACCCATGCTATTGTTGCCATTGTGAGAAGGTGGCTAAAATCAGAACGTAGTGAACAGTGTGTCTCCTCTCAAGCCCATGATGCAGATTTGTCCCCTTACTGAGTTCCAGAGCACAAGATGAGGTTCTTGGCTCAAGTCTGGGCTCATCTCATCCCACTTAGGCAGAGCTGGTGAGCTAACAGGAGCCAGGGAAGCAAGGGAAAACACCAGTCCCGCCTTTTAAGACCTTCTGGTTTCTAAGCAGACAAGGTTCAGTACGTAGCAATGCCAGGCTGGAAGAGGGTAAGGGGCTCACTTCATGGCCTCTACTTACCCATTCTCTGAAGATAGGGGAGCTTTCTGGTTGAGTCCAGTGATATTTCCTCTATGAGACAGGCCGTCAATAAAGAACAGCAGAATGCCCAAGTTAGCATGTTTAATCTCAGCTAGCTGGCTGGGCTTTCTATTATGTGTGAGTGTGGAGAAGGCTGGGTTCTAACCCCTGGGCCACAGGGCTTTTCTCGGCATCTGAGAAGAGAAGGCAACACTTAGCCAATTTATAACTTGGCTGACACATTCCAGGGGACCAAGTCAAGTTTAACAAAAAATGTGAGCATTTACTAAGGTGATCCCAGGTAATTATGATCTCATTTAATATTTAATCTTCAATTACTTCTTCTAGAAGCCCCTGAGGTAGGATTATTACCCACTTTTCAAATGAGACTTGAATGGCTTAAAAATGCCTCACCGAATACAGTTACTGATGGGAAAGCAGCTAAGTGGCCTGAGCCTCTGACCCCAGTCCCCGCTTCGTCCACTCTTCTTTTCAAGGAGAAGCGTAGCTTTGGACCACCTCCTATTGGACAAGTTTCCCTTATGTTCACTGTGCTCTGAAATGTGCAGTGGCCCACTCGAAACACTGTTCCTGCATTATAGAGACCCCAATCCTGTAGGCAAGGTAGATAATATTGAAATGTTGAAGCAGTTTGTCAAGTGTTTTGATGATGATATTCAAGGGATTGAGAAGACCCCTGCTATCTGTCTGTCTCTGTCTCTCTGTTTCTGTCTCTTCCTCTGTCTTTCCCCCTGCTCCCCCCCCCCGTGTGTGTGTGTGTGTGTGTGTGTGTGCGTGCAAGTGTATTCAATGAGTAAAGATAAAAGTGAATTTAGCTAGTCTCCTATATGGAGGTCAAACTTGACCCAGTTCTTGAGATAACTTAGAGCTAAATCTGTAGAAATGAGAAAGGCCCTCAAGTTAGTAGAACTAAAGGCCTTTTGTAGAGTAGTAATGTATGTCAAGGGATTTCCGAAGCTTTGGCTCGAAGAGGTGTTGTGTGAGAAAAGCAAACAGTACTTCCTGGAGGAGGTAAATGTGACTTGGAGTGTACCTCACAGGTGTGCAGAGCACCAAGAAGAAGCTCCTGGGTTGGGGCTTCATCCTTTGCTGTGAACTTGCAAACATACACGCAGCATCAGCAAACTGTGGTCTGGGGTTATCTTTGCTCTTGCTGATTGAGAGCCAGGTATGTGTTGGGTCACTGGATCCATTTACAGTGGTTATGGACCATTTATTCCAGGAATTTTGGCAGCAGGAAAGATTTCAAGAAATATCACTCAGAGCTACAGGCACTACAAGTCACAGTGTGACTGGCTGGCTGTGCTTTGACACTGCTGTTCCTTCAGCATTCACTTCATAGAGAACTCAGGGCCCCTCTCCATGTGTTAGGGACTATGGCTGACACTGGGGATAGCATGGTACTTGAAACAGGCTCAAGTGTTACCTTCAAAGCTCTTAGTGTCTAGTGGGGCAAGTCGAGGTAAAACTTAACAGTGACCCAGGCCTCAGTGATGTAGGAAGTGCCAAGAAGGGCATGCTATATCTCCCAGAAGCACAGAAACAGAGTCCAGATGGGAACAAATCAGAAGACAGACATTTGATCTCATTTTGCCTTTCCCTCGGAGAGGCAGGAGGAGGATTTCGGGTGTGTGCAGAGATTCATGGGAATTTGCTGTGACATCCATGGATACCTTTAGCAGATACAAAAACAATGAATACTAAACTACCTCTATTTCCAAAGTCAGACATTCTCTTCTTAGCATCTGACAAGGAGGGTGTCTCCAACCACAGGAGGTGAGCGTAGGCGAAAAAATATAGCACACAGGAAAGAAGGAAGAGCGGAAGCAAGGAAAGAAAGAGAGAGAAAGAAAATAGACAGGTATTGGGGAGTAGAATGGAGAGAAGAATCCTAAGCTAAACATAAGAATCTGGAAGCCCAGATCATTAAATGGAAAGAAATAGCTGGGAGAATAATTTGTGAGTGGCATCTGTGAGCTGGAGATGATCTACATGGCTACAGGGGAGAGAGAACCACACCAAACACACCATGAAACAACCCGTAAACATGTTTTCTACCCAGAAAAAAGGCAACGCCTTGCCAACTTCCATGTTTCTAGTTTTTCAAATGCTGGCAGATATTGTGAGGGGTTTTGAGGAAGAGGTCGTGACCCGAGAACGACAGAGTCAGGCTCGTTCTTTCCACCTGCAAACATGGAAGGAGTCCCTGATGCTGGGGCACTTTGCACCGAAGGCTAGGGAGCTCTGAGGGTGGAGGCAGGGGAGAATGAGAAGTGGGACCCTGCCTGCCTTTCCTCCTGTGTGCCTTTAAAATCTCGTGAGGTGTGTGTCCTTTGGAAAAGCTTATTTTAACATAAAAAGCATAGTGGTTAACTATCAACAAGTCCACGAAAACTAGGCCCCAATGAGGGAGGTAAGAAAGGCAGCACTCTTCCATACTGTCCCTGAGCCACTAAGGTTGGTAGGGGTCTCATGAGAGTTCCTGAGGCAGAAGGAAGCCCATAGAGATATGGCCCATAAGCCCCATATCTTTTGACTCCTGTTGCCTGTGCTAAGGACTTTGCCGGTTTCTGCCATATTGTAAATTTGGAAAGGATTAGTCCGGGTGGCAATGGCCAGTATGTAGATGGGGATCTGGGAGCCACGCAAGCAAGGGAGGTAGGTGAATCTGAGAAGCCAAGCACAATTTTTCATGCATCTAGTCATTCCAATACATTGCTTGAATACCTGTTTTGTATTTGAGGCTGTGCTGGGCCCTGGGATGGCGAATGGTTCAAATGCAGTGGGTGCCTATTATCAAGAGACTAAGAAGTGTTATAAGGGGAAGATACTTGGAAATGCAGCTTAGGAAGACCCTGTAGTCAAGGCACCGGTGAGCAAAGTGTACAGAACGGAAGGTCTGAAGACGTGGCTCTCAAACCCCAGCCCATACAGTACCTGGGAGCTTGAGGAAAGCCCAATTGCGGGACTGGCCACTGGCACCCTGGCTCAGTTTGTGCACCTTCAGAATTGACATTATTTCCTACAGGCTCAGAATAAGTACGAGTTTCCCGGGCGGCAGGTGGAGCGTATTCTTGAGACAGGAAAAATCTCTGTATTTTCGGCTGTGGAAGGGAGCGGGGGGATATACTGTTTAGGACTCCCCTGAGTACGAGCTCCATCTAGCCGTGTGGGTTTTCCCTGAGCACTACAGAAACACTGCTGTGGGTTCAAACTGTTCAATTTGAAGTGTCCCTGTAGGCCTATGGCGGCGCATACTAAAACTGCATAGTGGGGAGTGCTCCCTCCTTGTTGAGGAAGTGTGGGATGAGGCACTTAGAGTGGCTAGCATCTCACTGCCTTTGAATGCCAGAGCCGTGGGTAGAGACCTCATTGCTGCACTCTGGTCTCATCGAGCGTTCTAAGACTCTGCTATCTTTTTCCTTTCTCTACTGCTTCTTCGGACCTGTTGAAGACTTATTTCCTAAGCAACCTTTCATCTCCGCATGGACAGCCCTGCACGCAGCCCCAGAAGAGCCAGCTTGTGTTGCACTGGAGGCAGGGAACCAAGCATAGAGTGTCCATTGTGCGCTCCTGCTGGCCTCTCTGAGCCAGCCGCTGATTGCAGGAATGGGGGAACAGGTCAAGATGCCTTCGCCTTGCCGGGGCTCCCCCATCTCTGAGTGCGTGACTCTGCTCACATGTGTGTGTTGGCAGGGGCTTTTCACAGGAGGACTGGCAGTCAGTCATCTCCAGACTCGCCACAAAACTCTGTGTGTGTGTGTGTAGGCGGGCAGGTATTTGCTGGGGCGTCTGATGAGCAGCAGCCTTGTGGGCTGGGGAAGTCAACAGATAGGTTAGGTTTCTTTGTTCTGTGCTTTTGAAAGCTCTTCTAGTGTAGGTTTTTAAGGTACTGGGGTTGATGAGGGCCCAGGGTCTGGATCACCATCCCCAGGATTGGCAGGAAATTTGACTGGGGCTTCCTGGGTGGGTGGAGTTAATGTGGGAGAAGGGCTTTGAACTGCTGTCAGAGATGAATACATTTTCATCCAGAAGGAACTTCTAGAAACCAAGTACTCCAAGTCACCGTGGAGGTGAACGTGAGCGTTGTTCAGCGGTGCTTGGCCTCAGCCTCTGAATGAATTGCTGTTGAATTAGAAAAATAAGATTTACTTGCTCAAAACAACCAGAAGACAATACAAGACTGACACTTAGAGGCAATCTATACAGCTGGGTGAGATGTAACTCTGAACGGCTAGTGAGCGCTGTTACCCAGAGAGATAGACACACTGGGGAGTAACCTACAGTTGTGGGAGGCAACTTGTGCTGCATCGGAGACAGGGAACCCTGTACAGCTCAGGGTCTGTTTGGCTTGGTTTTTGTTTGTTTGTTTTTGTTTGTTTGTTTGTTTGTTTTTTGTTTTAGTGCAGAGAGAGCTCTGTGGAGTCCGGTTTGGGCTGAGTAGACAGCTGTTAACTCAGTAGCTAGTATGGTCTGAGATGAGACTCAGTATGAGACCAGGGTGTCTGGTGTGAATGGATCCTTGGGAAGCTAGGGGCTATGAGTAATGACCTTCTCATTTTGTCTAGAGTGCTTGTTAGGAGAGACTCCAACCACACGCCAAACTCTCACTGGTCCTCAAGAAAGCACCCTCCGATTTCAGCAGCAGCAACTATCTGTTTCCTACCAGGTTTCCTAATTCTGGCATGACAGGAGGGTTGCACTGCCCTAAAACCGAGCTTCGATGGCTTTCGTTCCCCTGGTGACTTCCCATTACTTGAAAGATGACATCCAAATCTCACTAATCTGTCACCCAAGGACTTCACGACCCAGCGGTAACCTTTTACTCGCTAGCCTTCTCACCGGTCCCACTGAGTGCCACACCCTTAGCCAACATCGGTTTGCTCTCTCCTTAGCATCCTCCTACATGGTCCTGGTGCCTTGGACTGCACTGTCTGCTCTCTCTATGTTCTTTCTTCTTCCCTCCTCCTCCTCTTCATTCTCCTCCTCCTCCTTTTTGTTCTTTTTTAATGGGTAGTTAAGTGTGGCATGATTGCATGTAGATAGTTTGTGTGTGTGTATGTGTGTGTGTGGGGGGGGGCTCACTTGCATGCATACATCCCCTCCTACATGCAAATGTGGAGGCTTGACTTTGATATCATTGGTCTCCGTAGCCAGCTTGCTCCTGGGAATCCCAACTATACTTCCTGAAATGACAAGCAAGCCATCTTGTTCTGAAGTGGGTTCTGGAGACCTTCATTCAGATTCTCTTGCTTCTGGGACAGACAGGTTAACAAATGACCCATCACCCTATGCCCCACCCACACCAGGGCCTTTCTTCTTTAATAGTTCTTTAATAGTTGCCTAATTTCTCAGAAAGAGATCTTGGAGATTTCCTAGGCTGACAGTGTAGCCTTCTTCAGAGATGCTTTCCAAATCTCTCATCAAGGGTGTGCTCTTCTTTAGAGGAATTGAGAAACAATCGTTGAATTGGATCTTTATTTTTATGGATCTCTTATTACCATATCTAAATAGTTACTGACTCATGCAGTTAAATATATGAAAATCTCAAGCAAACCGTTTTCAAACGGGAGATGCTTTCTTCCTAGTAATTACGTACCCACTTCAGAGCCTGTCCGCTCATCTGTAGTTGGTGTTTCTTCTTCTTTCATCTCCTCACAGGATCTGCCCGCCCTGGTTTGAAGTCTGGGTGGATTGCTAAGTGCATCTGAGGAAGTCTATGCCTTATTTTACATCCTGCATTGGTATTTGTGCCTGAGGGTAATTGTGTGGGTAGCTACTGAGAAATTAAAGCATAATGTTGGTGATTCCCGCCTAAGGGGATAAACCTTGGGTGCTGTTGTCCTTAGGGGAAAAAAATTTGCTTCCAGTGTGTTTGGAGATGGGATGTAGATGGAGGGAAGCTTACTGCCTTACTGCCTATTGGACTCTCCCTGCTATCAACAAGGCCTTGTCTTAAGGCATCTTGATATGTTAGGGTGACACTGGAGTATGTGCCCCTGATAAGAGTAGAATCAATGGATGTTGGCTTGATAAGACCTTTGCTTGTTTGTTTGTTTTGAGACAGGGTTTCTCTGTATAGTCCTGGCTGTCCTTGAACTCACTCTGTAGGCCAGGCTGGCTTTGAACTTGTGATCTTCCTGCCACAGTTTCCCAGATGTTGGGGGAAACAGGCATTTAGCACCACAGTTGACTTAAGTGTGACTCTTTAGAAAATAGGAGGTTTGAAGAATATAGGAACATGGGCATACTGGAGATAAAGACTTCAGATTTTATTTTTTAAATAAGTGTCATGTTGTTCAAACCAATTCTCCAACAAAGGAAGGAAGATACACAGTCTTGTCGATCCTCCTGAGTTGCAAGTCACACTTTAGTGTTTTTCTTTGTAGGCACAGCAAAGGTGCTCGTGATTTTACTGGGGCACACTCATCACTTTCAGAGGAAAAATGCACTGCTGATTTTCCCTCAGAGTGAAGCTTCTTAGAAGCGTGCCTGTGTGCAGAGTTGAGCCACTTCTAGGATCTGAGTATGTTTCTGGGCTTCTCCTCGATGCATGCCTCGTATGGAGCTCTCTTCCCTTAGCTGCTTCCTCCTCTGGCTTTCTAGCAGGGTACTGACCAAGAACGTGCTGGTTTTATAGACAGATGACACATACTCAGCTGCCAGGTCCCAGTTCCTGGTTGTTCTCAGTGTGTCCCTACAAGCCTCATGGGGCACACTTGGTAGGCATAGTTGCTGACCAGTTTTTTAAGCTGTTGAGCTCGTAGGTGGACACTGACAGTGTGTAGAGTGTTCCCTGCTAGTAAGAGGGAGAGTGTTCACTTATTATGTAAGAAGGAAGGCTCAGAAGTAATAAAACCTTATTCTTTTTTTTTTTCTGAACTTTTTATTAGATATTTTCTTTATTTACACTTCAAAGGTTTTCCCCTTTCCTGGTTTCCCCTCTGAAAACCTCCTATCCCATCTCCCCTCCCCCTGCTCACCATCCCACCTACTCCCACTTCGCTGTCCTGGCATTCCTCTACACTGGGACATCGAGCCTTCACAGGACCAAGGGCCTCTCCTCCCATTGATGTCCAACAAGGCCATCCTGCTCTACATATGTGGCTGGAGCCTTGAGTCCCTCCATGTATATATACTCTTTGGTTGGTGGTTTAGTCCCTGGGAGCTCTGGGTTACTGGTTCATATTGTTGTTCCTTAGATGGGGCTAAAATCCCTTCAGCTTCTTAGGTCCTTTCTCTAGCTCCTCCATTGGGGACCCTGTGCTCATTTCAATGGTTGGTTGAGAGCATCCACCTCTGTATTCGTCAGGCACTGGCAGAGCCTCTCAGTAGAAAGCTATATTAGGCTTCTGTCAGCAAGCACTTGTTGGCATCCACAGTAGTGTCTGGGTTTGGTAACTGTGTATGGGATGGATCCCCAGGTGAGGCAGTCTCTGGATGGTCTTTCCTTCAGTCTCTGCTCCACACTTTGTCTCTGTATCTCCTCCCATGGGTATTTTGTTCTCCCTTCTAAGGACCAAAGTATCCACACTTGGTCTTCCTTCTTCTTGAGCTTCATGTGGTCTGTGAATTGTATCTTGGGTATTCCAAGCTTCTGGGCTAATGTCCACTTATCAGTGAGTGCATACCATGTGTGTTCTCTTGTGACTGTGTTACCTCACTCAGGATGATATTTTCTAGTTCCATCCATTTGTCTGCGAATTTCATAAATTCATTGTTTGTGTAAATGTACCACATTTTCTGTATCCATTCCTCTGTTGAGAGACATCTGGGTTCTTTCCAGCTTCTTGCTATTATAAATAAGGCTGCTATGAACATAGTGGAGCATGTGTCCTTATTACAAGTTGGAGCATCTTCTGGGTATATGCCCAGGAATGATATAGCTGGGTCCTCAGGATAACACTATGTCCAATTTTCTGAGAAATCTTATTCTTAAATTAGGAAGATATTGTGGTTTCCCTCTGGGACAGGGACAGAAGGCTTCCTCTTACAGATAGACATCTGGCCTTGCCTTTGGCTTTTGCAATCAAGTGTTAGAACTAGGGAATGGAGTGATGGGGTGAGTACAAGCCATAGTTGACTCATCCTGTGATTATCTGGAGAAAACCTGATTTTTTTTTTCTTTTCATCTTGGAAGGAAGATGCTAGTGGGGAGGCCTGACATGTTCCACAGCTTGTGGAATGTTGCTTCCCTCTCCCTTTTGTTCTGCTGTTCTGTTCTGTGGACATAATAACCTTTCATCTAAGGAACAAAAGGGAAGGTCACAAATTGTACAAATAGCTATTTTATATAAGTAATGGAAATGATTAAATGCCTCGTGTTTCTGTTGATGAAACATGTTAAAGTCTGTTTTACGTTAATCCCCGGGTTATTCGTGATTTCCTATGGAAATGTTTTGGTTTTCTTATCAATTCTCACACCCAAGTTTACGAGATAGCTTGCCATGAGGCTCACATGGAGATTCTCAGAGTTTGGTAGGCTGAGTCAGGAGTACTGCCACACATTACAGAGTTTAGCATGAGCTACAGGCCATTCTGGGCTACAGAATGAGACCCTGTCTCACAGAACAAAAGACAAAGCAAATAGGACAAACCAGCAATAACAAAAACTAGAAAATTTTGAGTCCTGGGAATAATGTATGGTTTCCATAATGACACGTGATCACAAACAGCCAGGAGTGGGCTCAGTGATGTCCTTCCCATAGAGGGGTGGGAGGGGCAGCTCTTCTCAGTTTGCAAAACTCTTCCTCAAATGGAAGAGTTTAGTGATAAAACAAATTCCCTAGATACATCCCCCCCCACCCCCACCCCCCGGCCTGTGTCAGCATCCAGATTGCCCTGTCATTGTGGTTGGAGTCATGGAGTCTGCTGTGGCTTCAAGTAAGAAACCTCCAGCTGTGCCGGGCTCAGGACTCACAGGTCTTTATTATTGGACCTGAAGCCATAAAAAAATAACAGTAACCCATCCATCCTGATGGCCTGGGGCCTGTTGGGTTCCCCTGTGCTCTGGTGTAATTCAGTTTGGTTATGCACAATTCGAATGGATTTTCTGATACTGTAGGCACATGGGAAGCTGACATTGGATATCTTGGGGTCTGGTTCTTTCCTACCATAGCCAATTACCTCTCTGCTTCTCTCAATTGCAGATCTGATCCGTTCTGAGGACTTCGCCACATCTCCGTTCTTGGAACGCTGAACTCAACAGCTGGACGACTTGGTTCTTGGAATTTTGGGTTTCTTCTCTTTTGATCCTTTCTGCTCCCCTTCATCCCTTTCGTGTCCTGAGAACTCCTGAAGACTGTAGGATTATCATGGAGCCCAGGGAAATGTTAAGCAGCTGCCGGCAAAGAGGGAGTGAGTCGGAATTCCTTCAGGGCTCCTCATCCAGGTCCCCACCCGCTCCTGGCTGTTCAGGAGAGCCCTTGAAAGGCATCTCTGTGGGTGGAGAACGCATGGAGCCAGAGGAGGAGGATGAAATGGGCTCAGGACAAGATGTGGATTGCAATTCTAATGCAGACAGTGAGAAATGGGTGGCCGGAGACGGTTTGGAGGAGCAGGAGTTCTCCATCAAGGAGGCCAACTTCACTGAGGGGAGCTTAAAGCTGAAGATTCAGACCACAAAGCGGGCTAAGAAACCCCCCAAAAACCTGGAGAACTATATTTGCCCACCTGAGATCAAGATCACCATAAAGCAGTCTGGGGACCAGAAGGTGTCCCGTACTGGGAAAAATAGCAAAGCGACAAAGGAAGAAGAAAGAAACCACTCCAAAAAGAAGGTAGGGGACCGCGTCTTGCAAGTTTGGCTTTGTTTCTGGTTTTTGTTATTCTGTCACCAACTTTTAAGTCTATTTATTTTTCAATGTATTTTCTTTTGAATCACCAGCCTCTTTGATGGAATATGTAGGGCCACAGCCAAGTCTCTGATATAGTATAATGTTGAGTTTATCATTATATTTTATACTCACCTAGGAAACATAAGCTACTAGGGAATTATGATCTGGGAACACATCCTGCTCATTAGGAAATAGCCCACAGGTCAGGTCAGCCAAGTCTTGCAAAAGCTTGAAGTACTTTTTGCTTCGCTTTTGTTTTGACATTTGTTTTGTTTTCCTAGTTGGTCAATCAGAGCAGCCAAGAAGTGTCACAACTAACTTTTGGTTTCAGTTATTAGTGTTGTAGTTCTTTCGGAGGTGAATGCTCTGAGAAAGCCCTGTTTCCTTTGGATGGAGTCTTCCCTGTGACCCAGAGATGGTCATCCTGAAAGCACACCATCAGATTATATTATATTATATTATATTATATTATATTATATTATATTAGAAGAGGATCCTAGGGAAGGGAAGGGTCTGTGGTACAGCTGAATGGATGAGCTACTATCTGAGACATGGTGAACCTTTAAGGCTCTGGGTTGAATGAGTCTGGTCCACTTTCCCACCAGATGTTAAACATAGGCATGCAGACAGAGGTGCTTGGCAGGATCAGTTCCTTGGGAATGGTTGGATCCATATTTTATTGTATTACTTTGCATGCGTGTAGAATTATAGTGCACTTCCTTCTGGGGGGTGGGTGTGGTACTCAGCCTGTGATAGCAGAAGACAGGCCCAGGATAGAAAGCTTTAGCCTTCAGGAATCTAGGTGGCCTTGGCATGGATCTGAAAGAGATTTTAGTTGACAAAGTTTTTTGGTTCAGGTGATAAGTTTTAATCAGGTTCTGCCTTTCACTGATGTATAATTAATTTATGTGTACTAGATTGGTATAAGAACTTAAAGTGGTATGATAGTGTTCTGGAACGCCCCTGTCACTGGTAGTCTTGTAAGCTTCGTGGTACTCATTCAAAAAGCTGAGCAGAAGTCATGTTGCTTCTTTACCACAGAGCTGTGTTGGCCCTCCGGCCAGGTGCTCTCCTGATATTTTGCATTAAAAGTCAAAGCTGTGAGCCAGAAGCATCTCTCAAACTCCACAGCTGCTCACAGTTGTCTCGCAACAAGCTTGCCCTGTATTTAAACTGAACAGTCTTCATCCAGAAGCCCCAAAACCAGGAAATCAGGACACTTGATTCCCTGCTACATTAGTATTTGGGGACAGGGAGGAGTAAACATTGGCTTCATTTGCCCGAGCATCTGGGTCACGCATTCCCCTCCTCCCATTACAACTTTGCAGTGGTTAATGAGTTCTCTGTTTTGAAAACAAAGGTTATCTTCATACCTGACAGGAACTTTTGAGTCACTTATAAAGTGACATTGTTGCTTTGGAGTTGTGTGTCTTAGATTTGAAAATGAGTACTTGTTGTTTCTGACCACTGAGGTAGCCCAGTTCTTGATGTGCTGTTGAAATGTGTGTGTGAGTGTGTGTGTGTGTCAGCGTGTGTGCACACATGTGTGAGTATCATGTGTGTGTGTGTATTGTATGTGAGTCAGTGTGTGAGTGTGTGTCTGTGAGAACATGTGTGTATAAGTCAATGTGTGTGTGCATGTGTGTGTGCATGTGTGTGTGCGTGTTGAGGGGGTTCCTGAAAGCCGTAACTATGGTGATTACTTCCTCTCCATTTCCACCATACTGGAATTTGAGTAGCAGCTCACAGTTTGGGGGTTCAACCCCAAATTTAGTCTAAACTGAAGTGTGGATGAGGAAGCAGAGTGTTTTTGTTAGAAAGATGAAATCCCTTATTTGAACATGTGGTTTGCCTCATGTGGTAAGCATTTTTATGCCTCCCAGTTGGAAGGAGTGGAAGCGAAGGGGGCGGGATTCCAATGCACAGTAACGTTTTATGATGTCACTGTGATGGAGGAGCTTGCAAAATGTTTCAGTTCCTAGACAGTGGCTGCATATTGTGTCTCTCTGTCTCCTCTTCATGTAGTCACTCTGAAAGCTGTTACTTTCCAGGAGTGAACGAATAAAGTTATTAGCATGGGGTTGTAATTCCTTGATATATGGCAAGAACAATCTCTTATCTCTACTGGGTTAGGGTACTGACTTTCTTGGTCTTCAGATGCCTGTCATCATTTTGCAGAGACCAAGCAAACGCTGAGGCTGAGGGTCTGTGTGGAAAGCTTGCCCGTATTTTGTATGGAAAAATTCAGTGGTGGAACTTGCAGAATTTACTGACAATAAATTAGAGATATACAACAACTGTCAGGGACAGGGAAAAGTTGGAGATGGTGTCTTGTAAATACTAATCAGTATCTATTCCTGATATCCGGTCTTTGTCATCTCTTGGAGATGTGAACCCTGTTCTGAAGATGTGGGCACAGGGCTGCCCCTAGGAACTCTGGGAAGTGCCAAGAGGCCACGTGGACCTGGTCCTTGAGTGGGTGGAGATGTTTTCTTGAGGGCATTTGGATGCGCGTTCTGACATTGGGCAAGGGTTGGCAACCACAGCCCGTGGGCCAAATTCAGTCCCTTTCCTGTTTTTCTACAGCCCACACACATGAAAATTGGTTTTTACATTTCTAAAAAGATTTTTTTAAAAAATCAAAGAAAGAGAAATATTTTGAAGTATGTTAAACTTCTTTGAAATTCAAATTTCAGTGTCCATAAATAAAGTTTTAACGGAGTGAGGCCAAGTCCACTTGATTACATTTTGTCTGTGACTGCTTTATTAGTGCAATGGTAGGGCTGGGCCTTGACGCTGGCCTGTAGAGCTTAAAGTATTGACTAAGCTTAGTCAGTAAAGTGCTTCTCGTGCAAATGTAATCATCTGACTTTGGATCCTAGAACCTACAACAGCAACAACAACAATAATAATAATAATAATAATAAATAATGATAATAAATGTGTCTGGCATAACTGTAATCCTGGCACAGAGGAGGTATAAACAGGAAGGTGGCCTGGGCTTTCTGAACAGCTAGTCTTGCTAAACTCCAGTTCTACCGATTCTGTCTCTTAGTAAATAAAGGACAAGGCAATTGAGGAAACTCAGCCTACATCACTTTCTAACTTCATGAACCGACGCACAATTGCCTCACCTCCCACAGTATTTAACAAACTGAGAGACAGGATCCAGTACTGCAAGTGTTGTGTTTCTTTTGGGTTGGTTTTGAGTGTCTTGGGGTTCAAGTCTGGAGGCAGAGAGAAGTGGATTGTTCTGGTATGTTCTTTTATATTTAAGCGTAGGGATTAATAGTTTATTCAGGTGATTGACAGCCTCAAGCAAAGAGAACTTAGACTGCGTCCCGTGTGATTGTTTCAGAAAAAGAAAGCTCCCTGGGAAACTAGTCATGTGGCTTACCCCTTACAAGTGGCTTCTTTACTGTGTTCCTAGGCGCCATGGTCTACAGCTTTGGGATGACGACGACGACGAGACCCATGCTCAATACTCTGTAGTATTCTCTTTTCGAATTTCAAACCTAGGACTAGCCCTCCAAAGTAGAGAGCATTTGTGGACGGTGACGAAACATACTCACTCCAATGGAAGAACTCAAAAAGAGTGTCTCACGGCCTGAAGGCTAATGGCGTTTTTTTAAAACCAGCACAGTGGTCGAGGATGGAGGTCCAGATGGCCTTCAGCAGAGGGTTCATGATAGTTGGTTCATGGAGAGTGTGTAAACTGTGTCTGGTGGGTTTGGATGCTCAGAACATATTTCTGGGGCTTTGCGGAGCGACTGTTGAGTCCTACAGTCACTTGAGTCAGTGACACGGTGACTTTTGTTCACTCTGGCTTCCCTGCATGCCAGTCAATCAAAACAACAGAGAACATGAAGATGAATCTCGAGAGACAAGTTCAGGTTCAAAAACGCACATGAGACTAGCAACTCCAGCAGTGGTAGACCTGAAGGTTCTCTCAGCTCAGAGTTTAGCAGCTCCGTGTGAGGACGGGATTAGCCACTCCAGTCTAAGTTCAACAGCAAGAGAAAGGGGTGGGGGTGTCCCAGCTACACTCCTTGGGCTGCTAAGCGGCCCTGCCTATTTGGATCCCTACTGTAACTTTTCTGAGGGCCAGTTTCTCCATCTGCCAAATCTAGATGGAGATTTCTAGGTGGCATAACTTGAAAGACTAGAGGGAATCCGGCTAATTTATTTCAGCATGTATTAAGAGTTCTGATTTATTGAGTTGTGTCTCCTGTCAGCCCATAGGACAGATCTTGCCCATAGTCATTGAAAGCGGAAGAAGTTGTGGTTTGGGTTGCTTTGAAAGAGGATGAGCGAGAATGGGTAAGGATTGCTTTTGGAGCTGGTTCTGCTATACGCTAAAGGCGATGTATTTCAGTCTCTAGAAGGTCAGGAGGTCAAGATTGTCCCCCCCCCCCATACAATGGGAAGATACACTTTCTTTATTTCTAATATTGAAGAATGCACAAGGTAGCTTCCTTGTGAGCTTAAGTCTTATTTTCCTATATTGTACTTATCAAATTTGTTTCCCTTTGATGAAAATATAACTCCTATTTTATGCCTTCTGACATGATTTGATTTTTCGTCCCTGCTAGTTAAATCAGGAGGAACTATTTCCTCTAACTCCAAGGACTTATATCTCCTATTACTAGGGACCCCCTGTGAGCCAAAGAATGTGTGCGGATTCAGCTTGACCACTGTGGTGTGTGTGTGTGTGTGTGTGTGTGTGTGTGTGTGTGGTGTACTCTGTGTGGTGTTTTAAGTGTGGTCTTCTCCTGAGAAGCCTTTTGTTTGTCTTAACGTATGAGCAGGAAAAGGAATTTCTAGGTGCTAGGGATGGAAAAGAAGGGTAACTAACAGACGCTTGAGAGAAATGAATGTGTTTGATCTGACGGTGTCAGGATTTGAATCGGTGCTTGCTGCAGAGAGGGAGAAGGGAGCTTTAGGTAAAGTGATTGATAGCAAGGAGGATTTTTCTCCAGTGTTACCCACCTTTCTTGGAATAGGAGGAGTGACACGTTTCTCTTTTGGACCTTTATGCTAATAGATGCACAGAGTTGTTGAGGACTGGAGAGCCCAGGGGCTTATGGGAAGGGGCTGCTAGTCAGGGGTTGACCGAGATTAACCTCGGTTGGACCTATTAAGGGGTCAGACTGTCTGGCAATTGTTCCTCCTCCAGTCCAGTCAGGGTCTATGAGTCAGTGTCTGCAGCATCAACCTGAGCCTTCCTTCCTCCTGTGGCTCAGGTACCCCTGCTTTGCCTTCGCGCTGGGTAGCACCTTCTCTTGTCTCTCCCTCTTGCATTGCTTGTGTAAGCATGGGGATGTAACGTTTCCAACTCCGGGTATCTCTGATTCTTCTGTCATGCCAGCTGCACCTGGCTAGCAAGCAGGGCAAGTCTTGTAAGCATTTCTGTGCAAAAGGGCTGCATGTATCTTCTTGATTAATGATTTTTTTGCGGTGGTTTCTTTATTTATCCTTTTAAGGTAACACGGTTCTTATTTATTCATCACTTGGGAAGTGTTTACTGAGTGGATACTGTTTGGTTATTTTGTAGCTAAAATAGCACCTGTGGGGTGTCTGCCCCTCCTCTGGAGGTATGGCTTCCCAGAGCAGCAGGGAATACTGCACAGGTAGAGGTGAAGGAATAAGCAGGCCAATTGAAGGTGGCGCTGGTAACCACCATTATTGAAAACTTGGCTGGAAGCCTCTGCCTCCTTGGGTGCCCACCTCTGAGTTCTCATTACAGATCTCCAAGCCATTCTGCTGACCAGGCCAGGTATCCTCTTTAAGAGTGTGACAGTCATTATCCACATAGGTGATCTCTGGCTTGGTAACTGTTTCATCATCAAACTGTACCTCCCTGTCCCCAAGACCTCCCTACCAAGTATATCAAAAGCCTTAAAGTCATGGAGCACATGACAAAGTTGAGCTTTGAAAGCAGCAAGACATGCATTCAAAGAGAACACTCTTTTTTTCTTTTTCTTTTAAGTTATTTCCCACCATGCACCTTGCACCTGGTTTCTTTTTTTGGCCGTTTGTTTGTTTTGTAGTTTGTTTTTTTTTTCCCCCTGGGTTTGGGACTCTCTAAGGGTTTAAATCACCAAGCTGGCCTACTTCCTCCTGGGTTTAATATTTTCTTGGTAGTCAATTTCTCCTCCTTGGACTTCCCTCAGGACATCTTAGTATTTTTTGTTGGTTTGTTTTTTTGGCGAACTCTGAGTCACTCAGGGACAGTGCGCTTACAAGAACCAGAAAGAAGCCTGAGTGTTGTCCAGAGGGACTGCCAATCCTACACCCTAGGTGTGGGCACTAGATCCTCAGGGACCAGGTCTATTTTGCAGGTGAGGACCCCACAGTGAGAGGGTGTGGTTGGACATGCTATGCTAGCTCAGCCCTGGGCAACTCTTTGAACATCTTGAACTTTCCGACTGCATGGACTTCATTAAGGTCAGGGCCCACCCAAGCACTTCCTGGTGTCATTGTGTGGAAGCCTTCCTTGCTTAGATTCCTGTCTTTCATTTCTCTGACAGTGCACCTGAAGTCCCTCCATGTGGGCACAGGGCAGGTGCAGTGTCCTCCAAAGGCCTGGGTTGTGGGAGGCTTGGGCCATGCCGCATGTGTTAGCTGGAGGACATCTCAACATCCTCTGCTAATGTCCTCATCAACAGGCTCAGTGCAGAGGAACTTGCTTTTGGGCAGTGAGGTCGTGGGAAGATTGCTATGGGATTAATTTAGAGATATGTTAAAGGTCTTCTCTCTCTGCGGTCATTTGGGTGACAAACCAAGATTACTGCCAAGGGCACTGATGATTCAGAGTGAAAGTTCTGAAGCGTCAAACCGACCACCACCTCAGGTAGTTTCAGCTGGCAGCAGCTATACTGCTGTTCTTTGCAAAGAAGGCCTCTTCTCCATTATGCATTCCCCCACACAGAAAGTATTGCTATCCCTTTTCTCTCACAAAAGGGTCAGGGTTTTTTATTTTTATTTTTATTTTTATTTCTATTTTTATTTTTATTTTTTTTGGTTTTTTGCATTTGTTGTTGTTTAATTTTTATTTTCTGAGACTAGTTGTTGCTGTGTAGTTCCGGCCTAAATCACCATCATCCTGTCTCATCCAGGATTAGGCAAGCCCCTCAAAGACTGGCTTGCATCTCTCTCCCTCTCTTTCTTTCTCTCTTTCTCTTTCTCTCTTTTTTCCAAATTGATGAAAGGCCATAGGAACAATTGTTTTTCATCCTCTTCTCCAAGTGTTACATGCACAACCTCCCAGGACCTGTTCGCCAACCTTGTTTGTTCACAGGCAGGTTATTTGGCCAGGGGTTGATTGGGTGCTGCTCAAGGTAGCTGTGGCTCAATCACAGGGAAGTGGCAGGAACATGCTCACATCCAGGGCCAGAGTCCTTGCTACCAGCATCCGTCAGCTTTCAACAAAGACAGACACTCGCTGTGGAATGTCAAAGCCATGTACTTCTTGGCTTTTGTCGTTCTTCGTGAACTATAAACTCATCATTTGTACAGGACCAGCTGTTTAGGTGCTGGGCTTCACTTGACCCTCAGAGGGACAATAAGCCTGTGGAGCCTCACCCCAAAAGGGAAGGGTCATTGGCCAGAGGGACGGAAGAGAAGGCAGGGTTAACAGCTAAAGGTCTCTGGGTGATGAGTGTGGACACACAGTCAGAGCCTCAACACAGACACCCACACAGACTCTCAGTCATCTGTCATCGTAACAAGTGTACCTAAGTGTTAGAAGGAAAGCGGTGAGCCCTCAGTGCAAAAGGTGTGCAAGCTGAGATACAGTCTAAGTGTGTCAGACTATGGGCTGCCAAGGACACACATCATAGGAGGCCGGTGCTGTGCTGCTTATTGGGTATTTTCCCAGTGCCCATAGTATTCCAGCAGATCCCCTAAGGGCAGCCTCCCCCCACCCCTGCCATCTTGAGTGGAAATTTCTCTGTGAAGTTGCAGTCTGTTGGTTTATAACAACACTCCACCCCACCCCATCCCCTGACACGCCCCGATTGTACCTCCATGCCTAGAGTCAACTTCCCTCACCTCCCCATTGGCCCATGACCTCACCAGGGAAACAATGGAGGCCTTTCTTTGCTCTGAGAAGTCCAAGCAGATCCTACCCTGTGAGGCCATTTGATAATCATCAGTCGTATCATTTACAGGTTGCTTTAGTGGGTTTTCTAGACCTTGTTTACTGGGTATTTTTCCCAGATAGTCTTTGCCTCCTGAACTGGCTAGGTTCACTGTGAGGGATAGAAAGTGTGGCATCTGCCCCTTAAGATGGATCCTTGTACCTCGACAATAAAAAAATTCACCTATGAGGAGAAACGTGCATAGGATTGTAAGCAGCCTTTTGTGCCAGGTTGGTTGGTTCACTGGTTCAGATCTGGAATTACAGGCTATTCATCAGAGCCTGGACCTCTGTGGGGAGGCCTAAGTGAGAGCAGATATTTTCCCAGTGGGTCACAGTGTACTTAAAGTGATCTACCTGAGTGAACAATGGCACACTTCTTGATTTCTCCATCTCTGTCCTTAGAGGGACAAGGAGGGAGGAAGGAATTTATTTGGGTACTTGGCTCTTTTTCTTATCTTCTCTGAGCTGTTCCAGTTACCCTACTTTACTTCCATTTCAATAGATGATAGGCTACTGGCTACTGTCATACTGGTCTTTGAGTGTCATACATACATACATCAATACATACATACACACATACATACATCTATTTTATTTATATACACACACACACACACACACACACACACACACACACAGACACACACACAGACACACACACACACACACACACACACATTACCAAGGCTCAGAGTTATGTCAGGGATCTGAGAAAAAGCAACTGAACCCATTAAGATGCAGGCTAGAGTCAATACATGGTCAGTAGGCAGGGAAAGTGACAAAAGAACCCTTAGGTCAGAAGACACTGTCCTGACACCTTTCAAGAGTGGCTGTCGCTCAAAGTGTGCGGGGAGGCTTTTTATTTTTTTTTTTAGCTTCTCTGAGAGGAAGAAACCTGGACATCTAAATACTAGTGTAGTTGATTGGGGGGAATCAAGAAGTACCCCCTAGAGAGAGAACTTGCCACTTCCAGGCAACTATTGTTTTAGAAGGCTCTTCCCTATTTTGTAATTATTATCGCCTCCCTAATCAGGAGGATGTGGCCACCCAGAGCTGTAGTACCCTTTGGGAGATGCCTCTAAGTCCCCTGGATCTAGTTAACTTTGAGAAGTAAGAGACAAAAATTGGCTCAATTTTTCATGTCTATCTCTTTTTTGGAGGGGGGTCCTGTTTATGCTTGAGGGTTCTATATATGCCTGGGGGTCCTGTGTATGCTGGGGGTTCTATATATGCCTGGGGTCCTGTGTATGCTGGGGGGTTCTATATATGCCTGGGGTCCTGTGTATGCTGGGGGTTCTATATATGCCTGGGGTCCTGTGTATGCTGGGGGGTTCTATATATGCTTGGGGTCCTGTGTATGCTGGGGGGTTCTATATATGCCTGGGATCCTGTGTATGCTGGGGTTTCTATATATGCCTGGGGTCCTGTGTATGCTGGGGGTTCTATATATGCCTGGGGCTCCTGTGTATGCTGGGGGGTTCTATATATGCCTGGGGTCCTGTGTATGCTGGGGGTGGTCATTTTTATGCTTACCTAGATTTTTACTTTGTTGGTATTTTATCACCTGTAATCTCCAACTTGAAAAGGAAATTTCATAGAGGTATTTGACAAACATATATAACTCTCATTTTACGTGTATTACACCTTAATGAAATTTTACATTTAGTAATTGTATATTAATATTAGTCTTGAACAATAAATTTTTAGCAATCGGTCCTAGAAGGATTTATAATGTGTATCACCCTGAGGCATCTTAACCAACTCTCAGCATTTTTATTTTCTATTTTTAGCCATTTATTGCACACATGAAATATTTTTTTTTTTTTAAAAAACCTGTTGTAGAAAAAAGTCATCATCTCTGTACCAATGTTAAATTTTACAACCTAATAAAGCTTTATCTAGGGACCCTCAGAGAATGTTGTTTTATATGAACAAGTATCATTTTAAGTTTTTATGAAGCATTTAACACACCCACACATATGTTTTGGTAAGCTTTAAGAAGTGAAGATTATCTTAGCTCACAAGTATGTGTTTACAAGGCCTTTTTTACTTGCATTCATGCATAGGCACTTACACACCACATTTTAAAGTTATATCAAGCAACAAGCAAATTAAAGTAAAAAACAGTTTGCAAAACATAAAGCATTAGCAAAAAAGAAATCTAAGTAGCCATAGGTTTGCTCCTCGGTTATTTTAGAAAATTTTAGGAACAAAACTGAATTTTGCTTCCCTTTGCCATAAAATAAGTCAGAGATACTGACTAGAAGCAAACAGACAGGATAGTTATACCAGGAAGGGGAAAGTTTCCATCTCTATTCCCCGAGGGAACAAGGTCAGTTCTTGAGGGATCTGCCTTTTGTTTGCCTGCCAGATACTGCCTTAAGTATCTTTAACCCTATAATGTGGTCATGTCCTGGGGGGATTCCTGGGGTCTTTGTTAACCTTGAGCTGCAAGTGTTCTACCACTAAGGCTATGGAGCCTGAGGTTCCTGTGTTATTGAAAGCTCTTGGGATAACCTAGTTATTTGGGCAAGTAAGTTTCAAGAATAATCTTGGGACATGAAAGTGAAAAACCAAGTGGAAGTTCTGGCATGATGCAATAAATGACCCATTAGGGAAGGCAGCAGGAAACAAGGGTCTGTTGTACAGAGGAAATAGACAGAGATGGGATTTTGGAAGTCTACAAGAAAAAAAAATGTTCAAGATAGGAGACAGGTTTAGATTGTGCCAATGGGTGCCAGCTGCCCAGTGGTGTATTAGTGTTCTCTAGAGAAGTTGTCTAAGCTCCTTTTTTTTATTGCTGAATGTGGTAGTGCTATAGAGTCAGACGTGATAGAAGCAGAAAGCTCTGCCCCTCCTAAGCCTCACAGGGCTGGGTCACCTCTCTTCGCTTTCTTTGTCCAGCACCCAGTCTTGGTGGAGCACCTAGAAGACTTCAACTTATGACATTTTAGGTCATTTCCCTCGATTCCTACAAAACAGGCCCACATTTAAGATGATACGAGAGTTTAGGATTTTAATAATCTACTGTCCAAATTTTCCCTCAGCCAACTTGAATTGAGACAAGACAGTATTACAGTAATAAATTAGCCTGCTTCCTTAGGTTGGAAGCAAATAGAATAGGAATCATTTCTGATGATCCCAAGGAGAGGAGAAGAGAAGTAATTGAGCCTCTGGAGTGGAAAATGGAATCCATTCTGCATACCTGAGGCCCTCAAAGTGAACAGACTATTTGAACACCCTCCTTCCCCTCTTCAGACTCTATTTCCAAGTGTTCTTGACAGTGTCCCTGAGCATCGCCACAAAAGATTTAAAAACACTGGTCTGTACACCAACACTCTCGGGCTTATGCCTCCCTCAGTTGGGATTCAAACAGTGGCCACGTATCGCCTCGCTCTTCAAGAATTAAATCCTGTAATTATTGGGTATAAGCCCCTGCTAAAAGTATCTTTAGACTATTCCCTTTATCTCAGTGGTATAAGGTCCCTATCATGAGAAATTGTAAAATATAAATAATTAAATAAGGAAAGACACAAAACCAAGCAAAACCATTTGGGTTAAAAGAAGTGCAAGTGGGTGGGATTTCTCCACCCTGGATTTAATTCTCAAGGGAGCATCTTAAGACTTGGGGAACTCCACATATCTTTATACCCTAAGATAAGAATGTCTGAGACAAATCAATAAATAAGAGTTCAAACTAGAGTATGATTGGTGACAGAGAAGAGGAAGTGGACCAATGGTTGAAAATGTAGCAATAGGTTTTGGGGTTTTTGTTTTTTTTTGTTTTTAGGTTTTTAAGGTTTTAGGTTTAGGGACCTGTTTTAAGGTTTAGCGATCTCATTTTTTTCCAATGATGTAAAATACATCTGTGAGGTTCATCCATAAGAATCTAGGGCATAAGGACTCACAAGTCGCTTGGAAATCAATGCTGCTCAATGCCAGAGTCTCTTTGGCTATGGAGAACTGGCCTCCAAACGGTTATTGAGAATGGGGGTTAACATGCTCTTCCTGATGGCCTAGACTTACCTCAGTCAACCAAAACGACTCTTCCTGAGAGGTGAGAGTCGGGATCCAAAGCTGCTTTGGTCAAGCCAGGTCAAACTTCCTCCTTTATCCCCATCGAAAAGCTACAAAGGTCTTCCCTGGCTAGCATGCTTGATTCCTTCCTGGAATGATCAGGAGGAAACCTGAAAAGAAAGAGTCACCTCTTCTGGAATACTATGTTGAGAGGACAAGGAAAACTCTACTCGCCTTCAGAACCTAGGTGGTACATGGGTAAGACAATGATTTAAAATTAAAAGAACTGTCGTAGAGATCTGACATCACCTCTATGTCTGATATAAGTTGTGCATTGGCCTTATCACATGACATTCCTTTTTGATGAGAGGCACCTGAGTCAGATGAGCATAAATATAGCAAAAGACAGGAAGCAGTGGCCTGAGTTATTTAAGCCTGGTGGGCCAAGGAAAGACAAAGGAGCAAGAAATTCTGTAGTGTCAACCCAAGAGAGGGAAGTTCTCTTATTGGGAACACCAAAAGATGGAAAGACACAAAACCAAGCAAAACCATTTGGGTTGACCATTTGCACCTTATATTGATTTTTTCCTTGATTCCTGTATCCCTTGGGATAAGGGGCCATGGAATAGGCAGATGGAATGGGAGTGTCCAGTGCTTAGAGGTGACGCTGTTGCTATGGGGTCACATGGAAAGACTAAGAAGTACAGAGATGACATTTTGTCTCTTCCCAAGGATGACATGGGAGAACAGGCCGATCTGTGAACCTCTGTGTAGGGAGGCATTCAAGTCTCTCATAAACTAACTTGTTATTTGTTAACTCCCATTTAAAGTTTCTGCGGCCTTGGGTGGCACTTCCTCGCAGTTAGAAAGTCAACCACCAAGGGACCACATGATCTAAAGTAGTGTCAGCTTCCTTAATTTTTGGCCAAGAGTCTTTTGGCGCAAGCTCACCAACCACTCTGTCTGCTCTCTTCTGTCTCTAAACTTGATACAAATTTTTTGCCCAACTTAGAGGGACCGGTGGTAGTGAGGGGGGAAAACCCCCGAAATTTCATGCTCAGAGAGAGAAAATAAGAATTTTTTTTTTTTTTTTTTTTACATTATTACTTACTCCCCATCAGCAAAAGCCATGTCAAAAAAAGTCAAGAAAAAAAAAAAAAAAAGGCATTACACGTGCACTCTATGTTTGGCTCCCAAGCCCAGGGGAAAGAACCTGAGAAAGAAAATGACCTTTCTTTCTTCCAAGAAGGCCTGGCAGTGTAGGGAGAAGCTCAGTAGACCTGGGACAAGACAAGAGACAAGGCCCGGAGACTGAATTCCCCAAAGGAAACTCAGACAAAGACAAATCGCCAGAGGCTCTAGCCACCAGGAGCTGACCCAAATCTTAGAATAGGGTTGTCACCCTCAGAGGAGCATCTGTGGGATCCCTTCCCTGTTGCCACCTGCTACCAAGGAAACTTTGGTTTCCCTGGTAGAATCAGTATAGTTAGGGAAATCCTGGGGAGACATAATTGATTGTCAAAATATTCTGCAGGTAGGACATGGAATGGAAAAATCGGGTGCAGACATTCCATCTACCTAGTATAGTGAGAAAGTGTGCTCACATGTGTCTGACCATTGCCTCTTTCTGGTATGTTCTTTGAACATTTCAGTGAAGTAACTGTTAATCCTCTCTGTTTTATAGACTTGGGAAAGGGCTCAGAGGGCTTTTAAAATGGCTTGCCTGAGGTTACAGCTAATTACTGGAGCTAGGGGTAGTACAAGCTCAAAGTCTTGGGTTCCCTGGATTCCAGCACCAGGATACCATCATTGAAAGATGTGTCCCTGCTGTCTGGCTGAGCCATCTTTAACGTGAGAAGTGTTGAGTAACTTGTGGCTGGCTAGTTTGTACAGCTTTTTAGGTCTAGGCTGTGGGTGAAGAAGGTGAGATTTTCCCAAGGTCTATAGTTCCTGTCTGGTATTGGCACAGCTAGAAAGTAGTCTGCAGGTCCCTGTCCCAGGAGCGGGGTGGCTTGGGACAAAATGAGGTTCCAGTAATGTTGGGTTCTTGGCTAATGAGCTCACTGAGATTTAAGCCAGGGTGCTTTCCACCCTGGAGTGAAAAGGCAGAGTTCAGCAAATGACCCTTTTGGAACACTTAGCTGTGCATTGACATCCAAGATTCGCAGGCGGTGGGTCTCACCTTTTACCACTGAGACATGATGTCATCTACAAAGTTCATGATGGGAAACTATGAAATTGAATTACATGAAAAACAAACAAAAAACGCAGCGCGGGGGTGGGGTGGGTGGAAAGTCACATTGTGTTTTAAGTAAGTTTGCAACATTTGTGTTCACATTCATTGTTTTAATGGGGCACCTGATACCCATGGGGCACAGGATGGTCATGCCTGCTAGAAAGAGATGTGACTATGGAACTGGGGTTCTGGGTTCAAATACCAGTACTGCCTTTAACAAAGGAGTCTGTGTTTCCTCACACGGAACAAGGGATTAATAGCGCCTTTTTTCCTCTGCTTGTCCTGAAGAGCCTCTGAGTGAGTCACTGTAAGGGCTGTGAAGTGCTAGCTGGGCAACAGAGTTAGGAGGCAGCCTGCTTTAGAACCACGCTGCTGTAGATGTCTGAGTAACTAGCCCGAGAGTAAGCTCTTCCACGCCTTCTTCCTTCAATGGCCTCTCTTTGCCTGGCCTCACTCTGTTGTTGATAAAACCCCCAACGTGGCTGTGACTGACAACAGCTGCGGGTTGGAAATGGTCAGCCTCCGGGCCCAGATACCCGCCACATGGTGTAATTACCCTTTGTGAAATTCTGGGGTGAGAGGTCAGCTCTCATCGCCCATCTTTGTCACTTTTCAGTCATCTGTATCCTGGTAGCAGTTGTGTTACCCCAGCATCCTTTCCCAACCCCCTCCCCCACCCCTCCTGGAGCTCAGGAGAAAACCATCTGCTGAGTTGGCTTTCAGGAGAATTTTTTTTTTTTTAAATACCAATTTCCCTTTGTTCCGAAGCAACCTCCAATCAGGGCTTGTGTCTGCTGGGTTTGCCGAAAGGCCGGTACTGTGTTTCATGCTCCCTCAGGAAAGGTTGCCCACTTGCTTTCCCTTTTGATTCGATTCCCTGCCATTCTGCAGGACAGTCGGAGGCTGCAGCTGCTACTGTCAGCTGTGGATGGAGGACCCCCTTGTTTTAAGACTCTGCACGGTCATGGCTTAGCGGGGGGGGGGGGGGGAAAGCCAAAACCAACCAACAAACCAACCAACCAACCAACCAACCAACCAAACACAACAACAACAACAAAAAGTAGAACACAAAAAACAAACTAGGAAAATCAGAATCAACTCTAAAACAAGTCTTCTAGCCACTTCCCCTGACCCCAAAATCCTACTGCTGACTCAAGAAAATGTCCTGTTATCCTCGAGGCTGTTTCTGGGGATCCTTTGGTGTCCACCCTCTTAGGTCCCCAGGTTTCTCTCTGAAGGATATGCCTTACACATCAGAGGCAAAGGAAAGATTCTTCTTGGAAAGCCCAGTTGCTGTGGGCTGGCAGTTACAAGGCAGATGATACTCCTGTTTGATAGTCAGGGGCAGCAAGGAACAGCAACTGTCATGAGCTCTGCAACACAGCCAGGATGCAGAGAGCACAGGGGCCTGCCCTCCACGCTCCCAAGCACCTTGCAGGGGCTCCTGAAGCCGCAGTACAAAGGAGTCTGAAGCTGAGATGAGACCCTGCCTTCTATAAGACCCACAGTTTCCCCAACGCCTCACGTGCCGCCTCTGTGAAATGAGACCACCTCAGTGAGAAGTCTGGGAAACCAGAGACAGTTTAGTCAGATTTCAGCCACCCCCAGAAGCTCAGGCTTCTGCTATTCTCCCATCAGTGCGACTCCGCTCTGCAGAGGGAGGAGGTGGCAGACAGAGCTTCCTAGCCGTGGAGCCTGGGGGGAGGGGTGGCCTTTATGGTGCATTTATTGCCCCTTATGGTGATTTGACACCGAGGTTAAGAAGGACCACATGATGATTCTGGATATGGGTGAAAATCTGCAAAATTCATGAACCTTCTCCTTACCGTATCATTTTCTGCCTCCTCCTGTTGGTGTGCACTGGTGACCCAGGGCACTGGGGACCTGCTGACTCCCTTAGACAGACATGAAAAGTACCACAAACATGACAGACAGGCACAGAGTGGGGACAGACAGAAGCAGATGGAGTGCACTTTACTATGTGGTGTGTGTGTGTGTGTGTGTGTGCGTGTAGTGTGTGTGTGCACACAAATGTGTGTGTGTATGTGTGTTTACATGTATGTGTGCATGCATGAGCAATTATTGACTATAATGGGGGTATTTGTGCAGCAAAGTATCATCTGAAATGAGGGCTTCTTACTAAATGATTTCTCTTTTCTATAGCAAGTTATGTATGAAAAGAAATTTTGTCCTAACAATTATGAAGGGACAGAGTCTATCCTGTAGCTCCCCAGGGTGAGGGAGGTGGCAGATGATGGTGTGCATGCACTGCCCAGCTGTGCACTCTTGCTCCCAACATCATACAATGCACCTATTTTCAGTTCTCCAGGCTAATATGGGCTGTACCTGCAGGAGGTGGGTCGCTCTTTGGAATTTGGCTTTCACAAGGGCTGTAAATCTCAGAGCTGTGAGTCAGGGGGAGCTGGAAGGAGCAAAGGAGAAGTTGATTTCTGAACAGAAGCAAAAGAAGGACGAAGAGGAGCCCACAGAGCTTAGCCTCATGGGCCCTGGATGCCAGGGCTGATGCTAATTATCCCACTTTAACTACACTCCTCCTCAGCATCATGAGGCCACTCGTTAATTTATTCATCCATCTAATCAAAAGGATTTTCTTCAATCACTATTTGTTGCACGCCAGGCAATATTGTAGAGAAGTAACTGGCTCTTGTTCCTTAAATATCCCGTTGGGGATATGTTTCTGATCTGACTCATAAGCTACGTCAAAGTAGGAATCAAGACAGAAAGGCCTCCCCATAGCAACTCATCTGGGAAGGACCGTGTCAACAATTCTCAAAAGATACCTTGGGACTGACTGGTCAATTTCATTGAGTGATAGGGACAAGTTGTCTAATTGAAACCAAAGATAAGAAGCACTGTTGAGCAGAGCAAGATGAGATGTGAGTGAGAGACATCTATTCTGGGGTCTGGGAGACACGTGTGCTTGGTGGTATTGATATATTTAACCTAGGAGGGGGATGTCCTTGGGATGTCAGTGTAGAGAAAGAAAGAGAAGACAGCAATGTAGGCAAGAAGGTACAGGATCCAGAAAAAAAAAAAAAAAAAAAAAGAGTAGAGGCTTTTATAAAAGCAAAACTCTGAGAAACTAAGATGGCAAAAACAGTAGAGGCCAGAAAAAGCATCAAACCAGGTCCGAGTGTGAGGCTGAGCCTACTGCAAGTGGAGGAGGGAAATGGCCGCATCTAAGAGAGTCCACACATGGATGAGTGTCTGCTTATCTGTGGTGACTATGTTTCAGGGGCTGGGTGAGAGGGCTGCCTCACAGAGGCACCTTATGTATAGGTGATCTTTGCAGAAAGCGAGCAAGTGCCCTGAGGAAGCCCAGCCTGCCATCCTGGAGCCTTTTTTTTTTTTTTTTTTTTTTTTTTTAAATGCTGGCAGCTTGCTACTTGTGTTGAAGACTCTCTGACTTCCTGTAAGGGGCAGCTGTGCAGGTAGGTGTGGACCTGGGCTGCCCCAGACAAGGCAGCTGGGCCTCTTTGCCCCCTCAGCTCCTCAGGGAGGAGCAGGTGCTTGCTTAGCTTCGGGATGCCTGCCTGTCCTTCTGGCTTCATTCCTAATGATAGATGACCTTTGCTCCCAATTTTAGATTTGTGGCAGATTCCTCTCTGGTGGGCTGGATAGGGGGAAGGAACGCCTGCTTCTGCTCCTCTTATTTAGCACAGGGAGATAATTGGTGGCCTTTGGAGTTTGTCTCACAAAATAGGACAGTCTAGCACTAGGGGTCAGAGTCACAGCACACTGTTTACAGTGTGCTTTAGGGTCCCTGGGCATCCATGTGGCATGCTGTGTTTCTCTCCTTTTGGGGGTTTCTGGTCTTTATGTACTCTTTATAACACATTTCATTTATCCTATAGCAGAGGACATAGGATACACTTTTCCATCCCTGCTCTAACTAAGGGTTTCATGGAAGAGAGGGCATGAGAAAAGCCAGCATATGGTTACTTTCAAAGGTGACATCTCCCACTTCGATTTAGCCATCTGAATGTGACCCATTCACAGACAGCATGGGTGAGCGACTTGCACTTTTTTGGTGCAGGAGAAAGGAACAAAAATGCAGATGGCCACGATGGGAACATTTTCACTCTCAGAAGGTAAGGGGGCAGAGCGGCGGTGTGAAAGAGTGAATTAGTTATGGCAAATCTTGTTAGTGTCTATTGTAAGCGGAGGAGCTAAGCCATCTGTGCCCACTTGCAAAATTGTTCCTTGTTTGTTCGTATCCCCCACCGAAGCAAATCTTTGTGGCTTCTAGTGATTTGCATATTGTCACTTGTTTGCCAATGAGAGGGTGTCTTGACATGAGTATGTGAGAGGGTATCTTTGTGGACATGTATGTGTTCTGTGAACAGTGTCGATATATTTTTGAAAGGGATGATTTGGGGGTGAGCTCTTCCGGGTTTCCTCCTCCAGATGTCTTGAGGGCCCGTCTCTTACATCCCGCTGCTCTGACTTCACTTCGATTTCCCCGTAACTTCTGAGATCTAAACCAATGTTCTGTACAGGCAGGAGGTGGGTGATAATGAGAGCAGTTCCTCATAGCCTCCAAGTCAACCCTCTGTTTTGGATTTGTCTTCAGCACGGCTGAGTTGTCTTATGTTGAAGACACAATTCTATCCTCTCCTTGGTCCTCGTAAGTGTTTCCAGTGGCTCTCCTGTTAGTAAGTGGTCTTCAGGTGATGTAGGGATGCAAAGATCACCTTGAGTCTTTCTTCCAGCAACTTCCGTGGGGTTCTGATGCCTGTGCGCACTGCCTGCAGTGCAGATGGGACAGTCAGAGCTCCAGAGGAGTCAGAGGAGGCCACTGGCTCTGGTGGGCACTGACAGCTTTGTACTTGAGGTCCTGTGAAAACCAGGCATGGGGTCAGAGGGGCTGCCAATCAAGCTTTCTTAGATATTGGGGCTGGCCAAAGAAACCAGAGGCTGAAGTGTTTAGAAAATCAAAGGCGAAACTTCACTTCTGTTCATCACCCTAACATTCAAGGTCAAGGCTGGTACATAAGATCTTGAGCAACAGTTTATTATATTTCAAATAGCACCAATAATTTGCTTGCTCTGTGATGTGGGCAGATTAGTCAGATAGTTACTATGCACTTTAATTTTGCTTTTGTGAAGTTAGCATCTTGCTTTTTTTTTT
>NC_034604.1:72018232-72052542 GCF_900095145.1 Mus pahari | reverse complement strand
CCCTCCTCGGTCGGGGAGGCAAGGTGTTGGGTGCTGGATCAGCCTGCGGACAGCCGCCAGGCGAGCACCCCTCCTGGGCAGCGAATCTGATTCTTCTTGATTGGCATCAAACTCTAGCTGTAAAGAAAGTTGATACCGTTCTCTCTCCCGAAGACTTCTTCATATGGCCATGTAGTGCTCTCCGAAGTTGTGTGAGAGGGTCACATGGATTACCATTGTTGGATGCAGACACACAAAGAATGTGAAAGCAGAAAGGGACCTTTGGAGTCCTCAGGCAGATTCTGCTTTACAGAGGAATCTATGCAGTCCACTGTAGACTGTAGTGGAGTCTCACGTTCTGTCTGAGGTCATATGGTCAATCATTGCTTGTCTAGAGAACACACAGACATAGACACAGACACGGACACGGACACACACACACACACACAGAGAGACACACAGACACCGACAGACAGACAGACACACACACACACACACACACACACACTTTCTAGTTGTCACAATGCTGGATGTAAGAGAAACAGAACAACAACAAAAGGACAAGACTCTGGATTGTTGTGGGCAGTCATTGCCCCTGTTTGGGAGCCTGCCCTGCCTGCTTACTTGGCCCATTTCATTACCATTTGGCACTTTCCTCTTGAACCTTCTTGAACTCACCATGCCTCTGCCCAAGAAAATCAGATAAAGGAGCTCTTTATTTCCCAGCTGCCCCGTCAAGGCAGCATTCAGTGAAGAGGGGGAGCAATAGGGGTAGGGAGAGTGGATAACATTTATCTTTTAATACTGGCCTGACGTGAAAGCTCCACCGCCAGGCATTTGGAGAACCAGCTACATAATGGTTGAGGCCATGACAAAAGATAAAACTGACCTACCAGTTATGCTTTGCTTAAACATCATTTACCGTGCATAATGCAGCCTTGGACCTGAGTGCCTCATTTCTAACGAGGCAAGAGACAGCACAGTTTATTACATGAGAAGGAGTGTTATCAGACAAGAACCTAGTTGTTGCTGAAGAAAGAGTCCTAAAATATTCCCACCATCCTCAGATACTGGCTGGAGCACTTAGGACACAGCTAACATGCTGGTGGGCATATATAAGGATGGGAAAGGAGGGTCTTAATGGTCCTAAGATACTTATGGGGCTGGACAGTTAGCCAGAATCATGGAAGTTGCCCTGACTGGGGAAGGAGGGAGGTCGTCAGAGAATCATCATGTGGTTTTGCTACACAGGCATATTGGGAAAAGAACATCTGTGATAAGTAACACAGGAGCCTCAAATATCACTGCTGTGCCCACTGGAGAAATAAAGGATTGGTGTTGGAATCAGGGGTGCACATTGAGGCTAGAGAGAGATGACTCTGTCTACCTGATGCCACCTCTTACCCCCCCCCCCACAGTCTCCTATCTTTTGATCATACAGGCAGTCTCGGGAGGATTCTTCTGACTCTAATTGCCTTGGAATTGTCACCAAAGCTCTCTTAGATTAAACTCGCTGGCCGGGAAGTCATCGTGGTGTGGACTGTCTGCTGGGAAGAGGAGAAGGTAAAAGCTGAAGGATTTGAAGGTCAAAGGTCAAAGGACTGGAGTGAACAGCAGGCAAAAGCCCAGGATTGAAATATTTACTGAAGGTTGACAGGCGACAGGATAGAGGCAGACAAGTGGCAAATTCCTGTTTTCTCTTCTAATTGAGGAAATATTTTGAGTGGTGTTTAGTTGGATTGTATAATGAGTGGGGGTGGTGAGAAGGAGAATATAAATGAGAGATGATTAAATTACCGTTGGGAAGCCAGGTCATAGCATGGGCTCCATGCGCCGCCTCCTCCGTGCACTCATTAGGAGCCACAGCATCCATTTCTTCACAGATTGATTCAACACAGGAGCTTTGGAAACTCGCTATCCTTGAAGAGCTTGGTAACTCCCTACAGGTGGTGGCACTAAACAAAGGAATGAGAGCCCCTGTCTCGTCTTCCCAGGCTAAGTAGGAAGCAGCCATCACAGGTCAGATACTTGTACACGAGGAGCCCTTTGATTTGATATAGGTATTGCTGTTTTCTTTCTGCTCCCAAATCTTGTAATTTTGAGTGTCTGCTCAGACTTTATGAATACTATTATATATGGGTTTTTTTCTTCTTCTAAAAGAAACTGTAAGTGATAACAGCCCTCTCCTGTGCTGGGGCACTGGTTCTCCACAGACTTCCCCTGTACTGTAAGAAGAATTGTGTTGTAGGGCTGAGCCTGGGTGTCCACAGGTGGAGAGTCGAGGCTTAATGAAGTGGTTAGGAAATAAGGCAGTTGTGTTTTGACTCAACCACAGCCCTCCCTCCTCCCTGCTTGACCCAGTTTGCTCTTGCTGGCAAGAAATGGCTGGCATTTCAGGATCACAAGTTCATGTAGATTTCCAAGCTGATGGTGATTCACAAGGATTTTTGTGTCTTAAAGAAGGACAGACCTGGGAGGGCCCTTGAGAGTTCTTGGCAGATGTGACTAACCCAAGCGTTTAGATGGTATCCTCCTTGTGTCTTGTGAGATTGTGGCTAGTCTGAACACGCCCCTTTCCTGTATGTACCCTCTGACTTTTCAGCAGGCTCCCGGGGGTACTGCAGCATCTTCCAGGAAGTGATGACTCAGATTATTTTCATCAACACGTCTCACTGGCTCACCCCCACCTCCTCCATCTTCTTCTCACAGCCGCCAACGCCAACAGACACACAATGCAGTTTTACTTTTAGATAGTTTCCATTTTTACTTAGAAATCAATGGTTAGCAAAGGATGGTATGGGGTGGCATTGAGGGGATGCTGAGAAGAGCTGCCTGAGGTCTAAAGCTTAGGGTTCCTCTAGATGATTTGGAAGATGGGAATCATAGCTGAGCACCTTCATTTTAAGTCCACTAAGCGTCCTTCCACCCTGGGATTCTTCAACTTCTAAGCTGAGTAGACATGTTCTTCATTCCTGTTCAACTTTTCCTAAAGCTAGATCTGATGTAGATCTTATGTCATTTTAAAGCTTAACAGTTAAATCATGTTAGTTGGAAAAAAAGATGTGGGTGGTAGTTTTGTATTTTCATATTTCAGTTCTAAAAGTCTAGGTCAAATAGTAATAGATATTAAAGATAATACCTCTTATTGGCTGTAGAAGGAATTGATTTTGTTGCAAGGCCTGGAGTTAGACATCTAGAAAGACCACGAGTAGCTGTATCATAAATGGCCATCTATAGAGTTCTGTGTGCTAGGCTCCCAGGTGACTCATTTGCCTATACATAGGCCGATCTTGTGATTTCCATCTTCCTGGTCAGTAAAATGGCTACATACTGGAAATCCTGTCGCCTTGACTCTGTAGTCCTTTTGTAATCTCAGAGGTATATAAAAGACCTCTTATTTATATAGGACAGATGTCATAATTGTAACTATATTGCCTTTTTCTTTTCCTTAGTAGTACTGGGAATTGAGCTTAGGGTCTCACGTTAGGCAAGTGCTCCATCACTGAGCTACAGCCCCAAGTCCTTATATTGCTTTTAATTCCATTAAACTTTTGATTCCAAATGACCCGTTCTTGAAGTGTATTAAATTTTTAAATTACGAAAAGGCTCTTTTGAAAAAGGGTTTATTTTTAACAAAGGACTCAAGCCACACAACAATGTGTTCCATTCCACAATGTTTTTAGAATAATATTTGGAAGTGAATGCAAGATGAAAGGGCCTGTCTAAATTGTGTGTCAGACATGTTGACCCTCTGATTTCTGCCTTCACATCTGGGGTCAAATGGGAAGATAAATCCCTTTGCCATTGACTTTGCTGTCTAAGGGGGTAATTATGGCTATCAAAGGATCTTAGAAAGCATAAAGCATAATTCAAATGCAAAATGAATGTCAAAAGGTTTTTTTCTTTTCCATTTTTTTCTATCTTATTTTTAAAGTGGTCAAGACTGGTTTCAGTTTTCCTTTCCAAACACTTGTCTTGGAAATAATTTTTCTAGACCATCCGTTTGTTAAGTAGAATGATGACTGTTTAGTGAGAAGCATTTGGTTAGCTCAGTGTTTTACATTTCCTGGAAAAGTAATGTATAATTGACTTAAACGCTCAGTGATGCTGATGCTGATAATGAAGGAGATGATGATGATGGCGGTTGTGACGTTGGTGGTGGTGGTGGTGGTGTGTCTATTGAAATACAGAATCAATGGTTTAGTAGTTTAGTAGTAGTTTAGTTAATCAGTGTTCTTATTATCCACAAGGTTTCCATTCTCAAGGCATGTCTTTCTCTTTCTTTTCTTTTCATTTAAACACTTATTAATGACATGAGACTTCCGGCTTACCTTGTACATTTTGCAGAGGTATAGACATGATGAAGTCTACATTTTCTGTTCTGGAGGCAACCTGTGCACTGCATGGCCAACCTCACCTTTCACTCTACGGTGAGAGAAGCAGGCAGATTGTGTCTGTTGTGGGAAGCTGCCAACAGATGAGTCAAGATGTTATGAATACTCTAACAACAGCAAAACTGACAACAACTTAGGCAGCTCTTTGGAGTTTGTACTGAGTCCCCTGCATTGCAAAACAAGATCCTTGCTTTTAATTTCCTTGTTTATTTATTGATTGTTTTTGTTAGAGGTAAGGTCTCACTATGGAGGTGACGCCGACCCTGAAATGTACTATATATCTTAGACTGGCCTCAAATTCATGATGCCCCCTGCCTGAGCCACCAGAGTACTGGAATTACAGATGAGTACCATCGTGCTCAGCTTAAAATTAGCTTCTTGAAGGGATAGGAGCTGTACCTTGGCATTCTTGTTGGACCTTTGGCCAGCAAATCCTGCACTCTGTAAGCAGACTTTCTTCTGTTGGAGCTGGCTTGCCAAGACCCTTGTTGAGTCTGAGTATTCATTCTTGTTTGCATCCCTTACTCTTTAGTCATACAGAGCCCCAGGAAGAAGACATGCCGGTTATTTGTCAGTATTCCCAAACCAAACCCAAAGGGAACCACCACCAATTATATATGTGTGGTGGTGTGGTGTGGTGTGGTGTGGTGTGGTGTGTGTGTGTGTGTGTGTGTGTGTGTGTGTGTGTATGCATATACATATGTACAAGTGACAGGATTTGAGGGTTTGAGGAGAGGTCTTTCCAAATCCCACTCATGCTTTTCATGCTTTTTCTTGTTTTCTGTCCCCTATTGTCCTCACACTGAAGATCCAATGAAGGCTGGTTCAGGAAGAAAAGCAGTCATTTCTCTTCCTTTAAAAGGCTCATTACTTAAAAATCTGCTAATTTGAGAGAAATAATGCACTTCTCCATGTAGTGATCACTCTTGTAGAGCCGGGCTACTGCGTTGGAATTCCTGGGTTATGCTCTGTGATCTAATCCAGAGAGCAGGGCAAAGGGGAGGTTGGCAGAAAGAGAAACCTGGATGCCGAGCAGTTATTCAGGATCAGAGACTGAAAAACCATCAGAACTGATCATTGCATTACCTGAATGTAATGACATTGATTTGTTTTCAGTTTATTTAGAATATAGTGAAAGTTGCTGAAGTGTACAGCTTGGGAGAAATGTCATTGTCTAGTGTTAAGTATAAGTAATCAAGTTCAAATGTACCTGGGTTCCTGTACTCATGTTTGGTAGTGAGTCTTTATTTGTTTAGCTAACATCTGATCAGTGTGGATTCTAAGGGAGCATTGGATTCAACTGTGAAGGCCTGTGGTGGTTTGAATATGCTTGGCTCAGGGAACGGCACTATTAGGAGGTGTAACCTTGTTGGTGTAGATGTGGCCTTGTTGGAGGAAGGCTTGGACTTTAAAACCCTTGTCTTGGCTTCCTGGAAGTCAGTCTTTTCGTGTTTGCCTTTGGAAGAAGATGTAGAATTTCCCACATCATGCCTGCCTGGATGCTGCTATGCTCCTACCTGGATGATAATGGACTGAATTTCTGAAACTATAAGCCAGCTCCAGTTAAATGTTGTCCTTTAGAAGAGTTGCCTTGGTCATGGTGTCTGCTCACAGCAGTAAAACTCTAGCTAAGACAAGGTATAAAATGAAGAAAGATACGTTGTTGTCTTTGAAGACTCAAACAGACTTGATTTACATAGCTAAAATGGTAATTACAATGGGGTGAATTGAACAGAAAGCATCAGCCTTGAAATCAGACTAAGTAGAAAATCCCTGTGGAGGCAAAAAGCCACTGCTGAGTAAGTTCTGAAGGTCAAGGTGGATCAATTTAACTGAGAAGAAATGAAGAAAGAAATAGTCTGTGCCGAGGAGGAGCGGTGAGGCAGCAGCCGGGTATAGAAGGAACAGGAGCAGTCTGTTTGAATGAATGATCCCAAGGATGTGTTGGAGCAGCTCTGACACATCCTGGAGGGAACTTTTCATTCCATTTCTACCTGAAGACCTAGGTGACAGGAAGTCTGGACTCCTAGAGGATGCTAAGAGGCTTCTTCATGCTGGAGAGGAACTGTGGTTACCATGGTAACCACCCTTCGGTCCGTAGTTATGTTCCACAACCTTGAGAAGTATGAGATCAGTATGGCTGCTGAGAGGACGTTTACAATATAATTTGGAGATGCGAGCCCCCAGAAGAAGGAGATCTGGGCTCAACTGCAGCATAGACGGATCTTCCATGAGATCCCATGATGTGGAGCTACGGACCAGTGAGTTAGCTTCTTGATAATACATCAAGGCTCGCTGGCAGATGCCTGAATATGAAGAGGTCTAGACATAACCTGCTCTTTATGTGTAGGGGTTGCACTAAATTTTCTCAGACCTGCTACATTGTATTCATGTCTGTGCCCGGTTCTGTGCAGTATGGAGGGAAATTATTTACAGTGGTAAACACACTACCCTCAAATCATTTTAATTCTAGCTGCAGAGGTGAGACAGACACGGAGAGCGACTATCAACAAGTTATAGGAGAGGAGTCAATTACCCGGAGACCTTAAAGATAGTTTGAGATGAATTCTGTCCTCAAGGATGGAGCCATGGTGGCCCTGGAGAACAGGTTGTGAGGTGCCACATAGATATCCAAGTGAGCTCTCTTCTAAACGGCATGACCTCTCGGATCTCTTTCTCAAGTCCTTGTTATTTTTTCCTAAGCCATGTAGTTTGTTTGTCCTGTCCAAGAGCTCTCATGTACTATATTTGCCTACCAAGGAGAAGAGATTTGATACCTAATGCCTTTCATGCCTGCACTCTTGTAGGCTCTTAGCAGGTTCTCGATCTGTCATCAGCCTGCTCCTCTAAGAAAGATGGGATGGGAGCAGTGGCAGAAGCTGGAGGGGAGAGGACAATGGTAAAAGTGTCTAGGAAGTTTAGATGATAATGAGATCAAGCTTGGTGTCCTTTAAAGAAGAGATGGGGCTGTCCTGTCACTGTTGTGTGACAGACCATGCCCAAACTTAATGGTAGTAAAAGAGTAGCCATTGTCATATGTTCTCACTGTCATATGTGGATCAGCCCATAGAGAAAGCTCATCTTGGTTTCTAGATAATTAGGAACTCAGTTTGGGTGAGGCACAGGGTAAGTGTGACTTGGACCTTAGCTCTGGCTGTGGGCTGCCTCCCTCAGTTCTTCTCCATGTTGTATTTCCTGATTGTCTCTGGTACCTGGGCTGTGATGGCTACAGAAGTGAGGCTTCCCGGGCACCTCTTTGATTCTTCTCATAACCTTCCTTATGACAAGTTTGAGTTTCCTTAGATCATGACAGTGTCAGGACTCTTAGACTCCTTTCATGGGTCTCATCCAGAGAGCATCAGTGAGACCCAAAGAGCTTTTTTACATACCAACTTTTGAATGTCCAAATGTGACCTTTGACACTGTATTGTTGTTTAGCTATGGTTACCTCAAACCCCACAGAAACCTTGATTTTTCTACCTTGTCCAGTGTGTAACTCTGCTCCTCACCGAACAGTTTATAAGACCCACTGACCAGTGTGGGGAAGTTGTTACCCAACAGCCATAAAGACCTGAAATAGGAGCCAAGAGAACTGCCTCAGGCTTCCTCTCTAGCTCCCCTATCTTGGCTTGTCTTTGACCTGTAAGTGAAAATCCTGACCATGATAGTTCTATATTTGACTCTATTGGATCAAGACTCTGGGTTGAGTGGAGTTAGACTGAATTAAAAAGATGAGCAGCTGTTATTTATCAGTATGCACACACTTACATACACAGACAGACAGACAGACAGACACAGACACACACAGACACACACAGACACACACACACACACACACACCATACATTTTCATGTTCTCTGTAAATTTGACATTGTTGAATGACTGTATCCAGAGACACTTCAGGCTCCTTCCTATCTCTACTCACTCAACAACACATGCTCTCCCGTCCTCATTGCCTCATGTATCAGGTCCAGGTGAAGACCATATGGTATGCAAGATTCCACAACTGTTCGGAATCGACTCTCCCTCAGAATCAGCCTACTGTTTCTGACTAATTTCCCTGATGATTGTCAGAATGTTTATGATGTCTGTATGAACCACTTTCCTGTTTTCTCATTCCATCTTCCTATGTTTATATATTGTCTTTATTGCAAATACAGGTGTGCAAGCATGTGTGCATGTGTGTGTGTGAGAGATGAGTGTCTTAGCTTATGTGTTTGTTCTCTCATTCTACTTGATGAACAGAATGACTTCATGACTCTGCACAAAGTTCAGAATAAGAGCTACCTCAGACTCTTGATCACCATCCCCATAATATTCACTGTGAGTCTTGTATTGATTCAACTATCTCTTCTAAGTTAATATTCTCAGAATTTACAGCCACACAGAAAGGTCCAGGAGATCCTAGTTCCTTAAACAGGGTTCAGCTTGACCAGGAGCTGCTGCTGAAAAGCTCCTACAGCCTCCTGCCTGCTTGCTTGGTCATAAACTCCAAATTCTGGGAACCTGTGTGCTGATCAGGTGTTCAATGAAAGAGGAAACTCAAGGCTTGTTTGCAGGTGGCTAAACATGTAATGACAATTGCTATGACATACGGAGCACTCACCTGCACATGGACATCGGCAACCATACTGTGAGCTGCATTTATTTAGACTCTTATTGATGAGGATAAGTATTTTGCAAGTATGTGCCATTTACCCATTGCTGCATATATTGCAGCCTTTCTCAGGTCTTTGATTAAATGAGAAATAATCTTAAACAAATGGGCTGTGTAGCCCCTTAGAACAGGAAACAAGAGCTACTCAGGTCTTTTCAGGAACCCAAAGTAAAGGGACGGTTTGGCTTCTTCGCTCTCCTAGAAGAGGTAGTACCAGAAGGGTGCACTGACCTTGCCACATTCATTGGCACCATCAGGTCCCTTCCTGGTTCTTGCATTCCCTAACAGTGTAACCCGGCACCTCTCCCACAGGCAACAAGAGCCTACAGTGATGGTCAAGTCCCTCTTTCCCTAGACCTGCCAGCAGCTAGCCACCTGTCTCTTCCAATCTTTAAAACCCAGAAAAATGTTACTTCCAGGATTTTGATTTAGGCACAAGAAAAAAGTTAGTCTGGAAATCAAATTCAATAGTAGGTCCTGGGTTTAAACCCCTGAGTTCATTATTACCCATAGGCTTAGCAGAGGGACTGTTCAGTAGATCTCTTGTGCTACAGAGCAGTGGTCTGAATGATATTCTCATTTACTGTTTGAACACCAGCCCATCTGAGCTACTCAACACCCTCTGCTATTTCCATCTGACATGACCAAGCTGAATCTGCTCAGTAAATAATTAATCTGGAAGTTGGGGTTCTCAGTGGAAAAGTCAGCTATGATGGCTCAAATAACAAACCCCAAATGTGATAGCCACTCTGTTGGTCTCTGAGAGCAAACCTGTTAGGTCTCTCAGTCTGCATCAGCTCTGTCTTTCAACCAGTCTTTCCACACTAAAGTCAAGTAAGTGTATCTCTCAATCTTCAAATCTCATTGCTGTCCTCAAATGCTTCTGGCACTTAGAAGCCTACTGCTTTCTTTTGTGAAGCCACTTGCCCTAGACAAGTCCTCATGACTCATGAGAAGAGATGAGTCTTTCTGTAGTATCACTGTGGGTAATGGGAAGGGGTCAGGCTATGAATAAAGCATTTTTGTGGCTAATTTTGCATCCTTCCCCTTTACCCAAAAAAACCTCAATTTCCCTTTTTGTGGATAACAACCTCCCCCACCTTTTTTTTTTTTTTTTTTTTTTTTCACCATCCATGGGACTATATGGTCCTTGGATTGCATAGTACTCTGGGGTAAATTGGCTTTGTGGAGGTATGTTTCGGAGAGTATGTCCCCATGCACTGGGGAGAAGCATTCTCTGCGTTCACCTCATCCAATTTTTCTGCCACCTTCACACAGAGGGGGAAAATCAACTGGCCAGTAAATCTACAATTGGGTGGCAGGGAGGCCCTGATGTCATCCATCTCAGGACAGGCTGGGTGAGAGTACCTTCACTCCCAACACAGCTCAGGTTCTCCACAGGGCACTCCAAGGGCCTGGGAAAAGAGAAGCTGATCCTACAAATCACTGCTGAGAGCTGATGGTGACAAGATCGGGAACTGCAAGTCAGAGAGCCTCCTGAGGCTTGTTCTGTGGGCTTTGGGAAATGCTACATTGACATTTCTGGAAAGCCCTAGCAGAACAAAATCAAATACACACTGTAGAAGAGTCTGTGAGCTATGACTGTGGTCTGAAGGTAGGTTGTGATACTGATTGCCTGACGGGTGCTCCTTGCTTTTTGGTGCGTCTGGATTTGTCACGTGTGAACTAGTACTTATACTCACACTCTGTGCTAGCCCTAGTTTCTTCCCTTGGGCTTTCTCAAGGCTGCATATATATCGCAACTGTCTGCCGTTTGAGCTCTCCAATATACTTTGGGACTGTATACAGATCAACTTGTAAATGCTGTTGCTCTTGGAAGACATAAAAAGACTGAAAATAAGTTTGCTTGGCAGTCAAGGATGCTTCTAATTTCAGACGAACTGCTATTTGAAGACTTATCTCTCCCCACTTGCTGAATGCTCTGTTCATTCCCTGACCACATTTCCATGCCCACTTCCATACTTCTGTTTACATCACTCTGACCTTAAACACCCTCCTTCATTTTCCAGTCTAGCCAGTACTCATCCTATATTGGAAAACCCTTTTCCTTCCTGGGTTTCCCACCTCACCCCTCCATCACCCTTCAACTACACAGCACCTGTGGGTACTGTCAGCGATTCCTGGCAAAATGGTTAACTTTTTTCTAGCCCACTATTCAAGTTTTTCTTGTCAATTTACCTTCTATGTTACTGTCCTTTGTTTGATTAGGAATTCACTTTGGATGATAAAGTGAGTAACATTTTGTATCCCCCCCCCCCCCCAGCTTTTGGCACATGAAAAGTACCTAGTTCTCTAACTGATTTTCAGTGATTAGCTTCTTGATACTATAAAAATGTGTTATATTCTCTTCTTACTCCTGAGTTTTATCATTCAATAGGTAAAAAGATGATTGTCTGTAAGTCTATGTAGTACATTTTCGCAGTATTTGTTTATCTAGAGAGAGGATTTGGTAGAGGTAGGTTTGTAAGATTTAGAAAACATTGCTAGTTCTATTTAAAAGGTTCCTGAAGACTCACTTGTGGAAGTCTCTTATTATATATAGTAAAATCAAATAAGGTTACCAGGTTTCCAAACATCAATCTAGTTTTTTATGCTACTCAGCCTCTCTCAAGTGTTCTAGATGTCACTTAGGGAAGAGGCCATAGCTGATTTGGTTTGGGTCGGACCTTCTAAGGAGGCTCATGTTTGAGCATACAGTTTTCTCTATATGATAGCTGTTCAAACTTTCCATCTCTAAGCAACATGTTTATCCTGAGAAGAACAGGCCAGTTGTCAAAGACAGGTTTGGTCCATTTGAACACAAATGGCTCTCGCTATCTGTCAAGGCATTCTTGCTGAGGACTTGCTGACATTTCTTGGTTCATGGCTTCATTGTTCTAACTTGAAATAGAGCATCAGTCACTAAGTTGTGAATACATTAGGCCCAGTTGGTAGATCTGAGACAATGTTTCTGTAAGTTAGACTTATCTGATGAGCAGCTTCAATCTCATCTTCATCTTTTATTGGAATAAACAAATTCACAGATTCTCAGCATTAGGGTAGGGGACACTTTAGGGAGACCTTTTTCTATTGACCATAATCTTTTCTAAGAGCACTAAGAACTTGGATTAACCGAACATTTGGAAACAATCTTACCTTGATCTATGACTTCCTCTATGCTCAAAAACAATTGCTCTATGCTTGGTCCACCTCACCACCATTTGTAGAATGTTTAGAGCCATAACTTTTTTTTAAAATTTATTTTATTTTTATTTTATGTACGTTGGCAATTTGACTGCATGTATGTCTGTGTGAGGGTGTCAGATCTCCTGGAACAGGAATTACAGACAGTTGTGAGCTGCTATGTAGGTGCTAAGAATTGAACCCAGATCCTCTGGAACAGCAGCTAGTGCTCCTAACTGCTGAGTCATCGCTCTAGTCCTTAGAGTTTTAACTATTTAAAAAGAACATTTTTGTATATTTATAAGAATGTACCTAAATATTTTCATTCTTTAGAAGTCTTGGGAAATCTGCTTTTTAATGTCAGTGGTATCTGACTCTAGATCCAGATACTTCATGTTTGAGAACTCTGAAAAAGATAATCTGTGTATGCTGATTTGTTCCCAACTAGATAAAGGATTCAGAAGATGTTGGTACATATTCATTCAAGTCACAGAACCTGTCCACAGGATTACTGTACTGTGAGAGCATAGCATGTGTGTTGGCAAGTGTCTGAATCTGAGCAGGATTGTTTCTGGTTGTATGATAAAGTCTTGACTCTCAGGAGCTGTGCATGCACACGTATGTGAGTGTGCATGTGCGTGCGTGCGCACATGCATGCACACACACACACACACACACACACACACACATAAGGTAGAGAGGCACATTGCTATGAAACTTCCTGTGAGGGTCAGAGGAATAGAAGATTAGAAGATTAAAAGAGTACGTATTGATCAAGGAGCAGCAAATATGTCTAGAGTTGTCTTATGGTGCTAAATGATGACGTTCTCTCGTTTATTGAGCGTTGTCACAATTCAATGGGCCTTGCTACCTGGCTCCCTAGGAGAGAAGCCTCAGAGCCTCACAAGCTTGTCACAGTTAATCATTAATAGGTTTGGCTGACCTTGAGTCATGAGGTGGTAAAATTTGGGGTTTTATTCTAGAATGAGAATGTGGCCAACAGCTACCCAGCGACTGAGTGGTAGGCCTGCACTTTTGACACTTTTACGTGATTCTACGTGCATGCTTCCTGTTGCTCTGAGAGCTTGGGAAAGTCCATTTGTTAGTACATGCAATGGCCACCTTACATTTTACACAAAAGGAACCAGGGGGGAGGCTGGTGCTAGGCACTCCTTGGCCTAACAGGGAGATCTCTCATGTCATTTCATGGCGTGTGGAATAGGGACAGGGGTTCCTGCCCAATTCACCTCAGTAATTATTATAAAGATAAAATATAATGTGAATGTCCTTCTAAAGTGTCAGGTGACAACTAGGTTTTTAACTTAAACGGAAGGTAACAGGAAAGATGGGTCGGAAAATCACTCCTTGAGAGGTTAGAATGATCCCAGTGAATTCTCTGACAAATGCCATCTAACACATCCTTCACAGATACTGGGGAAGGATGGGTTGGTTGTAATTTGTTTTGAGTCAAGAGTCATTCATGGTATAGAGTTTATATGTAAGAATATCTATGTTTGGGGCAGGTCAAGGATAAGTTGTACAATATCAGTTTAATTTTCATTTGCAATTGTGTTTTAATTAATGTATCTTCTCAAGTAATGTTTTATATTTACAGAATTTCATGGGATGGAATTTTAGGAGAAAAGAAACCTACATTTGATTAAATTTAGTTTTGTTTTTATTTCTCTTCGTTCTTACATGTGAAGCCCTACAGTATTTTAGACTTCTAGCGAATACTAGGTACTAATGTCTGGCATAGTTTGGTTAAATAAAGCAAAACTCAAAGAAGCTCTTAAAGTAGAAATAAGGCATTTGTTCGTTATAAAAGATAATTTATAGTAACAGTATTCATTTGATAAGTATTTTTAAACATGGACTCTGTACTAGGCCAGGAGGGTAGTGCTAAGAACCCGAATATGGGGAGTTCATGGTCTCAAAAAGCGAAGGGCATTGTTGGATAAGTTTTGAATGTGCTCTGAATGTGTTGGGTTTGGTGGATTGGAAGAGCAAGACAGCTGCTCAAACTCCAGATAGGGATTGTCTCTCCAACTGCTTGGGCTTGTGGGTAAGGCTGTGAGGAATGGGGAAAGTAGGCCCTGTCTTTCCCTCCGGATAAATACGGTGAGGTCCCATAAGAGACCATCTTTTGTTGGCTGCCCCATCAACACCCCCTTTCCTTTTCAATACCATGCCAACCTCTGACCCAGGGAGCCTCAGATCTGTGTTTTATCATCATCTTTCTTATTGTTATTATTTATGACGGCCATTGTTTTAACTGCTCCAAGGAGATAATTACCTCAGTTGCTAAGGCAACCCAACATATTGGGTATAAGAGCAGCCAGCAGAAAGGGTTTGCCAAATTACAGGGCTGGGTGGGAGGTGTGGGGTGGGAGAGCACGCGAGCTCAGCTGCGGAGCTTGGAAATAGGCATGTTCAAATTATCTCTGTGTTTCTTCCACTGAGGAGCATGAAGCCACTTGGAATCCAGTGTCTGGCAACTCCTCATCTACTCTTGATTCATTCTATTTTCAACCCAGTCAGTGGGTTCCTTTGCTAGCCCTCAGGACTCTGCCAAGAGGCACTTACCAGACTCATAACTATTTTGTGTGTTGCCACCCAGCCCTGAATATGTTCATGTTCTTCTCAGGGCCTCTAGGTCTTCAGGGACATGCAACACACACACACATACACACACACACACACACACACACACACACACACACACACAAACATACACACATGTACTCATGCACACACACATACACACACGTACACACATACATGTACACACATGTACACACATGCGCACACACATGTATACACACATGTACATAATACACATGCACACACATGTACACATGCACACACACACGTGTACACACGCACACACAGATCTAGCAGGGGCCCCTCCTCTCTGCCTTAGCCATAAATGGCCCATTTGGAATCCAGAGTCCTTGTTCTTGCTGATGTTTGCAGGCTCGTCCCTATAGTGGCCAAGCCTGATAGATGACAGCGGCCTTTTACATTTTGATCTGTGAAGACTGCAACATGGTGGCTAAGCCAGCCTTGCTGTTTCTATAAAATAGGTACACCAAAGCCCACGGGTAAGTTATGTGAACAGGATGAGACAGCAGAAATAGATAGCCGAAGCCTCAGACCCCAGGCTGCTGACTGGCCTGAAGCTCTTGTCCAACCAGGAGCTTGGGCCAGTGCCTGCTGATCACCTCAGCAGGAAGTCTTCTGATCCTCTCTGTGCTCTCTACATGGCCAGGTTCTCCCTTCATCCCCACTAGGTGTGCTCTGATGGCAGAGAGGATACTGAGACGAGAAGATGCACACGACGAGACGTAGCTCATGGGTTAGCGCTGCTTCATCTGACCCTTCAGAAGCAGCCATTAGCCATTGCCATGAAATCGGATAACGGGTATGAGAAAGGACACAATGATTAAAAAAAAAACAAAACAAAAACAAAACAAAAAAACTGAAACAAACCCTTCCGCAGAAGACCTGAATGGTAGCCACTGTCTGCTCACAAATAGTCTTCAGTCCACTCTTCCTTCCCGGCTCACTGGGCTTATCTGGGGAAGGCCCAGCTTGCCTGCCTATCCTCAGCTGCCTCCAGGGTGTCTCCTAAAGTGTGTCCCAGGGCCTTCTGCAGGAGCACTGTCTCGGGGTGATCTATCTGAACAGGTTAAATAAACAGGTCTGTGTTTGGGTTAATTATCATTGGTTCTGTTGCTCTCCATAACTGCTCCATCCGGGACCCTGGCCAAGGAGCAGATGGGAGAGGCTGCCTTGCTACCCCTGCCTCCTCATTGTGTCTGGCTCTCCTAGCTCTCTCTCTCTCTCTCTCTCTCTCTCTCTCTCTCTCTCTCTCATATGCACCCACCCCACCCCCACCCTTCCTTCTTTACCTCCCTCTCTCTCCCTCCCTGGTTTTGTTCCTTCCTTTATTTTCCTCAGTCTCTCCTCCCTTTCTTTGCCTTCTCTCTCTCTCTCTCTCTCTCTCTCTCTCTCTCTCTCTCTCTCTCTCTCTCTCTCTCTCTCTCTCTCTCTCTCTGGCTGAGCAAATAGGCCAGATGGTGTAGAGGGAAGAGACAACAAGTGAGGCATGGCATATGGGGAGCTTGTTTAATTTCAGCCCCTGTAGGGAAGGAGATTGGAGGAGGTAGGCTACAAACACAGAAAATGGAAAGGGGAAGGGGAAGGAAGGAAAACAACTGACCCTACCAGGGGGAGGAGATTGTGCTCTCTGCCTGCAGCCAGTAGAGGAAGCAAGTAGAAAACACTAGGTGTCCCTTTTGAATTTCGAAGGTCCACCCCCAACCCCTGCCCAACAGGGTTCTCAGGACATCCACTCTCCGGATTGTGTTCAGGTCCCCTCTGGCAGACCCGTCTTTGAGAGGGTGAGCAGAATTTTTGTTTATATGACGTTGAGAATGGTTGGTTGCAGATCAGTTCCGGGAAGTTCAGCCAGTAATTCAGGGAAAGGGAAAAAAAATAGAGATGTCAGTAGTTAAAACAAGGGGTGCAACGAAGGCCAGGCGGCTAATCTTCTTTTTTTCCTGACTGTTTTTCTCTTTGGGTTCCATGTACCTCTTCCAGTTTGATCTGTCCTTCTCCTAGGCAGCGTCCCGCAGAGCCCCACCTAGTCCTGGCTCCTCTCTCTGCTGTCTTGAGTGGCCTTCCAGGTTCTCAGACAAGAGAGGAAAGATTTCAATAAATGGAACCTCTGTCAGAGGTTCTTTGTTTTCTACCAAAATGCATTAACCCTCACAGTGGCTGCCAAGAAGATGAATTTTAAGCTGCATTTGCTAGAATTTCTGGGAAGATTTCAGCCACATGGAATGGCAGGTGCCTTGGCCACTCTCACTGATCAACCAAATATATTCAGCGACCTACCTCCTAAGACATTTCTGCTCTGCCATTGCTGGAGAACCTGTACTCTCAGGGAGCAGGTGGATTCCTGACATCCAGGTCAGGCTGTGACCCAGAGTGCAGGGCTGGGTCTCAGACACTAAGGTCTCTGGGGACAATGACCCAAGGAAAAAAAAAAGCGAACAATCAGGGCTCATCTGCTGGAGCTGTGATGCTGCCCGTCCCCCACTCCCACCCCCTTCTCCACCAGGCAGCCCGTTCTGCAGCTGATAACCGGATTAAGCAGCAAAACGGGGCAGATGAGTACCCCAGGGGCCCTGCCTGGGAACAGGGGCTCCCTGGCCAGAAGCAGGAGCTGCCACTGCCAAGCCTTAAACCCTCCCTCAGGCAGGGGCATTTACATATAAGTTCCCTACTGTACTCATTGCCCAGGACTCTGCAGGCAATGCCAGTGGTGGCAGGTCACAGGGGGCACCATGGCAAAGGCCCCCACAAAACCAAGTAACACACTAGCCCTTGCTGGTGAGTGTCACACACATTTCTCCACACAGTCACTGGGAAGAAAACAGCTCAAAGCCAGTCAGAGGCTATGGTTACCTGACTATACCCCTGGCTACAGGAACAGAACACGACCACCATAGGCAGCCCTCCCCCCCACCTTTAAAAAATGTTTTCTTCCAGGCTTGCTTTCAGGGGCGGGCTGGCGGTTTGATCTCCCTTGAATGCTGTCCCCTTGTTTGAGGCTTCCATTCTGAGAAGATTCAAGGCATTGTCCAGGGTGGCGGGATGTCGGATTGATTTCGGGTCCTTTGTGTGGATCTGGAGCCCCTGAATGAAGCTGTTATGCTCGTCTGGGGCTGGCGGGCAAGCTGTCCGGCTGCAAGCTGGGCCTCCTTTTGTTGTGGAGGCCTCACCGAGCCCAAGGAAGAGGCTCATTTCAGGGTGATTTACTACCACCCAAACACCAGCTGTCTTGTTGCGGGGCTTCCGCAAAGCTGGGGCTACCCCTTCTTATAGGTGGGAGCTCTTTCCCTTATGACCCTCTCAGAGCCCCACTTATAGTAATATTCTTATTATATATTTGTGTGTATATATACACACATATACATATAAGTATAAATGTGCATATATTTATATTTGTTCCTCACTTACTAGAATGCTCTGAGTTAAGGAATCAGGTATAAAAACTTCAGCCTTGAGAGAGACATGGCCAGGATGTCAGGCCTCGCCTTCTTCACATTCCATGATTCCCTGAGACCTTGATCAAGTCCATTGACCACTCAGATCTAGTTTTTTTCACGGGAAGTAATCACGTTTGTTGACGATAGAGAGAAGTTACATTAATATGCTTCTAACTGGTAACAAAACAGAAAGCAACATGTCCTCCTCCTCTAAAACCTTTGAAAAGCATTATTCAATAAAACAGGAGGCAAAAACCAACAGAAAACAGGGCTTGTCTTAAAAGAGAGAGTTCTATGAATCTCTCCTGTGATGGACTCTCTGGGTCTTAGGAAACCGTTCCAACCCAGAGGAGCTAGAGATTAGGCATCAACAAATAGACTGTGGTTCTATAATATCGGAAGTGTCCTTGAGCATTAAAGTAGGGTGTAAGAGGAACCATGGAATGGGGACGGTCCCTATAGGAGCAGGGCTGTATTGTTTTGCTGTTTGGTATAGATTTCAAGGGGAAGCAAAATTGTTCAACGGATTTGGGGTGATGTCTTAATCCACTTGCTGTTGGTATAATAACCTATGTGAGACCAGGTAGTTTGTATAGAGTAGGGCAGAATAAACGTTCATTCGCTTCATGGTTCAGGAGGCCTGGAAGCTCCAGAGCATGGCATTAGCATCCTCTGGGGAGAGACATCTTATCAGATCTCAGCATGTCTGAAAGCTTGTATACTGAGATAAAGTAAGTACACGCTACTGAAATCTTTCTTCCTCTAGTGGAACCCACTAAACCACCAGGAGAGTCTCACTCTCCTGAACTTATCTAGTTTATATTAGTTCTTAAAGGCTCCCTCTACATACTCTTAGCAGATGAATTCAGGGGTTAAGTCAAAAACATATGAACTCTTAGGCACGCACATCTAGGATCAGAACAGGCAGTGAGCAGAAAAGGCAGCTGCTATTCCTTCTCTGGCAACTGTCCGTGACCTGGAAGGCTCACACACACCCAGGAGTGGACATAGAGCTTGAATGGGGATTTGATACATGGTCAGAGGCGCATTGCAGAAGAGACATTCTGCCGTTTCTGTCTTAGGTAATTTGATGCTATGTAAGCTATTCACTAAGCAGAAGGTGTTCTACTGAGTGAGTGTCATGGTTCAACCAAGAGTAGTGCTAAGGTATGGGACCACAAAGGAGAAATGGAGGTGGGAAGGGAAGACCTTTAAGATATGCAACTGATGTCATTGGACTTAAGGAGCTGGATTGGAAGATACGGGTTTGCAGGATAATCTACATTTCCGGAATTTGCAGTATCAACTAGACTGATTCAATAAGTACTCAACAGCTCTCATATCTAATAGTGAATTCTGTCATTGCCTTGTACACAACTGGGTGAGAGTTCTATACTGTTGCCTCAAATAGGGAATACAAACAAAAGGATGATGATGATGATGACAAATAATAATACTAATAATAATTATTATTATTAGTTATTATCTTGACATGGCTAAGAAAAGAAGAGTGGACTGTTTTGTGGACCTAGTACTCAAAAGTATAATCAAATATAACATTTGAGAACTAGGTCTGTGTGAATGATCGCTTCTCCATATAATCTTTAGCTTAGTATTCAGAAAAAGGAATGTGTTTAATAGGTATTTAATACACTGGCTTAATGGATGCTCTTTTTCTAATCAGGACCTTTTAGTTCAGTGATAGCCATCTATTCTTGAGATGTTAAGACAGTGCTAATTAATGTCAGGCATCCAAGACAAAGCAAAGAGCCTACAGTTGGCTCATTGGCACAGTTAGCACAGTCTACAGTTGGTACATTGGTACACAAGCTGTATACCAATGGAATTAGTGATGTGGCAGTGAAGAGAACATGAAAGGCACATTAAAGAGGATTCTAAGAATTGCTCACTGTATAGAGATGAGGAGAGATGGAGGCAGAATATTCTGAGGATGCACATACCACTTAAGTTAGACCAAAGTAGCCTGTTCTAATTCAGGGTCTGATGGTGAGAGATAGACCTTGGGCAGCGGTGAGCCAAATGCCAACCCTTTCCTCATTGTGTCAAACATTGTGCCCCTGGCACTTAGAAAGTAAGATGTGGGTGGGCTCCCCATAGGAAAGACTCTCCAGGGTGATCGCGTTTCCAAGGCCCTGCTACTTGCCTGGGTTTGCTTTCAGGAACCTCTTCGTGGCATACTGGGGATTTCCTGGTAGTTTCTCCTGCATGGATGCTAACAATCTACAGACTTTTGAAATTTGAATATAATATAGAAGAGACTGTAGGTTCACACCTCAGGGACCTGCTTACAGCGTCACCACAAGACTTGGGGCCTGGAGCATCCTGGAAAGCGAGAACTAAAGTGATCCCACCAATACGGAAGATGAAACTACTAGAAGAGAATCTAGTGCTGGCCCAAGCCAGGAAGCCAGAGAGAGGACAGAGGGGGACTACCACTCAAACTAACAGTCTCCCCAGGTCAGACTTTATTCTAGAATTTAAGTACTGCTTTGTATAGCTACATATGTGCCTCTGTGAGTTTCCCACTTTTCCTATAAGTGGAATGAAGGTCAGCATTTTAAAGTCAGCACTCTGTGGAGCTCAAAGTTATGAAGAATGTCAGGGGTCAAAATGAGTTTCAGGAGCAAATAAAACAAAAACAAAAAAGATCAGGAAAGACCTGGTCCAAGAAAGCCAAACAGATGTCTTTGCAGTGGGTTGTCTCAAGTCTTTTACTCTGTTGATGAGTACCATGCATAACCAGGGGTGACTGAGTGTATGGTGTCCCACAGGCTTATTCGGTCTAAGCAGATAACTCCAGCATCAGCACTCCCGGGGCAACATTCCCAAGGCTGATTTTTATCTAGCAATAGCCTCCCTGAATAAGAGGCCTAGATGTTTTGGTCAGTGGACTTTTGCAATTACACTGTGTCGACCCCTTTGCCCCATGAGTCTGGGCAGGGTCAGGAGGGTTGCAAGGCCTTGAAAGCTTGTGAAAGACTGGAGAACGCAGCTTTGTGAAGCAAGTCCTTTGAGCGTCCCTTATCCTCCTTCCATCCTTGGGAATGTGGGAGGGAAGGAAGAAAGGAAAGAAAATGGAGAGGTCATTTCACCCTCTTCAGAGAACCTCACGCACTTCCCTTTCCCTGAGCTGGCATGCAAGATGACCTCTGTTCTTAAGTCAGGAGAAAGGAGTACAGCCATATGGGCCTGAGCTAAATGGGCAGAGGGGGACAAATACAGACGTGGCTTTGCTTTTCCAAAGAGGAGGAGAAAGAGGAGGACTAGCAAGAGGAGGAGGGGGAGGAGAACGGGGAGGAGGAGGAGGAGGAAGAGGAGGAAAAGGAGGAGGAGGAAAGGGGCAGGCTTGAAATAGTTGTATTAGTTTGGTCTAGTCCCTTGCATAAAATGCCAGGACAATGGCGTCAACTGTAGCTCAACCGCAGGTAACTTGAGCAGTTGTGCTTTTTCCAAAGGTGAATTGGTGGCATGAGCTCAACCCAAGTCTATTCGAGAAGCGCCTTGGCAAGGAAGTTGCATGTGCTCAGACATCCTATACATGTTCATGCATGCGCATGCCAGGAGCAGTGCACAGAAGGGGAGCCCAGTCCACCTCATTGGCTTGGTATTTCTGGACCTTGAATCCAAGTGTGAAGATCAACCTGTGATAAGAGCTTTTGGCGACATAGGCATAGATTGTGCCTGTTATTCATTGGGAAATGCATGATGGGTCATGTAACAGGACGTATTTCCATTTACTGCCTGGTCATGTGGGAGGGCATACAAGTTGACACAGACCAGTGGAGAAAAGTCTGAAAGTGTCTGAAAGCCTGCCGTCAAACTCTCTGCTGCCTTTCCTTACTCTCCAGGAGCCCTCATTTTCTCCATGACCACAGAGATGACCAACCTATCAGTAGAAAGCTCTCTGAGGTGGTTATTAGTGGGCAGCACCGTGGTCATGTGGATTCCGAGAGCAGAAATCCAGGCTCTCAGCGACTCCTTCACACTTTCTAGATTCCTAGAGATAGTTCTGCAAGGCAGGCGCTTCATCGTGCCAATGACCTTTCCATTGTTTCACTATAGCATCCCTTTGCTCGTTTTCTCTTCTTCTGCCACTCCTATTTGAGGAGCTCCATGCCTTGGTTACTTTTTACAAGAAAGACAGTGAGCCCCTGACTGAGCCACTTGACTTCAGAAAGTCCAGTCCAGCTGGTGTGTGATAGCAATAACAAAATACTGTACAGTGGGTGATGTTGTAGTTTAAAAGTGAGAGGTACCTCACAGGCTCCCACATCAGTGCATTTGTCCCCGTTGGTGGCACTACTTGGGAAGGTTGCTGAACCAGGAGGAAGAAGGAAGTGGCTGTTGGCTTTGATGTCTTATAACTTAGCCCCTATTCCTACTTCCTGATTCTAGGTGGAATGTGACCAGCCATTCCCCTCTCTTGCTGCCATGCAATTCCCCACCATGGCAGCCTGTATCCCATGTCCCAATAAGCCAGGATAAACCTTTCTGGCTTTTTCGGGTTCTTCTGATCAGTTGTTTTGTCATGGTGATGAGAAAGGTCAGAAATGCAGGTCATATAAATCACTTGATTTGTATATGGCTTGGTTTGAGATGCTCAGTGTCCCCAAGATCAAGGCTCTAGTGCATAGAACTGATGTGTGCTCCTTCTTTCTGTTTCCCAAGATCAAGGCTCCAGCGCATAGAACTGATGTGCGTTCCTTCTTTCCAGTTGTAGACAGATGTCTTCTCTCTATATCCTTACGTAGCAGACGAAGTAAGATACTGTGCTTATTCTTATGAAGACACTAATTCTCTCCTAGACCCTACTCTTATGATCCATAAAAACCTTAAAGGTACCACTTTCTGAAGCCATTGAATTAGAGAGTCTGAGCTTTCATGTGAATTTTGGGATTAGAGAAGTTAGGTCTGATATTATCTCTCAGCCCTATGCTCCCAGAAATAAGACTCGAACTCAAAAGATATATTTACAAATACCTTTGCCATACAGCTAGACTTTTCTCTACTAGATCATAACTTATTCTGATCTACATTCTGCCATGTGGCTAGATCCCTGTGCTCAGGTACCACATGCAATGTCATCAAATCTTCCCCAGGCAAATCTCAAGCACCTGGCACTATGTCAGAATCCTTTCTGCCTGCAGATGTCCAACCTCCTATTTCCTGCCTAAGCCGTAGGCTGTCAGACTTTTATTGACAGGTGCCACATCTACACAGACACATGATAGTCTCTCTACATGGGGTAGCATAACATTTGGAAACTAATCTATGTTTGGTCTGTATTCTTAAATTTGGATCAATCTTCAGGGATATTCCAGAATCCTAGTAAGACACAGTCATCAGAGAGGATGTGTGAATGGATGTCAGGGTCAGAGTTGACACTTCATCATGCCAGACACTGATGAGATTCTTTTGGGGACCACCCAATTCCCTTCTTCAGGTGGGGTAGGGGAAGGGATATAGCTATGGCATTGACTATGTAAAATTATGAAATATTTGAAAAGGAAAATGGGGAAGACTAACATTCAGTTTTAGGCACGTGAGAAGCAGTAGAGGAGTGTGGGCCAGACAACCTGGTCAAGGCCTTCTGGTCTGCTTGCTATGTCTTCTGGACCTTGAAGATGGGAGTTATCATGGTTGTATGGGGGCTGATGGGCTGGGATAGGCAGGAGGAAACATGCACATGTGGGCGAGCTGGTCCTGGGGTGTTGGAGAGAGGTATGTCCTGCTGAGGATCATTGCTAGCATTTATCTACCTCTTTGCAGGTGACAGCAAGTCAAAGCTTTTCATTTTATGTTTCTTTCCTGGGTTGTTTCTTTACAGAATGGTCAATACAAACTGTAGACCTGAGACAGAGGGGAACAGGAGACAAGAGAGAGTTCAAATGACTTCTCTGTAGGTATCGCCCGTTGAGGGTTGAGGGCCACTATATGGATAGACAGTAGGTGACAAACTTACGCTGTGAAGTTACAAAATGTGATTGCTTACCTGGAGGTGGGAGTATGGAGGAGTTTGAGAGAACTTATGATGGAACGTGGAAGGGAAAAGGAAGTAAGGGAGGGAGTGTACAGACAAGCCAAGGACAAGGCCTTCATATTGGGCTTGCTGTTTAATCGTAGCTTCCAGTGGCCGTTCCTCTTTTTCTATATGTATAGTGTCTAATTTCTAAGCCTGTTTTTATATTTTGTTATTTTATAGGGTCCAATTTAATTCATTTCTTCTCTCTGCAGTTACAATGCTGGACACTTGAGATCAGAGTCAGTTTCTTTGTATCTCAAAGTGTGGCAATGACAATTTCTCTTAGGAGATCTTTCCCAACACTGACTTTCATGCACTTGGGAACAGGAGACTGTGTTAGCCTGCTCAAGCACTTGGAGTGAGATGCTGTGAATTGGAAGACTTAAGCAATCAGACATGCGTTTTTCACAGTTCTGACACTGACAAGTCCAAGAGCAAGGTGCTTGTGACTTCTCTGAGTCTGGATTAGCTGTATTACCTAGATATTGGCTTTGTTTCTAGTTACCACTGTGTCCTCACATGCTGGGGGCAACTCCGTCTTTCTCTTCATAGAAAGCCACCAATTTCATTTTGAGAGTTCCACCTGAATCATCTAGTTCCACCCTAACCATCCCTCAAATGTCCCATCTCCAAATACTTTAACACTGTAGATGAATACAAGGAGAATACAGTTTGGGTCACAACTGTCATGTCCAACTTTCAAATAAAGGAAAAGAGAAAATATAGAGAGAGTAGGAAAAAAATGTTTTGTTTCTTTGCTTAGCTCGTATTTCAGAGCTCTTCTAATTGAGCTGATCTCCTGTTCTAATTGGATCTTGAATGGTTGGTCATTGGAATGCTAACTTGGGCAGGGAGAGGAATGGGTTCTTTATGCTGAGAGAACCAGAATGTCTGTCCTAGAACATGTGCCGCCAAGTTTGCCAGTGAATGTTGGATGAATAGACCCCTAGCAGCAACACTTCCGACAAGGGCAATATCCCATATGAAGCAGTGTTAGGTTCTCTAGTGGGCAAGAATTCTGCATGTTTCTGTAGTCAAACAGTCATAACTGTGGACTTGACTGAATATCAGCTGCTGTCTCTGTGTCGTGTGGGAAAATGAGTGTGCCTGACACATTGTGCATATTTTATATATTGCTTAAGGGCTGTGTGGCTGTCAGGAGAACTCCAGGCAACTGAGAGTGAGCTAAAAATGCTGAACAAAAACTCAACATTTACAAAGAAAGCTTCATTTAAGAGAGAGAGAGAGAGAGAGAGAGAGAGAGAGAGAGAGAGAGAGAGAGAGACAGGCACCGTAAGGCATAATAATTGACCGTGCAAGGAATATTTAGTTGTAGGTCCAAGATCATTATGACCGCCTGTCTGTGGTCTTCAGATTCTTTCCTCATCTTGGGAAGCTGCGAAGATACTTTTGAGTCTTTGTGAATTTAAGTTTTCAGAATAGTGTTTAGTTTTCATTAGATTGTCAAGATGATCTTGAACGTAGGGAAATTAGGAGAACTAATTATTTCAACTCCTCCAAATTGTGCATGAGGAAACCAAGGCTTATGGAGCATTAGTGCCTTTCCTGAGACCTCCAGGGACTGAGCCGGGTCTGCAGGCTCTTAATCTGATAGCCCCGTTCTTCCTGCATTGCTTTCTGACAGAACAAGAAGCTGCCTTTGCTTGCAGATTATTTCCAAAATCCTACTAAGAGGGATGATCCACCAGAAGGAGATTGGCGATTGATTTCCTGCCAAGGTCTCTAATTCACTGACGCTGCTTTTGTGTCAGGACTGAAAGGAACCTCCCAAAGACTCTGTGTACAAGAGGAAGGATTTCATGCAATGGGATAGATGTTAAAAGGCAGTTATGAAAGTGGGCACTGACAGGGTCTGGCCTCAGCTAACATCTTTATATGGTGCCTCACCTCCAGGGTTGTACCCATGTCTGGGGAATAAGAACACAGTTTTTCTTAGTTATTACTACAGAAATATCCTTACCTGGCCTTTGAGAGGATCAGGTATTCTAACTAATAGTTCTTCCAGAGAGCAGCATCACTGAACTTTCTCTGGCCATTTCCTTTCCCACACATGAGGAAATGATCAAACTCCTGGGTGTTAGACATCATCTCTACTGTATGACTGATGTTCATGAATTTGAATGAGCCAAATAGATATGTTTTAAGGTGAACATTTTGTTAAGTTTGTGTTGAGGGGGAAGGGTGGTGCCCTCAGAGGAACTCAGGGTAAGGTGTGTAGAGGAAAAAAAAACCAAAAAAACAAGAAAACAGATTTTGAACTTGCTGTGTTGTTGGACCAAATATAGTGGAGCAAGATGGAGTGGGGAAAGAGCCAACTTATACTCATGGAAAGAAGGAAAGAAAAATTCTGGGAGGATCTGCGTGCAGGTGCACAGTCAAACTTTTGGGAGTAAAAGAGAGACAGCCTAAATGATAGCAGTCAACTGCAGTTAGAGAAGCCTGTTTGAAAAAGTGTACCAGCTGAATACCTGCTACTCACAGTCAGCTCAGGTTTCTACCTTATATTTCTTCGAGATGCTTCCTTGTATCCACCATGGATAAGGTTTGTGTGCTGACTTAAGACTCTGTAAACCTTGTCTTTCTTTTTTTCTATGATAAAGCTCCCTAAGTAGTCCAAGAACGCTTTGGGCTTGTCCCCAGTCTTCTCTGCCCGAGATCGCCTGGTTCCAATTTTCTCTAGGTGACCTTGTTGTAACATTTCTTGAGTGGGAATATTCTTGTTGAAATGTATCTTTTATGAGACTGTGATAGGCTCTCTTATTTCAGACGGGGTCTGATTAACACAGGACACAGTGATGCTCACAGGAGGCATCCCATAAAAAGACTAGACCCAACTGACTTTGTTAATGTGAGGTCAAGTCCGGGGAGAACACAGAAGATGCCGCACTTGTAGTGATCCTCCATATGCCTTTCTGGCTCTGTCAGCGATTTATGGCTTCACCAAGTAAGTTCTTGTGGATAGTGGGCAGGCGTGTGCCAAGGAGTCTGAGACATTCTGACAGAGAAGTCTCTTTATGTCTATGGTCTTGGTTCCTTAACTTCATCCATTTAGAACAACTTACACAAGAACATGTACATTTTTCACCCCAGGCAATGCTTCAATGCAACACTCGATTCTTGACTAAAAATGTATCCACTTCAGGCTTTCTTGACCAACGTCAATGTATTGCTTTGACTCTGATCCCAAGACCCTGTACCGACTTAAACTCCTTCTCAGGTGTGATTCCGGATCTTACCAGAGCAATCTACTCACTAAACATAGCAAGTAAAAGATACTGGTTCAATATACTGCTGGCGAGAGACGGTGATTAACAGACGGATAACGATATTCTGATCAACTATTTACCCTGGTATAATTGCTGAATTTCTTGACCCTGTTCCTAAAATGCCATATGCCTGCCTTTAACTGATGAAACTAAGCACTAAGTTCTCTGTGTCCTAGAAGTCGGTAAGGTGCTGTGTATACCTGTTCTATATTTTGTGGAAAAAAAAAGAGAGTCTTGAAGCAGGATAGATTTTTTTTGAAATGATTCTTTAAATCAAATATTGTTAGGTTAGGAATAAAAATTGAGAATGAGGCAAGTTCAGAGACTAAGTTACATCACTGCTTGCTCAATAAATCTTAAACCTGTTTCTCTTTGAGGCATCTCTTAACCTTCCAAGAAAAAGACATCATATGAGGGTTTTCCCAAGCATTATTTGATCTCAAAACGCTTTCATTTGGGAGAATTGGCCTGTGTAACCCAGAAGGAGTTAGCTATCCAACACTGAAGTTCTGAATTCCTGAGGAAACTTAAAGCTGGAAAGGTTTAGTTTGGATTATAGTTGCAGGGGTTTTAGTCCATGGTCATCTGGCTCCATGTCTCCACCCCTGGGATGAGGCAGAATATCATGATAGGGAGCGTGTGATCAGTGAAGAATCGTGTGTGTGAGAGTGCGTTCACATTAGGTATATGTATGTGTATGAGGCAGGGCAAAGAGACAGAGACTGGGAGAGATAGATACATTGACTTCCTAGGATTTTATCACTTTCCAATGGCCTCTGTAACTAAGGACTCATCATGGGAAGTCTATTTATTAGATTAGACCGATCATGATCCAATCATTTTCCCAAAGGTTCCATCTCTAAAGACATGGTCTTCAAACACGTGACCCTTCACGTGGGTCTTACATATTTACTCCATAACCTACCCCTTTGAGAAGTGCTGATAGCTCATTTTTGGCAAAACTTGAGAGGCTCTCCACACTGACAGATACATTCTTCACTCAGAAAGCTGGATGTCAAGGACAGGCCTGTCCAGCCACCGGCTGAGCTTCAGTGACAGTGAGAGTACTTGTCCTTCTGCTGAGGTTGTTACCCAGTAAAAGGCATCTTCTGGCAACACCCGACATCAAAGAATGACAGCATCTTCCTGGACAGGCTTCTCTTACTGGCCTTTCTTCCCCTGTTTTCCCTTCCCTGGCAACTTCCCGTGCTTCTGCCTAAGAAAGTGCACTAATTTCCTTAATGAAGGGATGCAGTTCCTCCACAAAAAGCTCTTTCCCAAATGTGTCATTCTGTGAGCTTCTTGTGAGAAGGGATTTTTCTCCCTGGCTCCCCCTATGAGCTGAAGCCACATGGAGATGGCTTATCTCTAGGGAGGAGGTGTGCTGAGGTAGACACCAGATGACGTGTTTCATGTGTTTATTAAATTCTTAGAGTGCATCCATCGACTCACAACTGTAGCATTTTGATTCGTGCACATTTCTGTATGATCAAATTCATTTGTCGAAAGGTGGACTGGTCATTTGAAGTTATTTCCTTCGTGGGTTGGCATGGGATGAAAACTTGCTCTTATTTGTGAACCCCCTTCTACCCTGTTCTGTGGGTTCAGTGTTAGGGCCAGGGTTGGTTGGCACCTCAATTATGCCCCCTAGTAATAATGTGGATTATCTTGGATATGTCACCTGGTCTTTCAGCATTTCTATCCATGGCATATATTTGGAATGAAGTGCTTTTTAGTCCTGTGAGTGGGTCTCATCCTTCTCTACTGGTACACAAGAAGCTTGGTATTCCATGGAGCCTGTCTTGTTACTGATGCTGGTACCCCAAACAGGATCCATTCACACTGCCTACCATCTAACCAAGTTCATGCACGTACACACGTGGGCGCATATGTGGTCCATAGCCACTATGGCTAACCGGATTGATTTATTTGAGGCTTAAATAACATTATGTCAAGATTATTGATGATGTTTATAGAGCACTTACAGTATACCTATTTACTTTGTGTTTCATCTACATTACCTTCCCAACAAATCCAAAGGAGATATCTACCAAGTAATGAAATGGAGACTTAACAGAGAGGTTAAACAGTTTGTCTGAGATCAGATTACTGGCATTTAAACCCTGACCCCAGATTCCCAGGCTCTTACCCACTCTGGTAGAAATTAAAGGGAAGCAATCTGTAATTTATAGAGTGGTCTGGGGATCATATTCCATCTCCATTGTTGCTGAAACTCTCACAGTTCAAAACACGATATAGGATGGACAATGAGAATCTAGGTGCCAGGATGCCTCAGGATGTCTACTTCTGACAATGTAAATTCTGATAGAAGGCATGCCTGTTTCTGTGCCTTAGAGCTTGCCTAAGAGATTGAAGGAGAAAGGGGACTCTATTAGGAGAAAGATATGTTCCCTTCCTGTCCACTCTGTCTCAACAATTAAAATTCCTATTTAATTTTACCTCTGAACTAGGGAAATGTGTGCAAAGATTTCTCAAACAGATAGTGGTGTCCAGAAACTGTGCAGCTATTTAGATCCTGAGAGGCCACACTCCCTAGAATACATACCTAAAGTTAAGGAGCTGGTCAAATGAACCACTTTTCTGATCAATTCTGTTTTAGATGTACTTTACTTGAAAGAAATAAACCTAGAGTAGCTAATAACAGAGCTCAGAATCTAAATTGTGACTACTCCCAAGGCCTCTCAGACAACAGATATTTTTAAAAAGCTAGCTGCCCGTTTAAGAAACTGCATCCATTCAGTGTTCCCACCCTCGATGCTGTGGCCTTTCTGCATACCTGTGAATCCTCAGGATGACTTCCGTGGTGATATAGGAAACTGAAAATGTAGACTTTCACCTCTATTTGCCATAAAACAAAGCACAGACTCCAATTAAGTCACATTTCTTCCATTGTTCAACAGACATCCTTTGGGCCCCTCAATACGTATAAAGACCACTACAATTGGCATGCTTCTGTAGGTCTGGAATGTGGACTCTACTTTATCAAAAAACCTAAACTTAGGTTTTTCAAAATTGAAGAACATCATCTGTTTTATTGTAGTTCATACCTGGTGGATGATGGCCTTCTGTGATGGACAAAGGGACCATATTTATTTCAGTTGTCAAAATGAGTTCTAGGTCTAGGCAATCATGCTATTCAACATGGACATGGCGCATGCCAGGCTTTTCTCTGGTCTCCAAAGCTTCAGTGTGTGTCATCCACTAAGCCTTACTGCATAGAGGGCACAGTCATGTGTGAAACACAATCCCTCTAGACTCTTCGATTGTCCAAGCTGAGAGGATGCTCTGGGTCTGATGGGCTTTTCTCGATGAGGCCCTTTGTTTTCATTGGTTTCATGTTTTCCTCTTTTGGCCTTTGAGCTGACTCTTGTCGGTTTCATGCCTATTTAAAGTTCGTTTCACCTTTCAGTTCCCTCATCCACCTTAGCCCAAGAGGGTTTCAGTTCCTGTACAGTGTGTGGGCCGAGTTACAGAACGGACTTGTTAATAAGTCTAAAGCAAGAAGTGTTTCCTGAGACATCACAGAGACAGTGGACCCCAAGGGGGAGGGGGAGGCAGTTTGTAGAAGAAGGGATCTACCCTCTTGAATGGCATTAGGCATTATGAGCCCTCCTGTGTCTCTCCAAGATGTTGAACAAGATTGGATGTCTCCAATCTGGCCATGGGTTAAATTAAACCACACAAATAAAAACCCAAGCAAAACCTCCAAACTTTTATTTAGTCATTAATCTCATGTCACCTAAACTAGAAAACTGGGAGGTGAAGGTAGGCCTCAAACATTAATGTTTTGTCACATAGCCCAGTGTTATGTGTATGATGTTAGAACAGAAATCCTTGTCTAGGCTTAGGGCCTGGACTCTTCTAGCTGAGCACTGTCAGGAGTTGCAATGCTGGCTACCCTTGTTACAGTCATCCTAACAACATGAGGAGTCTTGGTCAGTGGTTTCATTTTCTATTAAACTACCTTTCCTTGCTACCTAAATAGCTGGTGCTTCTCATTTTAAAGGTAACCATCTAAGGTGGCTTTACCTTGAATTTCTCTGTCCTTCCTTGTTGACACAGAGGGAGGTGACTTGCTTAGGGAGGTGACTTGCTTATCAGGCCTCGGACAAATGGTGACTGGAGAACAGAGGAGGTGGATCCCTGTGCCTGTTCAGAGGAGACCTGAAATGCCTCCAGAGTGCTTGGTCAAGCGTATAAAATATTATCCAGGACGCTGAGCTTAGGGTAGCTGTCACCAGCCAAAGCTGAAGTTAAGCGTTTTAGTAAATAATGTGGTTTATAATAACTAATAATTAACTAATAAAGAAGGAAGGGTTTTGCTGAAGCCCAGTGTGATGCATTGGATTTAAATGGAAATGCTTTTTCTGATACATTCTGTCTTATGAAGTTAACCCCTACCCCTACCCCACCCTCACTGGTTTCACCTTCTCCATAAAACCTGACTTAAGTGTAAATGCATTATGGGGCAGCAGGATGCTTTCCAGTTACTCCTTAGTAGGTCTGGATTCTTCTTCTTCTTCTTCTTCTTCTTCTTCTTCTTCTTCTTCTTCTTCTTCTTCTTCTTCTTCTTCTTCTTCTTCTTCTTCTTCTTCTTCTTTAAATATGGTGGTTTTCTATAACATGATGTATTTAAGTAGCATTGTATGTTGATTTCCACCATGTGATCTAAAATAAAAGACATAAATAAGTAATTAAGGACCGCCAAAAACATTTCTACCTTTGGCAAATGGCTGATAGATTCTCTCATATTGAAGGTAATTCTACAAATGGTCTTATCTGTGTGTTTTCTGTATGTGGCCTGGGACCAACAATCACACTTTACACGTGTTCATCTCTGATCCTCACCCCAGAGGAGCAGCTGTCTTACTTTTACTGACAAACAAATAAAACCAAAGAAACACTGAAAATTAGCAAGATTCTAAACCTTGCCTAGGGTTAGTCAGACAGAAACTAGCAAGGATTCATTCATGTCAGCCTGACCCTAGTGTTCCTCCTAACATCCCACGGATTCTGAAAGATTTGTCACAGTCCCTCATCAAGGCAGCAGTCATCAGAATGAAGGGCGGCAGTAGGTTACAGTGTTCTACTGACCTGAAGCATTAGATATTAACTGGCACCAGTGTAAGGCTGCCCTCCCATGGGTTTCGCTAGAGATTTATGTCACATACCTACTGCTTTGGAATGGAACTTTGATGAGTGTTATTGCATATGAGTCTCATGATAACCATATGAGGTGGACAGAGTATTGTTTTGTTGTTTTATCTTCCTTTTCTATCCTGATAGGGGAAAACCAAAGCAATGAGAAAAACTTATCATATAGTTTATATTTTGTGAGTGCCAGAGCCACGGCTAAGAGTCAAGCCTTTGGTTCCTGGCTTAGGTCATTTGTGTTTGTGACGAAGAGGCGGGTTTGTGTGTGTGCTTGGGCATCACTGCTGTGCCCTTACTGACCTAGGCCAAGTGCCACATAGATATGGCTAAATTAGACCATTGGGCAATGAAGTAGACCAGCCAGTCAGACTGGTTTTTTCACTTCTGCCCCTTTGGCTAATTTACAATTGTTAAGATGTTTCTGAAGACAATTCTTTACTTTTCTATTTGTTTTTGGAGGGTGGTGATAGGGAAATAATCCTTGCTTCATGCTATCTGTACTTTTTTTCCTACTTTGGTGGGATATCCGCTCTCCTTATGACTTTTGCAAATCTTTCTGGCATGACTAGAACCCACCCCCTCAGAGAATGTTTCTTGACAGTAACTTTTTTTTTGTATAATCCCAAGTAAAGCTGTACCTTCGGCATCAGGCCTGGATAAGATTCAAATCTGTGATCCTGATTTTATGAAACCAGAGGTTTACCAGTTGGCCACCACTCCTAACCATTTTGCTATCTGGACAGCACATCAGTTAGCACACATGGTTTGCATTTTATTCATATTTCAACATGGACATAAACGGGGAGATATCTGTCTGTTCTTTTCTATGTGCCAAGAGTGGAGAGGCAGGTGGGTGTGGGAAATGTAGTGCGATACATTTTTACTGTCCTCTTTCTCTGGTTCACCTATACAGCACTTTTATCTCAAAGATCATCAGATATGCTGTGAAGTAGAAAGAAAAGAAGTACAGGATGGGTCAAGAGTTTCTCACTGAGCCAAGGAATGTAGGAGTGGTGCCCAGAGAAGGAACAGCAATGTGAGCCTATTTCTGGAGTGACCCGGCCAAATCCTTCAAAGCATATTTAACAGCCCTGTCACCATCAATGGTTAGCATTGGCAGAGAAAGGGACAGCCATTTCTAGAGTGGATCTGGGTGTCAGAATGTAAAGACCCTGAACCGAACTCAAATATTGACTTTCTTTTATCTCTTAAGCCCTATTATTTCTTGTTAAGAGTGGTTTGTTCCATTCATCTTCTAAGGAGAATTATATACTTATATGGAGCAAGGCAGAATGTCAAGTAATACACAGCATAGGTACTGTGAAGATAATGGTGCTCACCACTGAAGACACCCACTTAGCAGAATGTGATCACACACACACACACACACACACACACACACACACTACACTCACACAAACACAAAGACACACACTTACATACTCATAAAGGGAGATGGAAATAAACATATACAGACAGACATGCATGCATATGCACAGAGCCACACCCATGCAGACTCATACACACACATA
>NC_034604.1:72013424-72018098 GCF_900095145.1 Mus pahari | reverse complement strand
ACACACACACACACACACACACACACACACACACACACACAACTTTGGCATTTCAAGAAGTTTGAAAAGGAAGAGGACATTCAAAGTTGGAAATCCTCCGGTCCTCTTAGTACACTTGCTGGTGCTTATTGGCTACCAGATTTCAATCGTTTTTAGCGAGCCCATCCTAAGCTTCTGCTATATTAAACAGCAGTAACCTCTTAGCTGTACTGGCACGTGAACTGTCATTTCCTTGACTTTCTCCATGCAGGCTGATCTCTCCTAGCTCCACTGCCACTCTTTTTATCTGCAGCCTTTGCTAATGTTCCTCATCTACCTGACCTCTAAACCTTGGCCTGCCTGACTCGATTTGTTCATCTGTCTGTTCTCTCACAAGGAAAAACATCGTCTGCACCGCACCCCCCCCCCACACACACACACACCTGTCTAGGTTATTCCCACTTAGGCCTTCGTACTAGGTTTCAGACTCAGACAAGCTAGAGTCATCCTTTGGAATGTCAGTCAAGATTTTGCAAATCATCTCCCAAGGACTCCTGTTGGCGTCCCTGTCCTCACCTGATTTACTTTCATACCTAGCCTTGGCTCCAAATCCAGGCATTGGATTGGCCTTTTATTCGTTTCCTGCTTTTCTGTGGTAGAGAGATAGCATTTGAAGGCAGGAACTTTCTTTTGCTCACAATGTTACCAAGACCATAGGACCTGGCATGTAGTGAGTGCTCGACAAATATTTGGAAGACGATTCCTGCAATGATACCCTCCAAAAAGAAACCTCAGAAGAGGCAGGCTGGAAGGATGTGACCCAGGGAGAACTTTGTTAAAGGTCATGGAAGAGCAAAGTCTTTAAGGTTTCAGAAACATTGAGTTGACACCACAAACATTTGAGTTTACGAAACTCATTGAAATATCACAGACCAAGATTCAGGATTTGTTGAAAGGGTGTTGATAGAGATCTGTATGTCAAGAGTAAAGATCTCGTTGTGGAAGTGCATGCATTTTCTCTCTCTGGAAAAGAAACTTGATTTGACTGCTCATTCTTCCAAGAAAGCTAATGTGCCCAGTCAGTTCTGTCTCCCACTGTTTAGCATAAAAGTGACATAGGGGTTGTTCTGTGAGTGTCATTTCTAGCAAGTAGTAGGCATTTTGTGAGAAGTTGTGAAGCCACTTGGCTTTATTCTCATGATGGTTTCTATTTTATATGCTCTTGTTTATAGAAGTTTTTGTGTTGTTGTTTGTTTTGCTTTCTTGTGATGAATGGCCAGCACCTCCTCTGAACCCTGTGGAAATGGTATCCAGGCTACAGAATAATTATTTAGTGAATGGTGGATTCAGTTTATCTTGGCGCAGATCGCATTAATCACTGTACATCATGCCTGCTCTGACAGGAACCTTATCCCTTGCAAACGTACTGCTCTTCATTAAGGAGTAATAGCAGCATGGGATACTTGAGCCCGACTCTGGCTGTGGCTTTCCCAGTTCCCAGCAGGACAGATAATGGCACCTAGCCAGAGACTTAAAAGGCACAAAACAAACAAACAAATACCCAGGAGGCATCACTCTCCTCTCTTACTCCGACTGCCAACCAGAAGAACTCCAGTTCTAGTTTTAGAGAGAGAGAGGCAAGGAGGGAAGAGGAGAGAGAGAGCACGGGGAAGGGACGGAAGGGTCAGAAAATACTCTGTTCTCAAAAAGGAACAAAATAAATATTGATGACGGAACTTAAGCTTATACTGTGGCAAGAGGTGTTTGTTAGCCTGATCATAGTAGGGTGGAATCCTGAGTCCTGCTTCCCCTGAAGGTCTCCTATTTGCAGTACAGTGACCTTAAGATGTCTAACTTCTTTTCTATCTGAAAGCAATGTTTCCTGCTGGGCCGAATGGAAAACATTTTCCCACAGTAAAATGACCCTTAGGCTGGATATAGTTCATAAGAGAAGTTCCTGATCAGCTTCAGTCAGACATGAACTCCAGGATATTTGAAGAATAAACAAGAGAGAGGTGGCCAGACATGCATGCAGAGCCCGAGAGTGAGGCTCTTGCTTTGGGGTTCAGGCGTGGGGGAAGCTCTGCACTTTCCAGAACCTTGATTTTTAAATTTGTAGCAGTGCAATGGTAAGGTGGAAGATGGCTGAGTATTAAAAAGCAAGTGAGTTCTAACTCAAGCTACATAAGGGGTCAGTGTTCAGGAATTCATGCACCATGAAGAAGTGAGATAGTCACAAAATACACTTGCCGCGTGGTTGTCCTCCTGGGAGGGATCCAGCATCTCTAGAGACAGCAGCTGAGTGGTGCCCGTGGCTAAAAGATGGTAAAAATGGGATGTTTTAATGTAATAGGTACAGATCCCCTTTTGCAAGAGGAAGTAGTAGATTTTATGAGTGGACAGTGCTGTTAATTCCACAGCAATGTAAATGTAGTTAATGGTACCAAAGTACATATTTAAAACGGTTAAGATGGTCAATTTTATGTTATGTGAATTTTATCATAATCACCCTTAAACACACTGGGACTCTGGGTCTGCTTCAGAGCATCCTACGTTGTAAACGCAGAAAATAGAAAAGGCTCATCAAAGGGAATGGGCTTCTCCCAGAAATAGCCAGTTCCCTCTTATGGGCTGTTCCCGCAAGGTGGCAGAAAGGGTGCTGGGTTACTGATGTTCAGCTTCTTTTCCATGGATCTGTAACTTCTATTCTTGCTCTTTCTCTTTTCGTTGCCATTTCTGTTTTCTTCTTTCCCCAAACTGCAACATCTGCCTTACCAAACTGCATAGGAATAAACACAAGCCGAGGAACAGCTCTGGAGTTACTAAGGGCTATGTAAGTTACATGAGAGGAAACAAGTTCTGATTCAAACCTGATGTTAAGAGGGAGCTAGTGAGTTCTTAAAGGAGCAGTCATTCGTGACTTGGTGCAGAAGGGGTTCTAGTTCATTCACCTAACCATAGGGAGTCAACAAATTCCAAATTGGCATTCAGCTTAAATTCTTACTTCATTTCATTAAAAATGATCATGTGATACATGTGTAGAAAGGAGTCTTAATGGATTACTAATTTATATAAAACCCTTTGTATGGGTCATAGCCTTCCCTTCTGTACTTAGAATTCTCATAGGCCTCCACACTGTGGCTGGGGTCATGAGTTTGGCCTGAGTGCATGCATTGATACAGTGTGAAAATTATATCGTTATTCAGTCTTAAAACATCAGTATTATGACTTACTTATTAGGGGAATATTAAGTGGAGATAAAATGAGCTAAAATTTAGAGTTTATCTTTAAAAAAACCTTTAAAGGGACCATTTATCCAGGGAGTCCATCTACTTGCTAACCTGAAGTTAGATCTCTGAAACAGGTTTAGGATTCTTTTGATGGAATGGAGGTTAGAACCCCAGAGCTTCTTACTTTATGTGTTCCTTATTTTAATCCTTGGAAATTTTCATGACTTGCCTATCATATAATGGACTGTGAGTTTCTTGTGATGAGGAATCTTCCTTCCCCTTGGAATGTCTAGACAAGAAGGCATGTTACAGTTTCAGTAACTGAACCCAAGAATGAAGGAGTCTGTAGATAAGACCCAATGCAGAGAACCAGCAAGTGTTGCCAATCATTTCTTTTTCTGTGGACTCTGAGCTGGTGGTCCTCAAGGAGTCCATGGTAGATGGGCTTCCAAGATACTGAATGGTAGGACTCTATCCTTCACATACCATAGCCAGAAATTCTGATTTTATGTGCTTTATGTAGCAGGACCCCAGTGTTTTCTCTACACATGTTTTGAAATATATACATCCAGAAATGACTAAAATGTTTCATGCTTGGATATACTTTGTGTGTGTGTGTGTGTGTGTGTGTGTGTGTATTTCTGTTACAGAGTTTGAACAGAGGTATTATGTTTACAAGTTTCTTATGCAGTTTAGTTCTTCATGATTTTGTTTTTGTTTTTTGTTTTTGTTTGTTTGTTTGTTTGTTTTTGAAGGAATTGGCCTAGTTACAATACAAGTTGCTCCATTAGGATCTGTCAAGACTAGCTAAAGATCCTGTTGGCATTTACCAAGGTGTCTGGTGATCACCAAGTATTTTGTTCCTTTGTTCCTAAGGATATTTGAGCGTCCCATTAGTGCACTTATGGGAATCATTTTCTAACTGAACCTAGGGGTACTTACATTTCTAGAGCTGCCTTTCACCAAAAACCTTGTTGTTCCTTTCCTCTGCTGGACAAAGCCTCCCATGGAATCCCTTAGCAGCAGCGTCTGTTGACTGGAAGAGTGGGTTGGAGAAACAGCTGTAGGTGTCAGGCGAAGTCTGAGAATGGAAGTATCCCCCCCCCCCCCAGGCAGTACTGTCATTTGAACACAGCGTAGAGACGCCTGTGGCATCTACAGTGAAGATTCCCTGAGTATCACAGTGGCCTGCTACAGCCTGTTTCATCTGCCCTGTCCAGGAATTTCAGTAATATTGATGGTGATGGGTTATGCTTTGATTTGCAGATTGCTCTTGCTGTTATGGGCTATAACTGAATCACCATGGCTTTTGGAAAATACGTGTTCCTAGGATTGATTGCAGAGCAGGAAGATCAGAAGAGAGAATGAGGCAGTTGAACTTTGTCTGTCTGTCTGTCTGTCTGTCTGTCTCTCTGTCTCTGTCTCCCTCTCTCTCTCTCTCTCTCTCTCTCTCTCTCTCTCTCTC
>NC_034604.1:72000416-72012400 GCF_900095145.1 Mus pahari | reverse complement strand
TCTCTCTCTCCCTCCCTTTTTTTCCATGACGTTGAATCTTGACCTAAACAGAGACTGGACCCCCAGAGATATGAACACAGAGACTGAGGTCCCTACACCAAGGAATATGTAGGGATTTTTATTTTTCTCAAATGTCCCTTCAGCTCAGTAGGACTATGTCATGCCCGGAAAGGAGCCAGGAGAAGGTGGAGGCTGGGCTCTAGCTGTCCTCGTGTGCCCTTTGCACTCTCATTTAAAAAAAAAAAAAAAAAAAAATCTACCTAGAGATTTCCTGCTTCTAGGCCCTAGAGGTGGGGGAAGAACAGAAGCTGGCCTGGCCTGAGCTAAAGGAAAAGTCCTGTGTTGGAGGGTCAGAGTCAGCTCTCTGATTTCTACACCAGATCCCTGCTCCACCCCCAGCAAGGAGGAAATACTGTGCTGTGCTGCTGATAGGATGGAACGCACTTGCTATGTGCACTCCTCCAGGAAGAAAGTTAATAAAACCTCTCGATCCCTTGGCCCCCCAGGCAGCATTTATTTGTCTAGCGGCGAGGCAGGGTGCTGCTCATACAGTGCTGGTGTTAGACTGACATTTCTTTTGGCCTTTAAACTTTTATGTTTCCTTCTTCCTTGTGCTCTCCCGGGCCCAGGCCTCTCCACCCCCTGTTGTTCCTCAGCATGGGAGTCTGATCCTGCAGGACCTGGGCTTTTCCAGGGCTTCACTCTCTGGCTTGGGATTGGGTGGAGTGCACACTCTTCCTCTTTTCTTCGCGCAAGGGTCATGGTGTGACTGTACACGTATTGTCTGGTGGCGGACGAAGTGGCATTTCACATGCTAGGAGAATGAAGAGTTTTGTCTTGTTTTTGAATAAGGGCCCACATCTGCCTGGTGGGTAGAGGGCAGGGACTCCAGCATAGGATGGAAGCAATATCTTCTCCTTTGGAGTCCTGCCCCAGCCCAGTTGGGACTGGAAACTGCATCCATGGGAATGCTGGCGCTTGTGAGGGAGCAGAGCATTCTTGGCGCTCAGTGCCTTTGGGTCCTGGGGTTATTTTCACAAGAGTTTAACCTCAGGGTGAAAGGAAAATTCCACTCTTTGGCAGTGTGACATTTCTGCTTGGGCCATCCTCCTGAGCTGTGATGTGCTGGTCCCGTGCTTCTGGGCTGTTTGGCTTCAGCTTCAGTGACTACAGTGACCTGACTCTAGGCATGTTACCAAAAGTTTTTTCCACCTCAGTTTTTCTGATCGCTTAGGTGGGATTTTGGTACATAAACGGGGGTACTATGCTCAGAAATGTCTGGGATTGTACCTAACCCAGAGAAGAGCCACAGGGTGTACTCAAGTGTTAATGGAGTGATTGCCCCCTATTTAACTCTTTCCAGGAGGATTCTTGCATTCTATTGGTATTTTCAGAAGTGTGTTGGGTTTTTGGAGGTATGACATAGAGTTTTTTGTGTATGGAAATCTAAGAGAGAACAACTTGTCTTTTAAATCCCTTCCATTTGTCTCATCCCTTTGTGGAAGATGAGAGATGCTGTGTTCATACCCATTCACAGAATGGGCAGTTTGTTCACTCATAGTCCTCTTGCACCTATTCCTATTGGACCCTACTGAACATGGATTTATATAGGACCTGTGGCAGTTAAAACCTATGTCAAGGATTTGTAGGCAAAGCATATTTGCTGAGGCTTCCTGAGACCTCCCCATTACCTATGTGCTTGCCTTGCCCAACTGTCCAGTCTGAATTGCCTATGTTGTGAATAATCTGATGTGTTTCTAATCCGAACCGGAGGATCTTAAATGCAGAGATGTCCCAGAGGCTACATGACAAAGCTAACACACAGCCGAGAATAAGAGAAAAGAGACATATCATATGCATGGCTGGCCCGAAAAATAGGAATCTGCTGGGCGCTGGCCCCTTTCTCACAAGAGGCAGCATGCAGTTTTATTTAATACGTTATTTTTGCAACATCAACAGCAAAATTCTTTCCTCTTGCTCCAGAATGTAGAGAAGTGGTAGTTAAGATATTTCAAGTGTTACCTTTTAAGTACTTGTTTCCAGTTGAGGAAAGTTCAAACCCAAATAAACTAAGGAGTAAATAAAAACTCAATCCAAGTGCTTGGGCCTTGGAGAGTATCGGTTTAGGTGAAGGGAATGTGGTCCTAAGTTCATACTTCAGATTCTAAGTTTGTCTTAATATTTTTTTTTTCAGCTACCCTTTGGCTTTGTGTATATTTCTTTCTTTTTACTTTTCTTCCTTTTTTTAATTACACTGCCTGGTCAAGTCAGAGGCACACCTCCTAGGTAACATGCTATGATAATATATTCCTGTTCTCCAGTTGCTGCTGCTTACAAGTTTCCGGTCATGTCTAACTGAAAACAAAGGCTGGAGACAGTAGTAGACCATAAATACTGAAGGTAAAGAGAGAAATGAAGGCAGCCTCAGGACTTTTGTAGCAGTTCTGGTTAATGCCTGCTTGGTTAGGTCTGCGCTGTGGCTATGGTTTCAGAGATTTTATTCCTGGCAGAATGGTTCATCTTTACCTTCTCTTTAGAAGTGGGTTTTTTATTTCAGCATAATCGGAGGAAGTCCAATGGGGAGTAAGGCCACACTAAATTTTTCTACCTGGAGAGCTTTATGGAAATGTCTATTCCTGACTTGTATTAGAAGGATGTACCCACTAGAAGAGGAAGTGTGCATATGTATTTGTGTGTGTGTATGTGTGTGTGTGTGTGTGTGTGTGTGTGTGTGTGTACTTGTGCACATTGGGCTGTGCACTTCGATAAGGAACTGCAAAGAAACCTGATGTATCTCTGGGGGCTGATTTTGATGTGAACATTAAGGAACTGTATATAGTAGCCATCAGCCAGGACACAGAAGAAATTGACAAGGGTCGCTATGTAGAGTGTGACTTGGCAGTAGATGATTTGTGGATAGGGTAGGTACCTGTATAGGATTATGGGTACTTGGAATTAAAGATATCTATTCTAATTCCTCTGTGTCCACTCTGGAAAATGGGTTTCAAGTTTAATTGGAAATTAGCTATACATCCTGGAAGGGCAGAGTCTAAGCTGAGATTTGAACCAAGGACATCTGATCTCAGAGCTCACAAACACTCTGGAATGCAAACAAATGAAGCAATCTCTCCAATAGTGAGGTGTATGATCCCTAGATGAATCTAGTGGCTTGTTCCCTTTCAACTTTCTTGGAAATGGCCATGAAAACACTGGGCACCTTGGACTCTGATATTTCCCAGTCGGTTTACCTTGTCTTCGTTACTCCTCAAGGTCCTGCCCGTAGCCTGTGCCTCGGATCTCTTCCTTCAGGTTTCCCCTGGAGAAGTGATTTCAGGGCATATTGATTCCAAATATTTCTTACCATTGATTCATGTAAAATTCAGTGCAAAGCCCTATACCTACCAGTTTGAATTTGGTGCTCTTTAGCACTCCAGCGCTTATCTTCTGAGCAAGAAAGACAGCCCAAGGGATGTGGACATTCCTGTGTGACAGATGCAGCCAGTGGGTATAACAAGTGCCATGTCTGGGAAACCAGATGCTTTCCAGATGGGTAGCATAGGGCCTAAGGAAATAGGCCCCCACCCAAACCCCAAGTTCCCATCCCCCTCCTTCTCCATTTTTCTCTCTGCTTCCTCCTATCTCCCCAACCCCTGTGAATTGTGTGCATTCCTGCTTGGATTCAACACTTGAGTTTTCAGTTCAGGGATTTCCTACTAACGCTTCCTCCACAGCCTTGACTGTAACAGGTGGATAACCTAACCTTACTCCATCTCATGCCTGGCCATGCCTGCCTGCAGCCTTTCTGTCTCACCTCCTCATTCTCTCACCCAATTCAAGTGATTAAGATAATTTTCAAATATAGATGAGTTTAGGAATTCCCAAGCTTTAAAAGCACCACTTGTGAGTATGTGTTTCCTTATCTTAATCTGAAAACAGTGGGTCCCACAGATTTGATTTAGATTCATTATATCAAAGACTTGAAAGCTGGGAAGGGCTATTCAGGGCACACTCATTCATTGCCACCGTGCCCAGAGGAGCCTGTGGCCAGCCTTAGGCACACTGGCTTGAGTTGGGGCAGCTTCCTACACCAGCCTTTCTTTGCACTTAGATCTCTATCTCCACTCTTCAATTTCTGACCAGCCCTTCTCTCCTGAACGATCCTATCTTACTGCTATCCCTGAATTGCCCCCTGACATCCAGTGAACCCAGCTGTGTTAACTTAATTGCTATTGACTTGGCCTCTTATCTCCTGTGAAGTTGGAAGGAATAGCTTTCCATGTGAAGCCTCGATGTCAGGTGGAGGGCAGTGTTATGAGCAGTTAGTCTTGAAGGTGTTTGGATAGACTTAAGCAGGAAGCATTTTGGAGCACTTTTCACTGCTGGTATTTTCTTGTCTTTCTCTCCTTTGAGGCCCCACTGGGCTCTCCAACTCCAGGGCTTGTATTGAACTGCAGCTGATTGACATCTGGTCCATGCTGCCTCTCTTTGCAACCCAGCCCAGGCCTTCCGTGTGGATGGCCATTCCAGCCAGGCCCAGATTGATTTTTCCTGAAAGGCTAAAAAAATACAATTTCAAAACTAGACAGAATCTACTCTCATTTCATTTCGTGGTACCGTGAGGTGGAACTGTCAGGATAAACACTATCTAGCAAGCTAGGAACTCCCCAAAGCCACAGACAGGAAATATGGCAAATATTTCAGCTTCTGAACTCCGGGGCAGTTGCAAACTGTGTTTAAGAGGTTTTCCACTTTCCTCTAATTTCCCATGTTTATCACTAAAGATAAGCCAATTGGGCTGACTCTCTCTAAATAATCCTCGTCCTTTACTCTATTATTCAGGAAAGGAAAAAAGAAAAGAAATAGCCAATGTGTAAATAACAGTGCAGGGAGATAATTGCCTGGGAAATTTAGGGTCGCAGTGTCGTAACCTGGGAGGCTTGTGCCAAAGCTGTGTGTCTCTCGAGGTAGCCTCACCTATAGAAGGCCTATGTCAGGTCAGGAGAACTTGCAGTACTGGGGATTCAGTTTGATGTTGTTTGTGCCTCGGTTTCTCCATTGGGAAAAAGGATTGTTTTCATTGTCCCATTTCCCAGGAAACCCAGGTGACGGCATCAGGAAGAGTGTGGCTGTGTTTCAGCGGTCACATTGAGAAGAGCTGTGTTGCCAGTATCCACGTGGTCATAAGAAAGGGTGTGTCGCTCACTCCTTCAATACAAAGCCCAGCTTTGTCCCCTCTGCTCTCCCAAATATGAGAAAAAAAAATAATAAGGGCCAAAATGTTAAAATTTGCCAACCATCCTGGCACATTATGTAAGTCCAAGGACTGTGTCATTGTCACTTGGCACCTCAGACTCAGTCAGGACCGATTGGTCCTTCCATTACCGTTAGCTGATCCTGTGCTGCTTGTCATCATGGGTATGGGTTGCTCCTGTGCTGCATCTGTCTTCAGGTGACATTGCTGCACCTGGATCTCCAACACTTGTGGTCTGTTATCTCCAGCGGGGTGGGCCTTTGGCAGAGATCTCCGCAGTTAAGTCCAGGACTTGAGAAAATCCTGGTCACTAGTCAAAGTAAAACCTGGGCTACCTATAGTCAGCACTGTCACCATCGTCCTAGAAAACAGACTAAAGAAGACATCCACCTTCAAGATCTGACCACACAGTTCGTAAGAAGTTGAGATCATTTCATGTGGTCCAGTGATCGAAGTCTGAGATCTCTAACATTTTGTCCCCTGGGTCTGCATGGCACTGCTTCCTGTGAAAAAGGAGTGGGTGGAGAACAAGCCTCTCATTTCATTTCTGAACTCAACTGTTAGATTTGCAAACTCTAAGCAAATGTCTGGGATTTCACTGTCAAATTCCTTGGGATACGGAAGTCAAGCCCCCTCTGTGTAGGGGTGAGTTAACGGAATGGCTGGCTCCATCTCTAAAGTATTGTTCTCCTCCAGGGACCTCTCCCTTGTTTCCCTCTGGAAGACACGGTGCCAGTACTTGAGCTGTTTAGGTTAGCTCTGGTTTGGAGGTGCTGATTCTGAGTTGGCCTGTCTGAATCCTGATTATGGATTCCTGGTACCTGAATGTTACAAATGTAATGCATTTTAAAGAAGGCAGCGGGGCCCCTCTGCCTCTCTCACACTGTCCACTTGGACAGAGTTAATGCCTGAAGACTTGGACACATCATCTTCATCATGTTGGAACTGGGTGGGTGGGGTTATCAAAACATTCACTTGCTCCAAGTGAAATTGGGCTTCCTGTCAAGAACTTTATCAAAAACTCAACCACGTTAATTTTGTGCATCACAGTTGTGTGGCATAATCATAGAGAAGATCTCAAGCACAGAGTCCTAAGAAGTCTTTATGCTTATAGTCTCATTTTCTTATAATCTCCTTTTCACTTTCACTGAGAATACAAACCAGCAAACAGAAATCCCTTTTTATTACTCCCAATCCCCAACCCCTGGATCAGAATGTACTTTTCTTATACTGGCCAATCCAGTGGTAAAATTCTATGCTTCTCCACTAAATGGTCTAGTGTCTTGGGCTCTCTACAGTGCTGTTTTCTTCTTTAGTCCTTCTTTTCCATGGCTGTGGTCCTGAGAGGCTAGCTCCGAGGAGGCCTGGGGAGGGCTCTGTGATCCCTGAGATTTGGGAATCTCTAATTCTAGCCTAGTTTGGAACAGACTTGGACTTGCTCCAGCATAGCCCCGTAGGAGCCGCCTGCCAAGATCTGTTTACTTAGCTCCAGAGCATCTGATCCTGTTCAGTGTGCGGTGATGTCACTGGGTCAATGCCTTTAAGCTGGGCAGCTGAGTGGAAGGAGGGGGATGAATGGCTGGTTGAGGCCTGAAGTGTTGGGTGCCCACTGAGCAATGGCTCGAGCAACCACCCAGCCACCACCATATGTTGATTCTGTAGTGAGATCATTGCCTTGTCTGGGCTGTTAAATGCAGTTTAATCTTCCTTAAGACAGGGCTGGACAATGTTGCTTTTGTGACTTCAGAGAGTCACTAGACAGGTTAGAGGAGGCTGGCTTTACACATTCCAATCACAGAGAGAAAAATCATAGCCTTGTAAGGAAGGCAGAGAATGTGTAATGCTTCCGTTCTCTTGTCTTAGGCACATGGTCATTATCATCAGAGCCTTTCGAATAGGGGAGGTGGAGCACTTCAGTGGTTTAGTGGGAAATACAATTGTTATAACATTACACACTTTCTAAACTAGGAGCAGCAATTGCAGAAGTGTAAGAAACACATCTCTTGTGCTACAGATGTTGAAATGTATATAAACTGCCCCAGCATGCATCTCTTCTTTCTTTGGCTGTAGAGAATCTCTTTTCCTATTACAACAGTGGCCTATTGGTGGTTACTTTGGGGGCAAGCAGTTGGCAAAGGAAAATGTGTATCAGAGGGTGGGAAAGAAGAAAAGGAAAAGAAGGCATGAAAGAAACATGGCTGACTCCAAAGCTGCCTATTGCTGACTCTGGGAAGATGGTGAGGAAAAAGGCTTTGAGGCAACATACTTGAAGTCTATGTGAACTTACAAGGCCCACTGTGAGGGCAGCCAACTTAACTGCTGTCCTTTTTTCCTTCCACATCAAGCCTACAAGTCACAGAGCCCTCCTGCTCACTGCCTCCTTTTTTTGTCTGATAGGTTCTGTTTTCTTTCACCCTATCTTAAATACTAGAACAAAATAAGATTTCCGTTACAACTGCAGAGCATGAGATTCTGTGCACATCACACACACACACACACACTCACACACACACACGCGCACACACACACACACGTACATGTACAATACACACACACACACTATTTTTCTGCTCACCATTTGAAACCACAAAAGGAAGATGCTTGCTACTCCTTGTTCAGACTTTGTTTCCTCACAACTGGTGGCCAGCTGCATAATCACCTCATTCATTATTCAGAAACAAAGACTCAGGTTATCTCTCCCTGCTCTTCCTAGAAATTCTCTTAAGCTAACGCTTGTAGGAGATGACATTTCTCCCTTCCTCAAGGCACCTTAGATCACCTATGCCCCTCCCCCATTTCCTTCTTTATGAGTTCAAATTTCTTATGCTCCAACTCTCATCTCTATGTTCCTTTCATCCCATGAGAATATAAGATTTTAACTTTCATAAAGTTTTAAAAAAAGAAATTTTAAATTTTATTTATTTATTTATTTATACTACATATCTACTTTGTCACAGTTTAGGGTGTGTCCACTTGTCTCTTGAGTTTCAGAAGTGACTGATCAAGTCCACACTGGAACTTTTTATCTGACTTGTGGTTTTATAGCATTTCTGATTTGAAATGTCTATATACATGTTGGATATTCATTTGTGTATCTAGCACATCAATGATTTCAGTAGAAAGCTGACAGTGTTAGGTACTTCAGTAGACTCCAGTCTTTCAGTTATACAGCCAAGAACAGTGGTGCCTTCCTTGGATTTCAGTCCGCAGATGAGAGAGCAACCTTAGTAAGAGCACTTTACAAAGCTGTTGAACGTGGAGCCGAGGAGGGGAGTTCCTCCTGTAGCGTGTAGAAGCAGCTCTCCCAGGATGGAAGTCTTCTTACAAGAGTGTTGTCATTCACGCTGAGCTGAAGAAGGAGGAGTGAGCCAGGTTAATGAGTGCTTGAGCAGAAGGATAAGGAATCTGACTAGGTGGGGGAAAACTGCAGAGAAAGGGAATGGGTTGCTCCTATGAACCTAATACAAAAATAAATCCAGGGCCTTGGGAAACTAACCAGTGCTAATATAGGATGTCTGGAGAATGGAAGGGGACAGTGGAGCCTGCTATCTGATAATGGAGGTCAGTGAGAAATCTGAAAGGGATGGTGGTATCTTCCAGTCCCAGTCTTTCAAACCTCTAAAAAAATCACTGCAGTTTTGATGTGTGCGTGTGTGTGTGTGTGTGTGTGTGTGTGTGTTCCTGTGATAAAATGCTCTGAAGAAAAGGAAAGGGAACTAAAAGAAATAGTTTATTTGGCTGACCCTTCTAGGTCATGGTCCATTACTGAATGAACTCAAGGCAGAAATGGTAGGGAATGCTGTTTGCCATCTCATCCTCTGGCTCACTCTTAGCCAACATTCTTATATATCCTAGAACCACCTGCCTAGGGAATAGTACTGCCCACAGTGGACTAGGTTTTCCTACATCCGTCATCCAGATAATCTCCCACCGAAATGTCCATAGGCCTAAGTGATTTAGGCAAGCCCTCAGTTGAGACTCCCTTCTCAAATGTTCTAGGATGTGTCACATTAACAGTGAAACCTAATTAGGACACTCACCTTCAAATTTAAGCAGGGGGGCTACTTTTTCTCTAGTAATTGTTTTAGCTTCCGTGAGGAGAATAAATTGTAGGGTCATGAAAGACAGTTATGGGGTATGCACATTTAACAGATCTTAGAGACAGGGAAGACTTGGCATTCCATATCTTGACAGATTTCTTTCTGCCACGCTATTATTAATGCTGCTACTTCTTGTCACAACCATGCTGAACAATGATTCATACACGCATGCACGTGTGTATACATGCACTTCAACATACAGGAGAGGAGAGTTCATATCATTTTCATCTATTTATCTTCATTGCTTACCACAATTTCTGACATAAAAGTGTTTCAATTAATTTTTGAAAATTAGTGAGCTGATCAAGAAATATCAATAGACGTCTTTCTTGAAAGGATTTTCTCATTAAGATTTCCTTGGATGTCTAGACGATAAATGACAGTTGATGAGACCCTGGTGCAACAATTATAACCTAGGTACTTGAGTTCTTGCCATTTCAGCCCCTGAGAAGCTGAGTAGATGGAGTCAAAGTTTGTCCCCAAGGTACTGTTTCTTCAAGTATAAAATGAAGGTGTTAGACTGTAGAAAGCCTATTAATCACTGGGTTTTTGTGATTCCATGATTTAGAATTCCATAATATTGTTTAAATCAAATACAGCCCTTGTTCTTGGAAACCCTCACATTGTCAAAAAAAAAAAAAAAAAAAAATGTCCTTTGCTAGAGAGATGGCAGAAAACCTGAGTTACTTCATTGTGGGGTGTTATGCAATTCCTCCCTAAGGGGGTGGGAGGATTAGGGATAATGAAGTAGCTTCCAGGAATGCAGAAGGACCTTGATCAGAGGATCTACTATAAGCAGAAGGAAGAGTGTCTATTGTGAAGAGAGATTGCTTTTCTTCTTTTGCTCCCAGAGAGAGAAGGGGATAAAAGAAAAACATGATTTGAGCTTTCATTTCCTGATAAGAATTTCCTGTGATTTAAAACACATAAACTATACTTTTAAAAGAAAGATAATGCATTTTTGATAGTTGGCCATGGTGGCTGGATTATGGGGAAATGTTCTTTTCAATGTGGAGATCAGACTGAACAAGCGAGCGAGCTTACAACTTTCTTTAAAAGCATTTATTTACCTCAGAAAGGGAAGTCAGGAAGAAGCAGAAGGAAGCTCTCTCAAGGGCTCTTAAACAAAATGTCCTATGGACCTGTAGAAAGATCTGGATGGCTGTGTTGAGTCTCCTTGGTGGAACCCACAGAAGGACTCCTTTCTTCGATGACCAGAACAAATGGCCCTTGGAAATAACTAGGTGGTCATTTAGACCAAACTCAATTAAGTGACAAAGATTGACAGAGGCCTTCTGTACCTTTCCAAGAGCCCTGTATAATTTGTCCCACTTCCTGGGCCAGTTTTACTTCTGCCACTCGAAATTCTAGACTTGACTACTGGTTAAAGATGAAAACAAAGAAAAGGAGGCAGGCTTTGGAGGCTCCCTTGACATTGTGACAGTCACAGGGCGCCCGAGACACTTGTCATATCTATGACAATCTTAGATCCTCACTACATCCTCACCTGGAAGAGACTTAATAAACTTCCAAGATCACTGGACTTAGGGTGAGTACCTAGATCTCCAGGATTTAGAATCATTGTAACTCCACGAGAGGCCTCTGTTTTTCTTCCATGCAAGTTTACTTGCCTTAACCCTGTTCTGACTCTTTCAGAGTTATTAACATGCTAAAATGAAAGCATTGATTTGAAGCTGCTCTGTAAACCTAGTGAACGTTCCTGCATGTGAAGAAGCCTCCTGTGTTTTGTGTGATCGGACAGTGCTCTAAAAACCCTGGGGAGGGAACACTAGTCATAGCTGAATGTTTGCAGACCTGCCCAAGGTGCTACAGCTTGTCCTTAGCAGACTCTTTCTTCTGGATCTTTCCCTAGAGAGTCACATTTCTTGTGTAATACGGAGTGACTTCTTCCACTGTGGGAAGAAAGGGATGGCAGTCAGAAACAGAAGAAAGAATCTTCAAATGTTCATAGAGTTCCTTTAGATGTGATTCTTTTTACTTACAAAATAGAAAGATACCCCTAAGGCCTATCTCATATAATGATAATCAAGATGTGGTCGGATATTGGGGGGCACACATGACAAGGGGGTGATGCTTGCCTTGTCCTTTATAGTTTCTCCAGACGTTAGTGCATAATATGTAGTCTTCCCAGCAATGGGATGGCATATGGAGAGAAGACATTTTTCTTGGCTTATACTGTTACAGGTAGAACATTATTTCTGGAGAACTTGGTTAACTTATCCTAGGTCACAGGACTTTAATGACTCGAGTTTAGAGTCAGACCTAGATGTTGAGACTTTAATTCCTATCTCTACAGGGCTAACTGTTGCTGCTTCTTCCAATCTAACTTGGAACAAATGGTTCCTCTCATTCAAGTTGCCAGCTTGTTGTAGGCTAATGAGTCATTTGCAGAAAAGAACTGAGAACCTTTGCTGACAGGCAACCTGACCTGGAGACTACTGCTGACTAATAGTAGATTACTATAGACTACTGCTCACAGCTCCTCCATGGTCACTGGCATGAACCTGGCTATCTTGTTCCCTTGTTCAGTAATCCCTTTTACTTTATAGAATATACCTGCCCTTTTTTCCTTCCCTTCCCTTCCCTTCCCTTCCCTTCCCTTCCCTTCCCTT
>NC_034604.1:71969259-71999766 GCF_900095145.1 Mus pahari | reverse complement strand
CTTCCTTCCTTCCTTCCTTCCTTCCTTCCTTCCTTCCTTCCTTCCTTCCTTCCTTCCTTCCATGGTATTTAGCATGATGTGGCTTGCAACTATTCCTGTTTTCATTGTCACTGTCTGTACTGCATGCTGGATCTAAATCCAGTGAGTCTCTTTTTCTTCCTCTATAATGTGTACCAAAGCCCTCAGAATGGTGGTCTTGCACATAGTAGGGGCTTGTGTGTTGACTGTAATATATATATCTTGGGAGATTTTTAACATGCTCTCAAGATTACATAGTAAGGAACTGAACTCCGGCTGTAACTCCATCACCCACTCCTGGTTTATTATTGTTTCCATTTGATACTGTGCTGCCAAAATGTATTCATATTCATACCTGGGAGTTTCTGATGACTTCTGATAAAAGTTAGAATGGTTGTGAAGCGTTTATGTGAAACCGAATGCCTTTCTGAAGGGAAGTGGGAAATTCCCAAGGCTTACACTGTTCAGTCTGTGATAACAGAACTTATAATCGGTGTAGTCTGTATATTCTCCATCAATCATCCCGTATTTGCTTAACTTGCTTTTAAAGGAAGCTTATTTTAGAAGCACTTTCTATATTTTTTTATTGATGATGTTTGGATTTTCACATATAAACACACCACCATGCACACACACTCCCAAGAGAATATAAACAACGCCATGTGTGCTACATTCCTGCTCCAACTGCAGATATTTTTCTCTCTTGACAGAAGCCAAAAGGTTTTATGTGTGAGGTTATTGAGCATACATGGATGCCAGGGCACAGGGTGGCTCCCTCCAAAATCAACCTCAGAAGTTACACTGCAGGCATATTCTACAGAACCTCTGCTTTCTTCACTGGTTATGAGATTGTCAGTTTCTTCGAAGTTCTTCTGAGGATGCCAGGCAGCTTAAACACACCTAGACAACTTCTGGATTGTATAGTTTATTTTCTATGTAGCTAAAAACCTTAGTTTGCTCTGTTTCTTCTTAGAGGCATTAGCAATTTTTCCTCTGGATCACAGGTTCTCAACCTGTGGGTTGTAACCCTTTCTGGGGGGGGTCACATATCAGATATCCTGCATATCAGCTATTTACATTACATTGATAACAGTAGAAAAAGTCCAGTTGCGAACTAGCAGTGAAATAATTTTATGGTTAGGGAGTTACCACAACATGAGGAACTGTATTACAGGGCAGCATTAGGAAGGCTGAGCCATTGTTCTACACGAGTGTTAACCGTTCCGAGACTTTGTATCACTATGTAGCTCTGGCTGATTTTTTGTGCGGTTGTTTGTTTGTTTGATTGTTTTTAACTCTTTATGTAGATCATAGTGGCTAGAGACCAGCTGTGACCCTCCGGCCTCTGCCTGAGGATTTCTAGGAGGATAGGCCTGTGCCACAATGCCTGAGGTTTTGTTTTCTTCTGTTGCTGCCCCCACCACCACCATTACCAACTTCTCCCCTTCCTGCCTCTCCCCCTCTTTTTCTTCTCCTACTTCTTTCTTATTTGAGACAGTATCACTCTTTCATGTTGACCTAGAGCACACAGTGCAACCAGAGTCCACCTTCACTCATGGCTATCTTCCTCCTGTATCCTCTCAAGTGTTGGATGGATGATCCAACATGGCCACCTGGAATGAATAGTTTTGTTGGATAATGACTTCCCAGTCCAGGACTTCCTTCTGCCCCCACATAGCTTTCACCTGGAGAACAAATGTTACTAATGAATCTTAGTGAGGCTACTGTTCACTCTCCTGCTGGGTTTGGTCCTTCTCCTCTGTCCCTGGGTTCTAGCATCTTCATCACTGTGTAACATTCAGATCAGACACATAGCCACTGGCTTTCCTCCTTGATTTGTAATTACACGCCAGTTTTGTCTCCCTGGATTTTTGCCAGCGTGACCTGATTCTATCTGAAATGATTGTGCATTGTCTATTTCCTTCTTCTGTAAAGCAATGTATTGAATATGCCCGTGTAAAGCAAAATGTTTTTGGCATTGTTTATTCTTACCTAGTGTCCCAAGAGCCATACTCAGTGTCCCGAGAGTTTCCTGACTCTCCTGTATTGCCCCATTTCTACTAGTACCTTCCGCTGATCTCTGTTTCTTGAGGGGAACTTATTGTACACCACTTCTCACTTCTTCCAGGGTTGGCACTGCAGACAGGGCACTGATGACCCTGGCTGTGATGTGACTGTTTGTCCCAGCCTTTATTGACTTTGTTCCCTGTCTATAAGAGTGTTTCCTCAATACTTGGAACTTCGATAGTTCTGTGAATGTTCAGATTCACCATCCTAGAGTTTTCCTGCGTAGATACCATAGAAGGAAGACATCAGAACCAGACTTCTGAGGAGACTATTCACTCCTAAGACGACTACATGCGCTCCTAACTTAATTCACTGAGAGACACATACATGGGCATAATGTGAGGGCTCTTAACCTTTTTAACCTTAGAATTGTATCTTTTTCCATGCCATCTCATAACAGCATCATGTGTTATATGCAGAAGTCACTAGTCAACGCTAAGAGGCAGAACCCACTTTGGGTCAAATATACTTATGATAAAGACAGAGGAAACATGTATGATAGAGATCTGTTATGGGCCACAGGGAGGAGAGAATTCACTTTATGTTCCCCGAGACAACATTAAGTCTGTTGGCAAGTAACAGCTACTCCTGGTGAAAAGAAAATACTTTTGATATCAGTTAAACACTCCCTGAAGATGTGGGGTTTGCTTCTTTATGCTCTCTCTCCCAAGAAACAAACCTAGGACCTCTGGAGGGGGGTGGCTATATTGAGTTTCCCTTGATTTATTTAAATAATTGTGTTTGTGGGGGAAGATGTGATCGTCTCCATCATGTTTCATGCTGAGATCCCCACCCCCCACCATACTGTCAATCCTTCTTAGTTTCTGATCCTCCTGTCAAGTGTGTTGTCTACCAGTAGATTGGACAAATGATTCTTCAGGTACTAAAAATAGAGGGCATTCTGAGCTGTTACCCTGGGCTCCGTTTACAGACTTTGAAGCTCTGTCAGTTTAGTTCTTGATGCTGTGGTCATGTCCACATGACACTAATACTTTGGAAGGTGATTTAGATTTCTTTTCTTTTCTTTTTTTGTTTTGCTTTGGGGATGATTGTGTTTATGAGGAGATGCACATGAATCTCGCCAGGACAAGGAAAGGCACTGCTGCGTGGGCAGACGGGTTTTCTTAGTTATGGTTATATAGCTTAATTCAATATAGTACAAGAACAGTAATTGGAAGGATATTTCATTTATATAGCACCTGTCAGCCTCAAGTACCTTGGAGTCTCCACAAACGGGCATTGCTTTTTTTCTCTGAAAGGTGTTGACTAGTCAAAGTCAAACTGAGACAAACATGGAAGGCTAAGTGGACCATAGCAGCAAAAAAACCCTGGGCATCAGAAAGGCAGGGTGAGACAAGGAAGTTACTTTTGTGCATTTTTTAAAAAAGGAATTCCTTAATTTTACAGTATGTAAGCCATTTTAAAGGGAGGAACCAGGCACAGTGGTGCACACTTGTAATTCCAGTGGTTAAGAGGTGGAGACTGGAGACTCGGGACCCCAAAGCCAGCCTTGGGCGCATCTTGGTAAATGTGAGGCCAGAGTAGGTCATGTGAGACTTGAAAGTTTAAAACAAGTCAACAAACAAAAACTGGAAAGAAAAAAGGATGTACCGAAAAGCAATGAATATTAATTGAGTTGGTTGTTGTTTTCCTGGTCTGGTGCAATGACTAAGTAAAAGGATTTACTGCCAACCCTGATGGCCTGGATTCTATCCCTGGGATCTACGTTGCTACGTTGTGTAAAATTGTCCTCTGACTCCAGAAGTACTTTACACACACACACACACACACACACACACACACACACACACAATGTTTTGTTGTAAGTTAACAATAGAACTGTGCTTTGTGTCTCCAGGGGGGTCATTTTCCCCAGATGATGCTGGACAGAAAAACCCTCAAGTTTTTGAAAGATGGCCACCCCTAGAATTGTGGGATTTTAGTTTCTGACTGGCTTCAGGGACACAGAGCTGGTGCTGGGGGAAGGAGCTAAGTCCTTAGCAGATGTGCACAGAGGCCTCCTTCCAGTGTCAGTGGAGGTTTGGCCAGTGATGCCAGAGGACAATGTCACTTCCAAATCACTTCCAGGCTGTGTCCTTGCATTAACGGTTGGCTCGTTCCCTGAAGACACTTCACAGATGCCCTAACCCCAAGTCCACACATCTATGTTTTTACTCTGTTTCCTCTTGTGGAAATTGGCCTAGTGTGTATTTCAGATGGCTGAGGATGATGTTAGTGGAGAGGAGAGAAGAGGCAGCGGGAAACGTGCCCTCAACACAGGCAATGTTCTGAGGCACTTTAAGCTGTGCTTTGCTGGGTTTCAAGTCTCTTATGTCCTCGTTCTGCCCTAAACCCACATGAAGAAGGAACAGACTGGTTCTGGAAGAACCTTGTTCGGTACACTTACTTAATTAGCAAAACTATCAGTCATAAAAGTGATCATTTAAATGTAAGAATGACTCGAGACTCGGAGCAACTTATTTTTCCCTTATGTTTTAAAACAAATGGCTGATTAAGAAAGCCTTATTTCCCTTGGATCCTATGTTCTCTATGGTAAATGTCGTTCAGTGACAGTGGATACCAGGAGAAAAGGATCGTGGGATTTGACTCAGCTTTATCAAGATAGCTCTGGGACTTTAGATTAATCATATAATGTCCCCCGTCCTCAGTTTTCCCCTCTGGATGATGAAGGATGCAGCATGTGCTGGCCTACATTTCTGCCTGATGCATGTGAAGTTTTAACTGTAAAGATGCTTAGAATGGATTTATGGAAATTATATTTCCTTGTGACACAGTGCAGGAAGAACAGGGTGACTCTTGATTCTGACTTTACACAGTTTGCTGGAGAATCTGGAGAGGGTTGTAGCTGAGAGCCGCTCAGAGGAGGTTGTTCTTAAGCAAACTGTGTCCACTCTACTGTAAAATGATCAACATTCATCTCCTCATCCTGCTAGACCTTCTTGTCTAAAAACAAAACAAAACAAAAACAAACAAAAACAAAAATAAACCACCTCCTGCCCTCCTCCTACTCCCCCCCCCCAAACCAAACATAAGGTTTCTCTGCTGTTTCTCTCTTGTTATCTGCTAACAGGAAGTAGATGGACATCAGGCCTTTGGCAAATAAGAGTCTGAACTCACCCAGCTGCATAGGAAATTAACTCCTCCCACATTCCTGAAATTTACCAAAAACCAACTTGGACATGCCTGGCATATGTTAGTTGTATTTCAGAAAGTACTTTTCCACACCGACTCCTCCTGATAAGGCCTGTCCAGGGCTGCTTTGCTGCCCTCCCCTCCCCCACCCCCCAGGAGAGAGGCAGGCAGAAGTCTTCCTGTGGCAAGCTGTGTGATTCCAATTCAGTTGAGCAGCAAGCTCAGGGATGATGTAATTTACCAGCCTGTTCTTTACCACCCACCCCGAGGCACTGAATCTTGGTAGCTGTTGCAGGAGAACAGGAGATATTTTATCCAGAAAAATATCTACATCTCTCACTGTGAGCTTGTCATGGGGTTGTTTTTGCTCCAGAGAAAGAGAGTTGGGGGCTTGAAGAACAAGCAGAACTAGACAAAACAAACAGTACAGAAACAATTTTTAAAAGATGTCTTTAAAACACGAGTTTGTTCCTCCATACTCATTGCCTTTGCCGCCCAGCACTCTGAAAGGAAACAGCTCTCAAGTATTGTCTTCATACCTGTAATTCTAGCACATAAGAGGATCTCCATGAGTTCTAGATCAGCCTAGGCTAAATCATGAGTTCCAAGCCACTCTGTGCTGTAGCGTGAGATCCCAACTCACAAAACAAAACAAACGTCGTGGTCATCCTGTTGCTCAAGCTTATCAAAGATTTGGTTTCCTGAGCAGAAGGTCTTTATTAAGTAATCACTTCTTACCTTTGATTAGTCAAAGCCAAGCCCCACCTGATAGTGACGCACAGCTTAGTCCCATCAGTGCTGGGGAAGTGCCATATCAGTGCTGGGGAAGTGCCACACCAGTGCTGGGGAAGTGCATGCATTGAGAACATTGCTGTTGTAGTTCACCAGGGCATGCTAGGCTCTACCATTCTTCTTCAAGCGAGTGCTGGAATAGGCTTGAAGACTTGGTGAGTGAGTGTTCTCTGCATTGGCTGCAGATCACCATCTCTCCGTGGAAGGAGGACACCCAGGCTTAATCTCCATTGAATCTCTCTAGTTTCCTTGGAGGTGGCTTCCCCATGTTTTGAGATTTTTTTTCTTTGCTTGAAATATAATTACATCATTTACTCCCCCTACTCCTCCCTTCAACCCCTCCCATGCCCACCCCTCTCAAATTCAAAGTCTCTTATTTCTTTAATTATTATTGTTGCATACATATGAAAATACATATAGTCTGATGTGTATCAGTTTAGTGTTGCGTCTGTGTATAGGGTTTTAGGGCTGACCAATTACAATTGGATAACTAACTAGCAGGTTTATCTCTGGAAAATATTCATTTCCTTTCTCTCTAAACCAAGGCAGAGCCTCTCTTGTCCCAAAGGCCCAAGGGCACAGCCTTTCTCTCTCAGCTGCTTCACTTTGGTCCAGGAGTTTTAAGATTGTAGGTCTTTAGATGCTTCAGAGAAAATCACCAAAATCAACACACACACACACACACACACACACACACACACACACGCACACACACGCACATACACACGCACACACACATGCACACACACACACGCACACACATACAGACACACACAGACACATACACACGCACACGCACACACACACACACATGCGTGCACGCGCACGCACACACATACACACACACACACACACGCACAAAAAACGCACACACAATATTTTTGAATGCACTTTCACATTTGGGGAATGGTGGGTAGGGTAAGAGATTCAGGAACAATGGTTTAAATAAGAACCTTGGTTTAAATGATTTAAATATTTCCTCTTACAGTCCACGAGATACCTAGTAAAATTTGGAGACATTTTAGTGGGACAGTTGGGTGTGAGATGCTAATGGTGTCTAGTGTTTAAAGAGGCTAGGGATGGTATTGCAGGCACTAAAGGGAGTGGCTTTGTTTTTTGATATGAGATGATATGTTTCTAGCTGTTGTAGAGAAGCTGTTGTGGAGATGAAGTGGTCCACGATAGAAGGGCTTCCTGTAGATGTCTCCTCTTACTGCATGGATCCTAATTCCAACGCAAAGCACAGCAGGTAGACAGAGTGCAAGCTAGTGAGTTGTTCTGTGACGTTTTCACATCTGTCCCCAGGGAGAATGGCATCTTCTAGTGATGGAGATGATGGGTCATATGGAGAGAGTCCAGACCACACCCTTTCTCTGAAGTTTGGAGGAATTCCCATGGAAGAGAACTCTTTGTTTTCTCATGCCATGTCCTCCTCAATCTGAATAGCAGCTAAGTTCCCTTCTGTCTATGTTGAAACTGAGAGCCTAGCTTTACCTGCTGGGCTGAGAAGCCTATCCAACTCTTCCTGGGATACATAGGATTCTTAATAAAGTTTTGGTTCAAATCTTGAATGGCAGAGATGATATCAGCCGAGCTGGCTGGCCAGTTGTCCTAATGCAGAAGATAGAGTTGAAGTTGGAACCAGATGGCTCCCCATTGCTGTTTTCTTGCTTTGCACTGGGAGGGCATTGGTTTGGAGCCAGTGATCAGAAATCAGTTACTCTTACATTCTTCTATGTTGCTATGTCCTTGTTGTTGGGCTTGGTGTACAGACTACAGCTTGCAGAGAACAAAGCATGACATGGAGGTATCTGCTCTTGTTCTCTGCCTTGTTACCCGAGACAAGGTCTCTCAGTGAATTGGAATCTTGATCTTGCAATGAGGCAGGGCCCTAAGCTCCCAGGAGCCTTGTGTGTCTGCCCTATCAATGCAGAGCTTACAGACATCTTCGACCTTGTCTGGATGGTTTTGTGTGGGTGCTGGGAATTTGTACTCAGATCCTCAGGGCTGCATAGCATGCGTTCTTGCCCACTAAGCCAATTTCCCACAGCCCCACCCAGCACTTATACTCTCAGCTATAAAATGTTACACACACCACTTCATCTTTCTCTGTCTTTCTCTACCCCATCTTCTGCGATCTGCAAACACTGCTGCTTTTAGGATTGAGTAGGAACTGGGTTTAGTTTATATAAAGTACCTGATGTATGGTGGGCGGCAAGTAACTGACAACATTCAAATATTTTTCTTTTCAAAAGGAAAGTGTAATATTCTGTGATCTCCACATCCCACTAACTTCAAAACTCAAACATCTCTCGTGTTCAGGCTGGAGAATAAACAGGTGGGGGCTGCAGTAAAGTAAGGTAGCAGTATTTTGTATTAACTGAGTGAAAAAATGCAGATGTCGGCATGTATCCCGGACATTTTTGTTTGTTTGTTTACATGAAACTCACTCCTACTAGAAAGAAAAGCAAGAACCAGAGGGCGGGGTGAAAGCAGCCTGCTGGCTGGCTGAGAAATAAAATCAGAGCTGCAGCAGAGCCCACCCCTAGGGATTGAGCTAGGTCTCTGATGCCCAGTGCAGCCAGTGCCAGCTGGCTGGGAGTGCCTGCTGACACATGTAGTTTGCATGTTGCCCCCTGCTACCGGGAGAAGCCAAACCTCTAACCCACATTCCTCCCAGTACCAACTGGGATGTGCTAATTGTCTTTCAGGAATCACTTCCCCCTTGCCTCTTAGCCCCTTCTTGTATCCTGTGACTGCGAAGTCTGAATCCCCTTTTTGATGTTGACTGATGTTAGGAGTTTGCTCCCACCTTCCCTCACCCAGCCTACAAAGGAGAACCACCAGAGTACCACACACAGAGTTATCTAGCTCTGACTTTGAAGAAGAATGTCTCCCCTTGGGGCTCTCTCTATTCTTGGTGCAACAAAATCTAGGAGAAAGAAAGTTTAGCCCAAGGAAGCCAAAGCACCCAAGTGTTTTTCAGACTTGCCTACCTGCCTGCCTGCCCGCCCGCCCGCCCGCCTGCCTGACTGCCTGTCTGCCTGCCTGGTATATTTGGAAACCACAAAGAGGAGGGCTCCAAGAATGTTGAAACCTTCCAGTACCAAGTGGCTCTGCTGGATTCTCCTTGTCATTTGGGGTGGCCAGATGGACAGAACTTTCCTCTAGTCTTAGGTAGGAGCCAAACAGTGGGAACTGGAGGTAGGGTGGGGAAACATGGGAATGATTGGAGTGTGGGGTGTGGTTGGGAGAACTAACCCAAGAAATGGTATATGAAATGTCATATGGAAGCCTATCTCACATTGAATTAAAAAAAATAACTGGAGGTATAGTATAATGCATGTACAATTGGATTCACAAGACAGGAGGCTGAAGGATTGGTGATTGAGCAGAAAAGGGGAGGAGTCTGAGGGTGGGGAGGAGGCAGTGAGCTCCTTAAACTAAACTAAGGATCTTGGGAAAACCCTAGGAAGAGCATTAGTTAATAAGGTAATCTCAAAATATAACGTAATAAAAGAGTTCAAAGGGAATTACCCTGCATCCTTGGACAATGCCTCTCCCTGAAGACAAGATTATTAAATTAAAATCACAGAGTGAGGTATGGCATGGTTTCCTAGGAAGTACTGGCTAAGAAGGAGCTGGAGGTCCCCAAAACAACACAGGCTATTGCCGTTGCCCTTGGTTACCATCAATAACAACATGGTAAGACCCCATTGCAGAAGACACCTCACACTGTCCGTGGGACATAAAGAAATCAGTCTGAAACCACCAGGCTTCTTCCTGGTGGTTAGCTCTCATAGTGCTGGAAGGTGCTGGGTGAGCTGCTTGAGACGAAGAGGTGTTCACTAGTATTCTGCATGCTAAAGTGCCAGCGCGCCAGATGTACCATGCCCATCAGTGAATAGTGGGGTGACTAGGAAGGGGTCATCAGTCACTCTATGGTTGGTTTTAAGGCGTGATTCATAGGAGGGAATTTCAGTCCTTGTACTGTAATCCCAGTCAAAAGCCCAAGGCCAGGGAGGTCATAGACCTACTATGTAACCTGCTCTTGTTATTTTGCTAACTGGTCATGCTACTAAAGGGCCTTCTAAATATTTATAAGGTACATCTGTAGACCTGGGCTTCTCTTGGCCTTGGTCAAAGAAGTTTCTTTCTGCAGTGGGTAGCAGTCGGAGAGATGCAGAACTGACAACAGTACAGAGCATAAGAGGCTGAGTGCTCGGCCCTAATTGGGACACCAATGTCAAAGACATCCCCCATGAAAGGCTTGGGGAGCATCATGGAAGGGGAGGCAGACAGACTGTAAGAGGTGGGAGATGGGGAGGAGCACTGGAGCTGGAGGATGGAGAGGAGCACTGAGGAGTTATGGCAGTTGGCTACAATTATAGAGTTAAGGAAGAGCCATGAAATTATCTGGTGTGTAAGCATCCACTCAAAGCAGTATTTTATCCAGGTGTCACTTGGCTCTCTGCATGTTCCTTTTAATACCTATAAAGTGAGGTTACTGGATAAGATCAATGGTGAAAACTTCTTTGAATATGGGCAGTTTGTTAAAGCGAGGGATGATGGGTTTGGGGGATGGCTCAGCAGTGAAGGACACTGGTAGCTTCTGCAGAGAATATAGGTTTACCACATATAGAGTCACAGTCATCTCTAACGCTAGTTCCAGGGGATCCAATGCTGTCTTCTGGCCTTTGAAGGTACCAGGCACATACATGGTACATATACAGGCAAAATAATCACGTAGACAAAAGAGAAATACTTGAGTCTTGTTACAAAGCTCTACCAATGTTGAGGCATGTGACTTGTGACCCATGTTGAGACATGTGACTTGTATGTTGACTGTGAATTTCTGCTACATGTTGGGTCCATTGTCAGTAGCTGTTTCGCAGTGTTGTAATTTATAGTTTATGGTTGCCTAGAACTGGACCATATTAAATTTTGAAAGGCCATGGTTTCCAAAGTATGGACTTAGAACCAATTGTAATTTGTGTTCTAAGTGAAAAATGAGTAACACAGGTTTGGTATTAATAGTGTAACACTATTCAGCCACAAAAATGAATGAAATTCTGTTATCTCCAACATTGATGGGACTTGAGACCATTACATTAATTGAAACAAGCCAAGAACGTAAAAACAGATATTATATGATCTCACTTGTATGCTTTGAGGACCTCAGTGATATTGATCTCATAGCACCTGAGAGGGAAATGGTCATTGCTAACACCAGGGGAAAGTGCGGGGAGGGGAGAGGTGAGCAATGGTTCCTGCATTAGCAAGATCTGAGCAAGCAGATCTGCTCTGCTATTGCATGGTAAGTACGTATCTAACAGTTATGCACTGTTGGTTTTGACAAACATGAAATCACTTTTAATCCCCTTTGTAAAGAAATGACAAACGTTTTAGGAGACAGATATCTTTACCATGATGTAAACAGTAAACAATGTGTATGTGTATCAAAACATCAGACAATATTACCTATACTCCATACAATCTTAGTGTTTCTACACACTAGATAAAAGTGAACGAACATAAAAATATCTAAAGATAAAAATAAATAAATTTTAAACCTTATTTTTGTATGCTGGCTCAGATTACTACACTGAAATGTGGTGATGGCAACCAGCCTTGCAGGATGACAAACTGTTCAGCTAACTTTAGTACATGCAAAGCAGTAGGTTGAGGTAGGTTCAAAATCTGTACCCTATAGAGAGGGCATAGGATCTAGCAAAAGCCATACTGATGGTTAAAGAAGCAGTCTTTTCAAGGATGCTGTTTAGGGACTTTTAATTTACCCTATTAAGAGACTGTTTAGGATTCATAGCATGGACTGGTTGTCTTCCCCCTTCTCTGTTGGTTCAGCTTCTTATAGGCCACAGGGTTATAGATGTCATTTCTTTTTATCATGGTAGACCTACAGCGTATGATAAATATTAAGAAAAACTATTCTTTATGGGACCAAAGTAAGAGGTTAGTAGAACTGGTTGGCGGTATTGACCACATCCCTAATTTTTAGAGCTACTGTGGCTGACATGTTCTAGAGAATTCGTTTTTTCAGGTTAAGGATAGCTCCACTCCCTGGTGGTGGGACTCAAGTTAGTCATCCTAAGGGCACTAGGCTGGGAGAACTGGGCCCACCACTTATCTGCCATAAGGTGGCATGGGCAAGGGAGAGATGCTGTCCTCTTTTTGCCCCTCACCACTTGTGGCAGGCGGGTGAGCTGGCCCCATGGTCATGAGAGCAGGAGAGCTGTCCCTTCCCCTCACTGGCTGCAGCACTAGAGAGAGCTTGCCCTGCTGGCATGGGCACAAGTGAGCCTTGCCTTGAGCAGGAGAGTTGGCTCTGCCCCTTGCGAGCTGCAGTAGTGGATGATCTAGACAGGGAAGTATTGGAGACCTCACCCTGGTGGTGTGGCTGCTGGAGACCTGTCAGGCGGACGGACCAGCTCAGCTATCACCAGGGCCAGGTCCAGGACACCGACTTCGCCTAACCCAACATCTATCATATCTATAAACTGCTAGTGCCCCTGAAGCTGCAGGACCCAAAGCTGCAGGGTCTTCATGACACAGGGCAACAAAAGGATTCCAAGAGGAGTCCTGGTGAGGATCCAGTATTTATAGTGGAGCAGAAGTCAGAGGCCTGGAGCCAGACCAATGACTCATTGCAATGAACATATCCAAGATATATGAACAAAACAGTAGACTGTGTGACACACTGTGACACACTACAGCTTCCAAGATAAGAACTTTTCTTTTCTTGGGGGAGAGGTTGAAAGGGCAGAGAATGGATACAAGGGGATGGGGAGGTGAGAGGGGGTTCATGATGCAAAATTCACAAAGAACCAATAAAAATTTTTTGAAAAAAGGAATGGTGTCACAAACACAGAGCAGTCCCAACAAAAGGCATACTAGAGCTGAAAGTCACCTTTCTTCCAGCATACTCTTAGGTTTTCCTTTATAGAGAGGTTTGGGTCCGCATCCATTTTACAGTATTTGGTCAGACCCCACCATGTGACATGGTTATGTTGCAGTTTTCTAAACACACTTTTACATAGGATCTGCAATGAGTTCTAGGACTGAACTTTAGATGTAATCAGAGACGGTGTTATCTAGTCATCCCTCACTTGAAGGAGGAGCTTATATACCATGGTCAATGATGAACAGGCAGACCTGGAACTCTAGCATCTATTTCACAGTCTCTGGGCTTGAGCAAAGTTGTAGAGAGGTCTAGGAAAGATTTGAAGCTGCACAGAAATTGACAGGCTGCTGGAAGCTATGGGATTCAGGGGCACATATGAAATGAGCTACTGCAAGGAGGCCGAGAGCTTTTGTACTGTGGTGAACATCTCTTCACAGGAAGGGGTTTGGGAGTTAAGGGGGAAAGCAGGTGTGAAGGATACGTGTTACTTATATGTCATTCTTAAGGATTGCATTTTATCATTTTTAATTCACTGAAATAAATGACAGGGTGACATGCTTGTCCTTTGTTTCATATGCTACCTTGAAGGAAATGGTATAGAGGAGAGATTTGACTTGGCCTTCTAATTCCATTCCTTCCTAGATGACTACCGAGATCAAGATGGGTCTTAAGAAGAGAGGTTTTGCATCTAGTGCCTGTGTCACAATTCTTCCTTGAGTTAGAAAGCAAAGGTGCACTTGTGGACACACGACGTTCTACTTAATGTTCAAGGCGAGGCACAAATACAAAGGAGCTGTCCTAGGCTTGGTTAATTTAGCAACTCTGTCTATCCTCTAATCACAAGAGCAATCCAGTTTTTACTGGACAGAGAGGGCTGTTGATGGAGTGTTTCTTCTTACCCTTGTGCATTGGTTGCACAGTCGAAGTGAGCTTTGCCAGTAGTTGTGCTTTGTGAATAGTTTCCTTGCTTGCCATGGCATGGTATTCAAATGCAGCACATGGGCAAACAGTGCCATGGCTGCTTTCAGATCTCGCTTTCCTCCAGGAATATTAATCACACACTAAAGTGTAATCAGTGAAGGTTCCAGTGTGCCCTGTGTGGTCCGGACTAGGACCCCGCCCCTCTTGGGTCCCATAATGCCACTTGTCATCATCGCTTTTATTCTGCTTTGGTGTGTTTAAGACCACAATCTCTTCCTCAGGGTGTGAGTTCATCTTCTTCACTGTAGATCCTAGAAGTAGTGAGATGGTTGTTGAACCATTTTGGGTCTTGTTTGCTGACTGCATGTGACAGGGCATATTGTTTTTCAGACTAAGGTCACATTTGACCCCTGAAAGATTCCTAAGGTTTTGAAATTGTATCTTTGATATATCCATGAGTGGAAATTATTGATGAAAACCTAAAGGTTAACTTGGGGTGTGAAGGCTGTAGATATTGAGTGCCTTTTCAAAATGGGACAAGAAAATGGGAATGCTTTCTGCTAACCCTTGGTATTCTGAAGGACTGAATATTTTTGAAAATCATCAAATAGGGTTAGACATATCTGCATATGTACATGGCCTTGGTTGATTAAACAATTTATAAAACACAATCTTTCTGTTTCCCTAATTATGATGGAATAAGACAGATTTTTGTGTGTGTGTGTGTGGCATTAAATATAGCTGGGACAATCTGCCCATATACCAAATAGTCCCAGAGATGTGGTTCTCAACCTTCTCAATGCTGAGGCCCTTTATTACCCTTCCTCATGCTGTGGTGACCCCAACCATAAAATTACGTTTGTTGCTACTTCATAACTACTTTTGCTACTGTTGTGATTCATAATGTAAATATGTGTGTATTCCAGTGGTATCAGGTGATCCCTGTGAAAGGTCAAGACCTACAGGTTGCAAATCACCTCACCAGGCTATGCCTGTCATTGGGCAGTCCTTATCCTCAGGATGAAAATCCATCTTGTTTATTACTATTAATAATAATGATGGTTCTTTCCCCCAAGCTTACTTTCCAATCCGTGCTTTTTAAAAACTCAGCCGTGGGTGGGAAATGATGTAATCAAGCTGCTGAGATTGAAAACAAACTGTTCCTGAATCAGGATGCCCTTGTGAGCTGGAGCTGCAGCTCAGTGGCTTAACGCATGGGTCCCTTGCTAAGGAGCAGCACCAAAGGAAATGGCCCACGCAGCTCTTCTGCCATGGAGCGCTCCCCCAGATTGTCCACGCTTGGTGGGCTCTGATGAATTTGCATTTTGATTACACGCAAGCTGAACATCTGTATTTTACGTCTCAGGTTCCCTCTGGGTCTTCTTCCCAGAGGCACAAAGAATTGGAGAGTTTTATATAGTTAAATCTTAGAGAGTTTTACATAGTTAAGTCTTAGAGCTAATAGCATTCTTAAACGATGCAGTGTTGGAAGATGGGGGGGCGTGATTAATCTAGAAAGATCTGGGGTAACTTAGACTGTGGTGTCTGTTAGCTTGTACTGCATGACTGTGAAACTGACCAAAAGTGCTGCTAAAATGTCAACGCCTGTTCTCCACCCAGACCTTCTTGTAGGATGTGTAGCCTTCATGGGATTCTATTGCAGCAAGAATCGAGGAGGGGGCTGGGTGGGGAGGGGGGTGAGTGCTCTGTTCGAGCCTCCTGGGTTACAGCTGATCAAATGCAGAATGGAGGTGACAGGCAATATTGTTCTGTCAGTGCTCATCATCAGTAGTAACCCCTGAGATGCTCTATTATGATAGCCTCTTTTGAGTGCAATGCCTTCCTGTCTAAACAGTTCTCTCTCTCTCTCTCTCTCTCTCTCTCTCTCTCTCTCTCTCTCTCGGACTTCAAGACTTGGCAGGAACACACCCACAACACACTTCATACATACACAAATACATACAAATACACACACACCACTTTACTTTCATTCTAGGCTGCTCCATAGGGATAGAACAATAATCCTTCCTGCCCTCCATCTTTATTTTGTTCTTCTCTTTTTCTCCTTTCTTCTGAGGGTAAGCATGTCCTCAGGAATGGATGTGTTCCATACTGTCCCCTGAACTTAATCTGCCAATGATGCACTCATTATCGGGGGGGGGGGGGCACCGCACCTTAAGAAACAGGTTCCAGGCAGATCCCGGAGTGTGTGTTAAAGTTTAACCAGCGATCCTCAGCAGTGGTCTAATCTGTGACCTAAATAGAATTTTATAGATGTTTTCTTACTCATGAGTGATGACATATTGGCGTCAGTGCCAGATGTCAGCAGCATATTTACTACAAATTTTTCTCACATATGTTTAAGCTTTTAACTAGTAGCTCTTAGTATGTAAGTCAGAACTCCTACACTTCAGTCTCTGCTTGTTTTCTCACATGTGTGTGTAGCCATATGTGGCACGACTTCTCTTATGTTATATGTTTCATATTTAACAAAATCAATCCACTTTACAATAATCTCAGAGCGGCTATTATGTGTGGGACCACAGAGAAGAGACCATTTGCCTCTTACAAAAGAAGAGCGGGCTCAGAAAGAGGAGGCATTGCTCTGAGACAGTGTTGATGTTGGTTAGGGAAACGGCCTGAAATGGAGGCTACTCTCCTTCTTCTCATTTTCTTCTTTTGGTACAGAACATTGCCTTCCAATAAACCGGAGGGTGCCATTTCTGGCTCTCCCCTCGAGTTCTTTATCACTCTCTGAGGAAGATTGCCAGGAATCAACCTTACATCCTAAGAGAAACGATGGCTGAATCTAAAATACCGCTACCTGTTTTGGAGGAAATATTTAATTTCTTGGGCACCAAGACTTTGTTTGGAGTGTGGGAAACATCTCTAATCTTGGGTGCTGTGCATTTGTGGGAACACTGCAAGCGCGAGGCCCCACAGTGAGGCTGAATTTAGCAGTTTCCCTTGGGAATGGATAGAGAGCACTCCTTCATCCACCCCATCTCTTCTCCTAAGTGTTCAGGAGACCAAAATAGCCCCGGCTTATCTTCTATTCTGGGGCCAGTGACCTGAGCAGATATTCTTTGGAGATAGGTGTCATTTGTCCAAGGTCAACCCCAGGCTATCTGGCAGATCACTCATCTGCTTTTTGTGTACCTACTGCTGCCCAGAGGCAGTGCTGGGGCTAAGCTGGGTTTCTCTCCATGCATTCCACTTTCCTCATTTAACGAAGACGTCGTATGTACTAACGGGGCTTCGATCCTGCTTCACTTCTACTCGCCATCCTGTCTAATGCCTGAGCCAGAGTCTGCCTTGTAACAAGCCGTTATGTGTTGGAAAAATAAAACGCAAACTTGAAGAGGTTTATTAATGCCCCGACTATCCACAGCTTGTATTCCTGTAGTCATTTGATTGGTCAGAGTGCACCCCGTATAACAGGGTAAAAGGCAAATAGGAAATCAAAGCTTGCCAGACTTTTTGGAAGGTCTGTAGATGTAGAGAAAGTGTGTTGAAGAATGCTGGAGTAGCATCTTCTCTATCTTCTTCTTTCTCTCCCTCAGCCCTTCAAAGGCCTCTGAAAGCCTCAAGACAACCCCATGGGATGCTCAGATCACAAACGCGCAGGCTCCGATGCGATCCATCTCTTACTCCCTAAAACGTCCTCCCGCCTGTACTCCGAGGCTCCAGTTTGTGCTTCTTAGAGCCTGTGACTCTCCTTTTGGGTGGGAGCTGCCTGTATAGAGGATGCGAGGTTGCTGCTGCCTCTCCAGATCAGTAATCAGGCTTTGCCGCGCCTTGATCACGGCAGGCTTGCGGTTCTCAGGGAGAGCCATTCCAGAAAAGGCCTGTTTGTTGGGGTTGGGTGCTGACGAGGGAGCGCAAGGAGCACAAACCTAGGTGTGATGGCTTCATACCCACTGGGATGAGGACACGGTTCTGCACAGGGCACAGTCGGAAAGAATCTGGCCCAACCTCACTCGCCTCTTCTCTGTGGTCTCCTGCCAGTACAGCTACCAGGCCGAAGCCAGGGGCTAAGCGAGGGGACTGTGTACAGGTTAAGGAAGGGGAGAGGTGGAAGAGGTGAGTGTAAGATGGCCAGGGCGGAGAATTACCCCAGCATTCTATCGTTTCATGTCCTTTTCCGGTCAGGGCCTTTGAAATAGTGGAGAGAGGCCCATGGTTGGCCAATCAGTCACCTCCACAGTGAATAGTGAGTCCACGTCGCAGTTAATAGTGAGTCCACTTAAGCTGCTCGGAACTGAGGAACCAGGTGTGTTAGGTGGAGGGAGACTGTCGAAAGTCAGCTACTTATTGACAGTGGTTTCAATCACACCCCCAGAGAGGTGGGTTTGTAGCTGGGAGATCCCAAAGCTAATAATTCACCTCCATGGCTGCTGATGTCCCTGCCTAACATAACCACAAAGGTGCTGCTTTGGAAGGTACCTCTCTGTGATGTTTGGCAACAGAGAGGTTACTGCTGTCTCATTTCCATGTTGGTTGGGTCCTCGAGTCCTTTCAGAGCAGTGATGGGGGGACAGCTGCATAGGCCAGTATCCCTGCCCATCCTCAGGCTTGATCTTCACAAACACGCACATCCTGGTGGCACGGGTTGAAAACTCAAACTGTACACAGACATTTCCAAACCCAACCGAGGCTGTGAAGAGAAAATAGTGCTTTAGAGGGCAGAGGCTCTCCTGGTGCGTGCATTCAGAAGCGAGGAGCAGGTCAGGATGATGCGAGGCACCGCAGAGAAGCAGAAAGGAATCCAAGTGGCTAAGGCCGCTTTGCGGACTGAGTGGGATAGATGAAAGGCACCCAGTTCTGTTCTTGGGTGATGCTAAGAGCAGAGAGAGGTAGAGGCAGCCAGGTCACAGAACTCTATGGAGGCTGCAGAAAAGAACCTCTTGGCATGTAGATACATGACTGCTTCGGAGACATTACCACTTGAGGCACTGGAAACCAGGGTTGTCACCCTGACGTTCTGCACAGTCTTTACTTTCTTGATAATGGGGAGCATGTTTGCACGCCTGCGTGTTTCTCAGCATTGTGACCTTCCGTGTTTAGATAACCTTCACAGTATGGATACGCTCTATTGTTTTTCTTCCTTTAAACCAAATATCAACTATGATCATTAAGTTCATTATATGGAAGCAATTGGAGCACGATTTTAACACATACCATTTTATAAGGCCTCGGCCTTTTATTTGGCTTGTAGAGAACCCCAAAGGTAAATTTTCCATACTGTGGTGGTTAAACTGTTACCTTTCCAGGCTGACATGCCTATAAAGTCATTAATGTATTTATGGGGAACCATCTGGTCACTGGAAATGATCCATTACATATCCTAATGAGAATGATTTCTGTTGGCCCTTCAGCCAGATTGGGTTAAAGGGACTGGGCAGCCAGTTGGTGAACTCTGGTGTAGCAATACCCTTCACCGCACCTGGCACTTGCTTCCTCAGTGGCTCTTCTCTGTCTGGAAGGATGACTGACAGACATCTTCCTCCTGGGCCTCTCCTTTCTGAGGTTCAGACTGGCCGGGTGCTTCCAAAATGTCCAGCCCTCTCACCGCTAGTCTGCTGGAGAAAGTCTGTGTGTACAGTGCTTGCTGGTCTGTGCAGAGGAAGCAGCCACACCTCCAGCACACAGACACACCCCTCACTAATTTCTGCTCACCCTTCTTAGTGTTCTTCCATGGAAGAGGGTCAGTTACCTTCCAGTTTGTAGATAGGGAGATTGCCTCTAGGGAAGTCCTTCGTACAAATGACCCTTGTTTCAGGGATTGCTTATGGCAAATATGTCTCTGCCAGGGCTCAGGGTTGAAAGCTTCAATATTCTTTTAATGTCTGGTGCCATGCAATGAGGAATAAGGTGCGCCCTGGCTTAGTTTCACTCTTCTAACTTCACTATTCATTCTTCAGAAAGGAGTCTTTCGGAAACACCTCCCCGAGTACCTTATATTGTGCCTCTCATTTCTCCTCTTCTTACCTGAGCCAGCCTTGCCAAGCATGTGTCACTGAGTCTCCTTAAAGAGGGAAGTGTCTGTCCCGAGTGTACCAGGACAGTGTATGACAACAGTGAGTCACATTTACCTCAGGGACTTTTTAGTACAAGTTCCACTTCAGAACCATTGTTCAACTTATCCCTTTTCTTGGTGTTGAGGGCTACGCATTTCTTGCCTTAGGGTGTAGGTACGCCCTGAGCATCTGCCAGTCCTCCATTAAACAAGCCACCCCTCTCCCCAACACTACGCGCAGAGGGAGCCAGCCTACTCCCTAACATATCAAACAAAACAAAAACCAAAGGAAATGTGTGGTAGTTTCTATGGGTCAGTTGAGACTGAAAATACTGAAGCAGACACAAGAGAGGTTTTTTTTTTTTTTTCAAAACACAGGGTCTTACGTGGACTTGAAGTGAGGACCAGAGAATCAGAAATGTTCTCATGAGAGAACATACCATATAAGGGAAAGGGCAATATTTGCTTTCAGAGAATGGGGATGGACGTTGTTAGAAACCAAGAGTGATGACTTTGGTTTTCTGAAGAAAAAAAAAAAAGTCCTGTTAAACAGCAGAGCATTAAACTATGTTAACAGCCCTATCAGTTTTGTTCAAAACGCTGCCCCGTTGTATAGCTGTATATAAACACAGCGGAGCTCTGTAGTGACGTGGTCCTGGCTCTGGCTGTGCTATTCCAGAGGAGATAGTAAAATGTCTCTGGACGGCAGCAGCTGCACCCATGAACACTCTTGACTTGAGTTACAGCCCTGGAACTAAATATAGCCAGCTCTCCTCTGTGCCCTGAGCTTTGTCACATCACCAGGACAGAATGTGCTCTGGGGGTGTGGACTTAGAAGGCATCCTATCTGTGCATGCTGCTTGAGAGGTATAGCCTTCCTCCACCCCCTCCTCTCCTCCCTTCTCTTCTTCTCCCCTCCCTTCCTCTCCTCCTTCTCCCCTCCCTTCCCCTCCCCTCCCCTTTCTTTGGCTTTCCTCCCTCCCCTTCCTCTTCTCCCTTCTTCTCTCCTCTCCCTCCCTCTCCCTCCCCTCCTCCTTCTGTCCTCTCCTCTCCTCCCCTCCCCTCCTCTCCCTTTTTCTTACTTCTCCTCTCCTTCCCCCTCCCTTCCCTCCCTCCTTTCTTCCCTCTTCTCCCTTCTCCTCCTTTCTCCACTCTAACCCCTTCCTGATTATCTTCCTTTGCTCACTTCTAAGTTTCTTTCTGTGTTATCTCTGCTTTGCTCTAGGTCCCACTTGTCTCAAAAAACGAAAACAAGTATCAGAACACTTTTAAACTAACACTGTAACATTGTTATCACATTTGCTTCTACGTGTAGGCTGTTTCCTCTTTGCCCCATTTCTCATTACCTCTCTGCCCCCTGATTTTCTCACACCTCTTCTTTCCCTCTCTATAATCCCTAACTTTTCCCCATTTACTTGTGTGTGGCATCTGTCTTAGTCAGGGTTTCTATTCCTGCACAAATATCATGACCAAGAAGCAAGTTGGGGAGGAAAGGGTTTATTCGGCTTACATTTCCATACTGCTGTTGATCACCAAAGGATACAGGACTGGAACTCAAGCAGGTCAGAAAGCAGGAGCTGATGCAGAAGTCATGGAGGGATGTTCTTTACTGGCTTGCTTCCCCTGGCTTGCTCAGCCTGCTCTCTTATAGAATCCAAGACTACCAGCCCAGAGATGGTACCACCCACAAGGGGCCTCTCCCCCTTGATCACTAATTGAGAAAATGCCTTGCAACTAGATCTCATGGAGGCATTTTCCCAACAAAAGCTCCTTTCTCTGTGATAACTCCAGCTGTGTCAAGTTGACACAAAACTAACCAGTACAGCATCTATTCTTTGGAAGAAACTTCCTTGAGTCTGTCTACAATGTGCCCCCGTGTCCCAAGAGTGGTATGTTGTAAAATGATAGTGGCATTTGGGAAATAGTGTTCTATCATTGGAATAATTATTTTTCTGCCTTTTCTATGCATTCTTCCTTTGGTTACTAAGACTTCAAAGAGGTTGAGTCTGGATTAAGTGGATTGTCTGCAGCCACCCAGCTCTCCTTAAACATGGCTGAGACATGTTCCTTGGGTTAACAGATGCCTTGGGAATGAGGAGAATGGACCAGTTATTGGATGTAATGGGTGCACGATGTGAGCATGTGCATATAAGTCGATGAGCCATTGTTTGCCTTTTGCCGTGGATAGGTAGGTGCCATAGGTAGGATAAGAGAGTTGACTTGGTCCACAGAACACGGATTGCCATGCTGTGAGTTCCTCATCATGGTGTATTGTATTCAGCTTCACATCAGGTATGCATCATGTTCAAAAGCACATACTTTTCTTAAGAGATGTAAAATTAATGGTTGATTATTGAACTATAGGTTTTATAGAAAACCTGAAAAAGAATATCCTGGCAGAATACTTTATATAAAATGAGTCAGGAGAACTGGTTAAAGGCAACCTCTTGTCTTGCTCACTGGTGATGGCCTGCTTTTGTAACCTAATGTCTCTTCCTGCCTTTAATGGATACATTTAAAACTCTAAAGGATCCCAAGGAATTTTGAAAGGTCCTGGGATATAGGAAAGACTGTGTGTGTGTGTGTGTGTGTGTGTGTGTGTGTGTGTGTGTGTGTGTGTTTACCAGAAGCCCCAGAGTATAATTCAGCCTGATACAAACATATAAGCACAAAGGTAGGGCATTAGAAGGGACCTTAGGAGGTTTAACGCAAGTCTGTGCTTCATAAGGGAAACCTTAAGACTAACCTGACAATATGTATCATGGCTTCTCTTTTCATCTATGCAACACGTCCTTTCTTCTCAGTGTTTCTTGTGTACTATGTAGAGGCCTGAGCTTCCCATGTTCTGCTTGCTCGCCAGTCTTGACTTTTTTGGGAAGATGCAGTAAAACAGGATTGATAATTAAAAGTCACTTTGAACTCCATTAACAGGCTGCTCCTGAACCCTGGCTCTTCTGTTAAGAACACTGTGTGTACTTAGACCTTCTGGGCTATCTTCTCTCATGATTTCACTGCTTGCAATAGCCACACTTCCCCAGTAGGAGTGGAGATTGAGAAGTGATGCCGGGAGATCTTAATATAGAAGACTTCAGAGATGGAAGACCTCAAAATTTATTCAGTAGTAAAATAGCAGAAGTACTTCAGTCACACTCATGGTTGTCCAGCCACAGAGCCAAAGGCTTAATTCTTCTTTGTGTTTCATAGCTGCTGGGCCTTCAAGGGCCGATATCCTAATTTCTTGCTCTAATCCTTTCACTAAGTCGTGTTTGGTTTCTCAAAGGATGTTTCTGTTCTCCTCTCTTTGATTGGAAGCGTCCTCGCATCCTTCCCGTGGAGCATGCATTCCCATGCAGTGCTGAGCTCCTCTGGTTTGGTAGGAGCTCTCATACTCTGGCTCCCACTAGAGTCTATAGATTGGAGATTGTTTGGATCGGACCACTCTCTGAGAAGAGAGTCTTGTAGACCCATCTCCTTGATTTGCCAGATGAAATAGCCCTTCATGATCCCCCAACCAAGCAGATAAGGTAGCAGTACTGCTGCAGGGAAAAGGCACTCACACAGCTGAAGTCTAAGTGTTTGAAGTAGAAGCTAGGGTTGAACATTGTACATGGTCCATGCTTGGGGAACGTGGAGTGCTGGGAGAGTCTAGAAGCCCTTCCTCAGGTGCACCTTTCCGCTTTGTTCCTACCGTATGCCTTCTTCATGCTTCCATTATTCTGAAGTGTCACGTATATGCTCATACACATTCTGTGGAAAGAGGGAAATACCACAGTAGGAAACTGAAAAGGAAAATATAAACAGGGTAGGAAAACTGATACATCTGTGAGAAAGGCAAGAGAACCTGGATTATTTTTGAAACTGATTTTCATATAGATAACCTCCAAGCCATTCTTTTGGTTTTCCCTTAAATCCCATGAACAGTCTTCTGCCTCTGCATATTTGAGCTGGAATAACCAAGAAGCTTGCCAATGCGTGGTGATGCCCCATTCTCCTATGGAACATAACTCCCTCTCTTCTCTTCAGGAGAAATACCTTATGCCTCTCCCAAACCTCTCTTCTTTCATCTGCAGATCTCAAGGATCTCTATGGAACTGCAAGTTGGTGCCCCATTTGCTTCGATTGCACCATTCAACCACTAGTTCCACTCTTCTACTCGGGGCTGCCAGCAGCCTAGGTCTTACATGGGTTGTTTGAGGATAGTGGTAGAGTGCTTGGTTTCCTGGTTGTGGTGATTGCATCCTCGGTTTGTTCCTCCTTATCACCTAGGGAGGTTTTTCAGATGTGCGTGTTTGCTAGCTCTACTTCCAGGCTTCTTCTGTCACTGGTCACGTTCCTTAAACCGACCACAGGGATGGAACCAGATGCAGCCTGTGCTTCTGTGTGTGAGCTTCCTTCACAACAGGACATGCTTTTTAGGTGAGAAATGCAGTCTTTTATATTTTTCAGGGACAAGCATTTTGCATAGCACCATTTGGCTGTCTGATGTAAGCAAAGACTGGCCGAGGCTCAGGGCACAGGTAATGGAATATATTAGAACCACATTACAGAGCTGCATAGGGCTCTATAGCTCTGGGTTATATACCTATATTGTAGATTTAAAAATAGTGACCACCAATTTTATTTTTCTAAACAATTAGTATGTAGGTGTGTGTGCTTGTGTGTGTGTGTGTGTGTGTGTGTGTGTTTCTGTTAAAATGTTAGTGATTAGCCTCCCAAGAAGTAATTTGAATTTGTTTTATTCAGTTCAGTATCATGGAAACTTTTTCTATTCTATCTTCCATACCCCATTCCCCATGGTAGAGATATTTCCATTCATAATTGGCACATTTCCCCCTTTCTGCTTTGAGATATTTCAGGCCAAGAATCCTTGGCAGTTTCAGTTTGACTTTGACAGCCAAAAAAGCTCCCAAATGCTAATAACAGAATCTCTCGGGCAGTTAGCATCTTATCATTTTGGATTTATTTGCTGAAGGCCCTTTCCGTCTCTTTACTTAATTTTTCAATTATTCTTGTTACTAGGAAACAAGTAAGGTCCCTCCCTTATAATAGTTGAGAATTGCTCATTTGGGGTGTCCTGCACGGTGGTGCTTCTGAAAACCAGCTCTCCCTGGAGCCTCAGAGAAACCAGAACACACAAAGGCACTAGGCCAGAGCAATACGTCTGAAGGGGTCTCTAAGTGAATATTACCGTTCTTGTTCGCCCTTCTTCTCTTTGGATCCTCACATGATGTTTTCTGTGCTTTTAAGATTAACCTGATTGATTTGGCAGTCACAAATATTCTTTCTGAATCTTCCCTGAATTATCTTGACCTTTAGATTGCAAAAGAAGAAATGGGTCCTTTGGGATGTGACCACAGTGTCCTGTGGAAAGAGTCCAAGATTAATAGACAGAATGGTTTTGGGGTTGTCTACTATTCCTTTCCAGCTTAACTACAGACCTTTTTCAACACTCACCTTGTGAGACTCCAAAAATACGACTGGTACATGGCCTCCAGGCTGAAGTGATGGACATTGGCCATGGCCAACAGAAAAAAAAAAAAGTATTTAAATTGGGTCTGCATGGATGAGTGGGTCTTCTGTTAAGTGAGGAGAGCATTCCAGTTAAGGAGGAAGGGGGAATCCACAAGGACATGGTAGCATTGCTGAAGCAGCTGTGGAAGTATCAGGGTGAGCACGTAGGCTTGGTAGCAGTGTTAAAGGATTTGGAAAAGCATGCCAAGGATGGACTTCATCTCAGTGTTTGCAGAGGCCATCAGCCCTTAGGAATAAGACAGAGTAAGGGATGAGAATGTGGGTATTGAAAACCCTCCAGTAGCTAAGAGTCTCCACTTCTAGGATCTGGTGTTTTCTGAACTTAATGTTGTGTCCACAGCAGCTTCTCTTAGTGGCTTCTCGTGCTCCCTCTACGCCGTACACAGAAGGAAATGAATTTGCCTTGATTATCCTTATCTGAGAATGACATCTATTTCCTGTTAAGATCCCAACACACCTTCCTTTAGACTTCCTTATTGCCTTGTTTCTCTGTTCTTCTCTCTACCAGCTTGCACGCGCCCGTGTGTCTGTCCGTACATCTCTCAGACTTGTTCAAGTCTTCACTCTTTCAGCTTCAACTTACCACTTAAGAGCCATTTTGTACTGGAAGAAGTGATTTCAGTGTCTCGAAAGGTCGGAGGCAAGCAGGATGCTCAGAAAGTCTTCAGAGAGGAGACTTGCAATGGACTGTTAGGGCTATGCATAGTTGGGATCTGGGATGAGAAAGCCAGTGCCATTCTAAGAAGAACAGAGGGAGACCAGAAAGTAGGAACCCAACCTTCAGAACATGAGCTTTCCTGGAAGCCTTGGTGGACCACAGGAAGAAGCCCCAAGTAGATGTGAATAATATTTCTGGGTGTGTTTCCTTTTTCATTATATTTAACCTGGATTTTGTTTTTTCTTCCTTTGTTTGAATCTAAAGTTGAGAAAGGGTTTTTTTTTTTTTTAAAACTGCTAGTACAAATGAAAAAAAATTACTGTTAACTAGTTACTTTGTAGCGCAAATTTGCTACACATTTGCCCCTATCTTGAACATCAGAAGAATTTTTATCCTTTACAAAGCAGAATGGAGATACTCGGCAGTGCCTGGCAGGGGACATGCTTCTGGGTCTTAGCTGTGGGAAGCAGAATTCTATACCTCATTCCTTGAATGGATGTTCTGCTTGCCCTACTGAGAATATATTTCTTTTCCATTGGTTGCTGGGCAGTTCAGCTGGGACAAGAATGTTAGAGTAGTTATTTGGGAAACCAGATTTTTTGAAAGAGGAATGACTGTAGAAGGAAAAGAAAAACAGAGAAAAGATGAATCCCGGTACCATGATGTTCCGAACAGCTGTTAGATAACCTTAGAAACATGACTGATTTCCATTCTCATACCAAGTCAACTCTTTAAAATACTGAAAATTCCAAATGTTAATTTCATCAGTAAACATTGACTTTATTCTCTTGGTCTGAATACTTGCCTTTAAAGAGAAATTAATCTAAGGTCCTGAAAGTCTTCAGTATTTTGCTGAGTCCACAGAAAAGTCTTTGGGAAGAAATTTCCACTAAATGAAATGTCACCATGCATGTGACATGGTCCCTCTCAATAAGAGACCTGACTCTCTTTGGTCACAAGTCACTACCTAGGTGTGGAGGAAAATAGCTGAGAATGGATCCGGGGTGGGAGTGGGGTGCCATTTTGAAGCAAGATTCATGGGATATCACTCTAAAATATAAAGACCATGAGAAGCTTCAGAGTCAGAGGTCAGAGGACAATTAGAGGCCATGTAGGGTAGGAGTGGACGGGGTTAGAATAACCATTTTTGGAGAGAATCTTACAGAGAGTGAAAACTCTTCTACTTTTGCAGAATGGCCAGCATTGGACTGGCACTTTATCCAGACTCTCCCACCTGCACTGCGAAAGGCAAAATGCTTCCTTAGCTTCCCTGTAAAGAAAATTTTTATCCCTAATTATGCAGGACCCCAGGGGTTTAATGGATTTTACTGCCACATTGGTTGGGATGGAAGTCAATGGGGCGCTCTGATCCTGGGCACCCTTTTCTTCTTTCCATAAAACACCCCCCCCTTTCCCTTTCTGATCAACACCTGCTCAAACTGCTCTATTTTATTTGTGAGGCCTGTGAAGTAGGCAGCCAACAGCCCAGAGTGCACAATCATGACTTGTGAGCCAGCAAAGCTGGATCTGAGGCCTTGATCTGCCTTCTGAGCCCACACCTTCCTGCGTACTCATGGGAAATGGGAATATTGAGCTAGGGAATATATAAGGTGCATCCCAAGCTCTAAATTATGTTGTTTTTGAGGGAGGCAATTTAAAAATATTAAAATCCTTTCATACAGGAAAGGGGATTATAAGTTTACAATATCAACTAAAAGTGGAATGCCCATCTGGGTGAATTTTTTTTTTTTTTTTTTTTTTTTTTGTTTTTTTTTGTTTAGCCTTATATGTTTCAAGTCACGTTTTTGACGGTGGAAGCTATCTTAAGACACGTAAATGATGTCCAGTTTTAATTTGTAGAAAATTACTGCTATAGCTGAGTGTTCTCCATTGCTGGAACAAAATATTTATGATAAATACCCTACTTTTTTTTTTTTAAGAGTTCATTTTTGCTCAGAGCTTTAGAGTTTCCAGCTCCAAGCTGAACAGAACTATTATTCTGTATCCTTGTTGGGAATGTTGGGATGCAGAAGTGGGGAGTATGCCACATATTGTCTGGCCAGCAGGCAGAAGAACACGTGTGAACTGGGGTCCTACAATCTCTTTAAGAAAGGGACTCTGTAAAGGCATCCCACGCTTTTAGAGAGCACACCCTGGGTCCTATGGGGGATATTCAGCACCCAAACTTTAGCACCGAATGAAGTGTGTTTGACTTAGTGAGTGAGCAAAGCTTAAACGCAGTGTCGTTTGTTTTGTAGAGAGTCAAGTCCAAATTGGAATTCAGGAGGCAGTTTTAGGGAACTTAGAGTGCCAGAACCTGAGGTAACTGTACAAAGATCACCGTGTTCTTGAGTTGGGAAGAGAAGATAAAGTAGAAAAATATACAAGCACAGATTTTGTTCCTCAGAAATGGGGAGGGGGAAGAAAAATTTAAAGGGAGAAGGAACATTTCATATCAACTAATCCAGGAGTAGGATTTAGTAATAAATTCCTTCAAATGTCATGTATGGTTACTTTACACACACACACAAGTACACACACACACACACACACATACACAAGCACACACACACACATATATGTACATATATTCATATACATATAGACACATACACACTAATTATGAAGTGCTTCTAGATTCTGGAAGGTACCAGTGGCCAACAAGGCTCTGACTTTTGCCTTGCCCAGGTTAGTAAGCTTTCCTTTCTGGAGAGGAGTGAGAACGAACTCAGTCCATTTCAGAGGCAGGACTTAAATGCAGATTTTTCTGAGAACTTCTGCTTAGGGTTTCTGTGGATAACTTGATATAAGAAAATTGACCAATACTTACATTTGTGTGTTTCAGGAAAGCTGTTTTATATATGTACCTATGGAGAGATAAAAGCAACCTTACTAGACAATATCCAGGCATGATCAGTGGACCCACCCCTTGCTGAGCATTCCTTAGTTATGTGTGTGGAGATGTTTCAACAAATCCAGACACACACAGAAATACACACATGCTTGTGCTCCTACCATTTTTATGTCCCTGCCTCATAGCTGTGTGCAGTTGTCAGGACACTCAGATGAAAACCATAAGTTAGCGAGTTGTGCAGCCTGGAAGGCAGTTCATCCTCATCACGTTGGGCTGGTAATCATTTCTTCTCTGGCTATGACCGAGTCACTCACTTAACAGAGACTGGGGCCTCTGCCTGTCTGAGGGACCTGTACTGACCTGGACATGGAGTCAAGAAGAACTTGTTCTTCGGTGTTCCAGCACTTAGTGTGACTGCAGAGGACACCTGCAGATGGGACGAAAGAAAGGAAGAGAAACAATATTCCAATGCCCTGGGGCCTTGCATTGGTACTGAGTATTGGTGACCCTTTCTCTTTGTCTTAAGGAGACCCAAAGGGCATAATTACACATTACACTGGTATGCAGAGAGGCAGGACGAGGTCTGTTAATGTGAATCTCCCCCAAAAGATGATCCTTCTTGGGGTAGCTGGTCCAATTGCCAGCCTGGGCAATGAAGCAGTTGCTTGGGCAACTGACTGGCTCACCAGAGACTAACAGCTTGGTCTTGTTTGCTTTAGAATTGGGCTTCTTTGCAGTAACCTAATGGCTGCAGCAACAAAGCCATCATCATCCTACTGAGGCCGTGTGTGTGTGTGTGTGGGGGGGGGGATGTTGGATCAGTGTTATGTGTGTGGGCTCAGACACGGCTCTGAGTCTCTGTTCCTTGCTCCCTTGGCCCATGACACACATGCACACATAGACATGCACATTAATCATGTAGGTACATGTTCATAGGTGCAAAATGCCGTCAAGATTAGACCTTGAGCATGGAGATAATGCTCTAACTCTCCAATTCTTTTAATTGTTTTTAATAACTAGTCTTGGTGTTTCACAGGAATCCTCTGAGCATCTTCACTTTAGCTACAATTCTGGTTGATTTTTAGTGCTCTTAGGTTCTAACGGAAGAAGTTTGGATGCTATACTTCTAAGTGAACAAGAGAAAGTGCTCTGGTAAGCCTTTGAGAGCCAAATTATTTTATTAAATAAACAACAACTTCTTTAGCCACCTCTTATTCTGTAAGAAGAGATGCTGTGCACATTATCTGGTCATCTTATGTCATCCGTCTGTGCAGGACCAAGAGAGGCACTGGTCCTCTGGAGGACACGCATTGTCAGTTTTGTTGCAGTCATCGTCTCCAGGCCTTGCTGCCTATCAGAACACCTATGTCAATGCCTTGTGAACAAAGATTTTTGATGTGACCTGGGGTACCTCCAACACTTGAGCAAGAAATGTTAACTCAAGGCTCAGTGCTTGCCCAGAAGCTGTGAGGTGCAGAGAGCGTTAGAGTACAGAGAACACCTTATTCAGCAGGCCTGGCTCTCTCTTTCTTTCTTTCTCTCTCTCTCTCTCTCTCTCTCTCTCTCTCTCT
>NC_034604.1:71928853-71969243 GCF_900095145.1 Mus pahari | reverse complement strand
TCCTCTCTCTTTTTTTTTTTTTTTCAAGAGGTCAAGATACCATGAAACTGCATTACGGCCCAAGTCAACCAAATGTGCTGTGACAGTAACTGTTCTGTAACTGGGGAAGTACCTCTGATTCTTATTCACGTTATGTACACTTTGAACACCACTTACTTGTTATCTGTAGCAGAGAGGGCATATGCTGCATGACAGGAGGAAGATACTCATCTACCTTGTCTTGCTTTATAAAGAAATTTGGTGCAGTCCCTTTACCGCCTGAGCACATCACTGCTAGTGGTCTATAATGGAGCAACTCTCTCCTTGAATACTCTGTATTCAATACTTGGTGTCCTCTCAGGTTGTTGCATGTGTAAGCATCCCCTCTACAAACTATTCTGAGATGACAGCACAGAGTATAGATGATTCTGGCTGCTTCCAGGGAAGGAAAGGGCTGTATATTCCCTCTCATGGAAGAAGTTTTTCATGATAGAAGGATGAGAGTGCTGGGCAGAGACCGACAGAAGTAAGCCAAGAGCCTTGCAATCAGCCACAGCCCTCAGCAGGTTGATGAGGCTTGGATTTCCTGCAAAGTATGAGAGTGTGACAAAGTTGAGTGTGTGCTAGACAGAAACGCGATGCCTTCTGTGTGATCGTGGACCTCAGGGTTTCCATCTGTAAACGAGAAGTTGGAATCGGTTCCCAGTTCCATGCCAACGCTGCATTCCCATGCTTCCCTCTCATTAGCCAGTGAAGCTCAGAGCTTTGCTTTTTTTCTTTTTTCTTCCAAGAAGGAAAAAGCCAATGGATTGGTCCAGCTTATATTCTGGAAGTAATTTAGGCCCTAATTGTAGTAATTCTGCCGAATGAGCCAGACACTGTGGTAGCAGTGCAAGACTTACGTCACAAGGTCTGTGTCCTCTGTGGCTAACACATTCATGAGCCGTAGTTATTCCTGGGCTTGGGAACCAGAATGGGTTTTCTGCTTTTGGACTTTCTAGCAAATGAGGAAGGGTAGGAGAGTGTTGGAGTCCTGGTCCGTCATGTTATACTTACGTTATTTGATCCTCACTACTCATGAAACATAACCCCCATCCCAAAGGGGAAAAAAAAAACATTAATCAATTACTAATACCTAGCAAGTTGTGTGTTTATGTGTGTGTGTGTGTGTGTGTGTGTGTGAGAGAGAGAGAGAGAGAGAGAGAGAGAGAGAGAGAAAGAGAGTTATTAGCATGGTTGCAGGGGAATGATACCAGGCCTCTTGCTTGTTAAGGGGCCACTTTAACGACTGTCCCATTTCCTTGGCCTTCTTATCAAGTCTTAGAGGTAGAAAAGTAAGCTAAAGAAAGAGAATCACCCTTGCTCTCCAGAATACTCCATGTAATGTAAGAGTGTGACAAAGGTAGCCAGAAGAGAGTCTAGGAAGGAGCCCAGGGCATTAATGTATGGAGATTAATGTGTCCGGGGTGTCAAGTTGACACTGTAGGCTCCTGGGCAAGAGCAGAATCTCCTACAAGACGCATCTAGTTCATTTAGTTTTTGTGGCAAAATTCTATAAAAGCATAAAACACCTCTTATGGCAAACCTGTAGAAGATTCAAGATAATTGTGTTTGAAGCAGAGGTTGTGGTAAATGGCCTGAGGAGTTTACGCCTGAAGAATTGAGAGAGTAGCCGGGGGAAACATGAGAAACATAGCCAGTTTCAAGGGCAGCTTTTATCTGAATGATGCCTAGGAGAAGTTCTAACAATGAACTGCACAGAAGTCTCAGGACTTACCAAATGTCCACAGTTGGCAACATGAGAGTGCCTACGGTTACACTAACCGAGGGCGGGTCTTAGGTAGCTGAAAGGCCAGAGCCTGCATGGGTAAGGAGAGCCTAAAAAAAAAAAAAAAAGACTCTCCTTAATTGAATTTTGGGTTCGAAGATCCATATGGTAAGTTCCTTCAAATCTGAGCAGATAGCCTAAGGCTTCAGGGAACAGACAGATGCCGGCTTGCTGAACTGTGAGCTGTGACCTCCTGTGCTGCACAGAATACAAGTTGGGCAGCTGTTCACGGGGTTCCAGAAGGTCAGGATCCGAGCGGGCTTTCAAAACGGCCTTGCATTTGATAATTGGATTCGGTGAGGAGTTTTTCCTGAAGGCTGAAATCATTTCAATGCAGGTATGTAGAAGCGGCCCTGGAAATGAGGGTGGATTTCAGGGTCCTCGAATCCCGTTTAGCTATATTTAGTCTCCGCTCAAATCTCATAAATGTGGCTCTGCCCTCTGCCTCTGGGATCACAAACAAACTTTCAGGCATGAGAGACCAGTTCATTACTACAGACTCCTGTGTGGAGGTGTGGTAACAGGAAGCTCTTGGTCTTAGCACGAAATGTGTCCAAAACAGAATGGAGACTCAGGTCCTGTTTTCCCTAGGTTCCAACACTGAACAGCTGGTGTTTACTGGTACCTCTTTCTGTGAGCCCACAGCATGTTGGACACCACAGGATAATAGCAGACACTGTTCCCACCCTTAAGGTGTCTTCCTCTTCTGGTGAGGGAATTAAATGAGACCACACACTGTCTCCCATTAAAGTGTATAACAGCCTTCAGGACCTCAGAACTCAGACAAAGGACCGTCCAGCAGGTCTCTGAATTGCACCTTCAAGTGTGTAGCCGGACATGAATGGGACTTGCTGCCAGAGGAGCCTGGGTGGAGTTCCAAGGGCACAAAAGGGAAGATGGTTAACAGACATTTAGATCATCAAATGAGGCCCCTGCTTTCAGTGGCCACCACTGCCGCCACCACTTATTCTGGTCATTTTCTGGGGATATTAACTTTCCAGTTATCTGAGACTACTGGATATTCTGTTTTCGTTTGTTTTGTCTCTCTGTTTTCTGGTGTATGAAATAATGTGTTTCTCTGTAACATTTTCTTATTTATCACATTTCATATCTTCATGTCTATACTTATTGTGCTTTGTTAATTTGTAATCCCTCCATCTCTCCAACCCGCCCCATCCTTGGCTCTTCTCACAAATCTCTCTCCTTTGCCTTCATGACCTACATAGTTTGTTTGTTTATCGAGTTTGTGGGAGAGGCATACCACAGCACACACGTGGAAGTCAGTCCTCATCTCCCACAGTGTCCCTACCAGGGCCAGACCTTTTGGTGACAAGCTCCTTTGAGCTGCTGAGACATTTTGGCAGTCCTGTTTCTTGGCTGCTGTTTTTCTTGTTTACTACACACATGCTGCCCTAGCACACAGTGCCTGTGCGTTTATGTTCCCATCCTGTATCATGCAAAGTCTGAGGAGCCCCAGGGAGTGAAGAAGGATGCAGCTCAGTCCCCCTCCTGGGGACCAGCACTCAACTCAATCCCAGTTCAAGTTGCAACACATTGGTCCTGTTGCCTGGTAGATAAAGAAACTTAGATCCAGGCAAAATGACAGCCTTCGGGTACCCACCCAGATGCCCAGTGACAGAGCGACTGTGGCCTCTGCCTCTGGGCCTGTTTTATCTGGGAAGTAGCCGTGGAGGACTTGAAAGAACTCTCTAGCATAGTCTCTGATACAGTTTCCTTATGTCGAGTGCAGCAGCCAGAATACCCAGCTCTTTCTTCTGTTGAACAAAAGTCAATTGATTTCCAATCAATAAACAAATTAAAGCAACAGTAGGGAAACCCTGAGCCCAAGGATGACAGATGAAGGCAGGAGGCTTGGGGCTGGGGTGGGCTGGGGTGGGGCTGGGGGAGGCTCCCAGGGAGCAAGAGCAGGTGGGCAAGGGGAAGGCAGCTTCTACTGCCCTTTTTCATTCAGAGGTACAGGGTCCTCATCTGCCTGGGAATCTACTAATGGGTGGGTGAGGGCAGAGCCGGAGGGGGAGAGGGGGAGGGGCTGTGAAGCAGGTGCAAGCCAAGGCTGTGAGGCAGACACACAGGGGGATCAGGGGCCAGGCTAGAGGGGCAGTTGTAAAGTACATCTTGGGAAAGACACAGGCTGGCAGCTGACAGTGGGGACGGGTGCAGGGGGAAGGGCTAGCCAGACTCTGGCAAGTGGAAGGTTTTATCCCTGTGGGGTCCCGGTCTGCCTTTAGCAGGAGGACTGTTTCCATCCTATCCAGTTACCTGGAGACAGAAGTCCTTCTCCATACACCAGAGCATCAGAAAGGCCTCGGGTGTATCTTCCCTGTGAAGGTGGCCTCCACTGCACCTGAAGGGAACCCTGCGTTAAAGGGCTGTCAGGGGTTAAGGGAATAGTGACCCCCTTTCTCTCCAGGGAGCTCCTCATCCTCACAGAATTCAGTTTGAAGGAACAAGTATAACAAGTATTATAGTTTGTAAAACTTTAACCCTTTCTGTACCTTTACTCCTCTTGAGTCCTTTCACTGTGGCTTACTCTGAATGGACAAAATAACGCCTGGGGAATGTATCCAGACACAGATTAGAGGACATAGGTAATCCTCTGCAGCTTATTCTGGTTGGTGCCAGATGATAAAGCTCCCCCGGGGTAAACTCCAGGCAGCATGTAGGGGACAGTATCCTCACATCTGCTCTGTGTGTTCCCTCCCTCCTGGAAAGATGGAACTGCCCTGCAGCAATGGCCCAGCTGCTCCTCTGAGATTCGACCAAGAAGCTGACGTCCCCAAACTGCCTCTGACTGTAGCGATTAGAGAGGAAGGCAGAGCCCTTAGAAAAGCACATTCTTTAGAGAGCGGCATGCTCTCTGATGAGCAGAAGGAGAAGCCTGCCTTGCATCCCAAACCCACTCCAGGCTACTAGAAACAAAAGTAGCACAACCTCCCCCAAGAGAGAGTCAGGCTCAGACCATCCGGGCTCCATCCCATAGGCCCCGTGGATGCGGGAATTGGGGCAAAGAGGGTTGCTGTGGAGTTTCGAATGTGTAGGAGACAGTGATGTGACTTAAACTCTAGAAAATCAGAGATCTTCTTCCTGTAGGTTGGAGGCAGTGGTATAGAAGATTACCGTGGCCACTCCCTGATACAAGTCTTTACTACAGAAGACTGGCCCTTGGGTGCAGTGGACAGTTAGATGCCATGGGTTAAGAAACTGGACCATTCTCACATGTTCTGCCCCTGAGGGTTCTTTGAAGTTCAGAGGCTTTTAGTCTGTTTTCAGAACAACTAACAAGAAGAGACCTTTGCATGACTATCTTGTTTTTGCTGCATACTTGCCCTATGGATTGAGTTCAGTCTTGACGATGTAGTTTAATCACTGTGCATCAATTCTGAATTCTGCGTTAACACACTTATTTTTCTGATATAGCTCAATGAATTGATTCCCTTTAGGACGGTCAGGGATTAATACCCTCTGAGGAGAACATGCCTGATCTTCTGTTAGACTACACCACCTTCGGAGAAGCAAACATATTTGTATTTTGATGTTTCATTATAAAGTTATTCACACACAGAAAGAAACCTTTTTTTTTTTATGGATATTTAGAGGGTCATAAAACCATTGAACTGGAAAGCAAAATCTTGAGAGTCTGTGGAATTCAAGCACCCCGTTGACCACGAGGAGCTGATGTCTGGCAGGGCAGCAACTTTGACCAAGATCACCACTGAACCTGTCTCCCAGCTGATTAGGAGTCCCACTCTGATTGGAGCCTACTGACTGTGGCCATCGGGCAAACGTCCAAAGGGGACAAAGGTCAAAAGCATGTGCTGTGAGCTTTGTTTCGCATCTCCTGGCCCACCCTCATCCCCTGGTGATATTAACTACCTTTGAGAAAATTGAAAGCATGCCTCCCTACCTAATCCCAAATTAAAGGTGGTTTATGAGAGCTTCAGGTACAGAAGAGGATCTCCCTATCTATCTTCATGGAAATGTTTGTGAAAATAATTTGGGGTTTCTCTTTCTTTGGAAAGGCACATGTATATATCATATATATATATATATATATATATATATATATATATATATATGATCAGCCTGTATGTCCCTCTATGTTTACTTACTCTTGTGAGCACAGTCACAAGTATTTCCCTTTATTTTCTTAGTAATTTTAACTGTTACATTATATTTCATCGTGTGTGTGTGTGTGTGTGTGTGTGTGTGTGTGTGTGTGTGTGTGTAATCAGCACTTTGCATCCATGGCTTTCACATCTGTGCAGGCAAACAACTACAGGGTGAAATTTTTTGAGCATGGATAGACTTTAAAAGATAGTGTTCTCCCTTAACACTATGATTTCTCAACTATTTACCCAGCACTTATACAGTATGGGGGTTTACAGTTAGCCTGAAGGTGACTTCTGGCACAAAGGAGGATGTGGGTAGGTTATATGTAAACACTATGCCATTTGTCTAAGAGGGTTCATATCTTCAGATTCCAGTGTCTCTGAGAATACTGTTCTAGGTCTAGTAAGAACAGCATGGAAGGTCTGCAGCAGATACACACATTCATTTCCTCTCACACTAGAGCTCTTCAGAATTCATCTGCCACTCTGTCACCAAGTGTTTGGCTATAATCTTATTATTCTCAGTCTTCCTTTTCCTGTCTTGGACCATTTCCTTTTTAAGTCTCTCTGTACATTTCATTCATTACAAATATACAATGGAAGCAGATATAGGTAGAAACCAGAGTGAAAGTCTTATCTCTTGTTTGATTTTTACAACGTCTTCTGGGTAGTGGGGGCTTCAGCCAGTGTTCTAGAGTAGAGCCGACAAGCTCCAGAGGCCATAAACCCACTCTGGGTCTCCAGAGGGCAGCTCATGGAAGCACACCTAAGACCTTTGACCTGGGATCCAGTATTTTCCCACAGCATCACAATGAAGCATGTTTTTAATCCATGCAGAGTCACACATGGGTGACGTTGTAAGTCTGTTCTGTCTTAGATGAGAATGTGGTCTGCAGGTTGTGGTGCAGCTTGCCACAAACTCTTAGTGCAACACTCAGGGGCAAAAATTTCTATTGAGAACAACTTCTTAAAGTTTGAGGTATGTCAGCACACACTTATAACCAATGATCTCCAAGCAATGGCAACAGGCAGGGACCCATAGTGAAGTGACAGTACGTAGGATAAAGAAAAAAATTTTCTTTTTCCTCAGGGAAGCGTTCCAAGACTGATTGTCCAGTATCAAGTGGTGATCACTGAAAACAGCATATAACTTGGGTGAATGCATTTATATATGCGTGTGTGTATAATACATATAGACTGTTACAAACACTATGTATATAACAACAATTAAAGGCAACACAAGTGGAAGTACATGTTAGGAGTTGAAAGAAGGATAGAGAAGGGAAAATGATGTAATTGTACTTTAATTTCAAAAAGAGAAGTAAATAAAAAAAAAAGACCACTTCTAGTCCAATCCACTGGCTGCTTCTAGCGGAAGAAGCAGGGAGCTGAAAGATGTTTCATTCCTCCCTGCCCTGGTGACTTATAAAGACTGGCTGCTTCCTGCTGGGGTGGTAGCCCTTTGCTGGCTGCTCTTAGGACTGCTCAGCTGGCGGACATACCTCACCAAGGGGGCCCTGAACTGGGCTGGGATCCACTCAGTTGAGTGTCACTTGTCAGGCAGACAGTAATGGGGTGGCTGGAATGTGGCTTCTTAAGCCTCATGCAGAAGCCACAACGGAGTGGCCTCTTGGTTTCAGAGCCCTGGTGTCTTCTCCTCACTGAAGGTAGCGCAGAATTATGGCCTTTGAAAGGGAGGCACTGGAATGAAGCGAAGGCACTCTCTCCTCAGTTCCTCAGCCATTATAAAACCCATCTAGATGTTCTTCTGGACCTGAAACCATTAGAAATCTGGCAGATGTTGGTCCTCATCTAGTTGGCCTAAAACTGTGTGTGCTTCAGTCCCAAGCCTTCTGTTTCTTAATGGTTCGAACAGGAATATGGTTGGGGAGGATTTTGAATTATACTTTGAATTATACTATACTCTTCCCTTTTGCAAACAATGCACACACAGAACCCTTCCATGGGTAGGTAGATGAATGAACATGACACTACCAACCCCACTCAACCATCCACACAACTGCATCTATCATGGGAATGCAGAGATGAAAGCACAACAACTCCAAGATGGTCTAGCCCACTTAGAATAGATGTCTGACACAGTGCCTGGCACATAGGGATTGGTTGGCTCAGCCTTGTTTTACCGAATGACGGAACATGAAACTTTGTTCTCAAGCCAGTCACACTGTGGTGAGAAAGGCTCATGGATAAACAATTAGCATGACGCTGGCCAGTGACTCGATGGGAATGTATGCAGGGCAACTTGGGAGTCATGGGTTGACATGTCCTTTCATTCAAGGACAGAACAGAGCAGCTTATTGGCAGTTAAAGTTCTGCTTCCCACAGGATGTCCCTAGAGATACTCGCTTCAGACAAAGCTGTAGGGACTCTTGGAAGCTACTGTGGAGGGAAACAGGCCGGGTGTGTGAGACTGGAGCCCAGACCTGACATTTTTAGTGACCGTGGACGCAGTATTCATGCACTGCACTTGTTGTCTTGATGAGATCATGACATTGAATTCAGCTCTTTTGATTTTTTTCTTTTTAGAAAGACACTGTTTAAAAAGCTGCATTGGTTCTTTTCACCCATGGAATAAAAGTCAAAAAAGGAAAAGACAGCTTCTGTATTCTGTCAGCATCAACTCCTCCCAACACCATCTCCTCCCTTTGTAACTGTTAGTCTGGCGTCACCCGCCAGAACATTGCCCCATTCTGTACCTTTCCGTGCTCCCTTACATTTGTGTGGCACACTAGCTCTGCCTACAGAACTTTTTAATACTCATTGTGTTCTGAAACCTCACAGATGTCTTTCATTTTTTAAAGAATGAAGCCAGCACCTTGCTAGTGATCTCCGTGCTGCTTGAAACCCACTTGCAATGAGGTGCATATTCCATTTCATTGTCCCATTTGTGCATCTGTTTTTCTTTCTCCATACCCTCTTAGAGGCTTACTGGCTCCCCTCTAATGGCCTTCTCTCCTCCTCCTCCCCCTCTCCTCCCCTTCCTCCTCCTCTTCCTCCTTCTCCTTCTTCTTCAACTCCTCCTCCTCCTCTTCCTTCTCCTCCTCCTCCTCCTCTTCCTCCCCCCAGTACATAGATGAGCATTGCAAAAGAGCTTCTACATGTGTCAGGATGCATTGATTCATCAACAACTGACAGAATTGTGACAGAAAAGACTGAAAGAGTGGAAAGGAGACAGTGGTAGGTTTTCCTTGAATATTCAAAAGGGTCTTTTCAGGATCAGCTAGCTAGTCAGTGAAGCCCTAGGTCTCCCTGGTACATCTGGACATGTGCATGCCATTCGTAGCTCTGGGTCCCTACCTTGGAGAGTAACAGTCACTTCTGTGATAGCATAGGTCATTCTGCTGTGAGAAGAGAAAGGCAAAAAGAGACTCCGGTTTTATGGAGGCAGAATCCTAGAGAAGCCCCTCTACTAATTAAGTATCCACTTGGCTCTCCTTTTATTTCTTTGACTTTCTCATAGGTACTTATTATTTATTGATCGAGTGACCACACTTAACAGAACAGTTACTTCTGCTCAGCAGAACAAAATGATCAATCTGAAACATGAATTACAAAATTGATTCATGGAGAAAGCATGTCACCTCTCTTGCAGCTCCTGAGTTGGATGGGGCAACCTTATCGGTGGTTGGGTGAGAGTTCTTTCACCCCAGTGCTATCTGTTTGACCCCGTCACCATCAGGAAGTCCGGGGAGGACTTGGGGCACATTCACTTCCTCAGAGTAACCTGGCTTTCTCTTCTCAATCACCCATAACATTTATTAATGCCCCGGGTTGAGATTACAATATTAATTATGTTTCCAATTACTGTGGTAAAATACTTGACAAGAGACAGTGAATGTGAAGAAAGATTTATTTTTGGTTCACAGTTTGAGTGTTCGGTCTGTCATGGCAAGAAAGCCTGATGTCTGGAATAGTTTGTGTCTGTAGCCACAGGAGCACGTTTATTATAACCAGTGGAGATGCAGAAATGATGATCCAGAAGTACACTAGGTTATAATTCTCGAGCCCTCTGCCCTTAGTCCCTGTGACCCACTTCTTCCCACTAGGGTTCCACTTCCTGACTGTTTCAGATTTTTCCCAAACTGTGCGCAGAGTTGCAGACCAAGTATTCAGACACCCTTGGGAGTTCGGTTCATACTCACCCCATCACATTGGTATGTAATTCCCTACTGTCAAAGAACTTCCATTCAAAATGCCACAGAGTAAATAGTGTCTAAATTCTTTAACTAGTCACTCTAAAAAAAAAAAAAAAAAAAAATCTCTTTAGATTAAATGATCTGTCCTTGGTGAGTGGGTTGGGAAGCTGGGGAAACTCAGTAATCCACCCCGACACCTTTAGTTTCTAGCCTCTCACACTATTCCTTTCCTCCCATTACAAAGTCTATAAGTATCGCAACTCATCATAAAGAACTGAACTCAAGTTTCCTACCCACCAGAGCTATGTAGAGAAGAAGTTAGAGCCTTTGCAGGTAGTATATGGCAATGGCCAACACCCTGTTAGAAACCCAGACCTCTGAGTTATATGTCTCCAGACACCTTCTCTGGATAGTTGTATATGCATTCTTAGTCAAAATTCATGTGTAGAACTAGAAGAAAATTTATCATTGCCTAGTTCCTCATGAATTTTTTATTAGAATAGCTTTCTGCCTATACATAACTTAAGGTAGACTCTTAGTCTAACCGTAGGCACTGTTTATTTGGAGGATGTTAGCATTTAACAGGTTAAAGATGAATAGATTCCCCTAGGTATGTTATCTTATAGGTGATATGAATGAAAAAAAAAAGTGTGTCCATCCAACTAAAGCAGGATAGCTAATGAAACCAAACACAACCTGTTTGCAGCTTCTTCTTTTCGAAATAAGTCCTTATATTTTAAGAGGTTGGATAAGTGAGGAACATGCCTGGTCTTCAGTAAGGCCTACATGACACTTATCACTTGTTACTGAAAGCATTTGCTCTAAAACAATACAGGCATAAAGACTTGTAGCTATTTAGGCCAAGGACTTGAAGATTCGGTTCCCCATTCGTCGAAGTCATCCTGGAACATGTTAGGGGCATACATCTTAGGAGCTGTGCTTAAATCAAGGGAACGTGGAGCTTGCTGCAAACTGAACCTCTGTCTTTTAAGGGATGGTGGATTTTTTGAAAAAAGTAAAATGCCAATAGATTTCATCAGCCAGTGTGCCAAGCAGTTGCAGAAGGGAGGAAGTCAACTGGACCGAGTATGTTTGGAGTCCAGTGTTTTGTTTTGTTTTTTTTTCCCCTACAGATAATGAGAACTGAAGCCACCAATCTCATCACCCACATTGCTCTGCTACACTGTAAGTTTTTGTACTAAATAGTGAGGTTAGAACTGTCCAGGGATGGGATTAATGGAGCTAAGTGAGAGCAGTTGCTGGTGACCCCAGCTGTGCTGTCCCTTTGGCTTAATGGTGGTCATGGCAATAATCCTCTGAGACTGAGCTACCCACTCCCCAGTGACCTGGCAGGTGGCATCCTCACTCTTACTACAAATTCCCCTGAATTTCATCTCTATAAACTTACCTCAGTGTTAACAGCAGGCACAGTAACTATACAGGTAACCGTGAAGAGGTAAGAAAGGCAGAGTGACTTTCAGCTGTAGCTTTCTTCTGCCTGTAGACGCTAAGTGTGCTGAATTGACCCACCTTTCAGGACCTTCCCCAAACCCTGTCTCTTTGATCTATTTCATGGCTTCTGCACCCCTGGAACATCTCAGATTTTTTCCCCCTGTGCTATGCTCACCAACACGTGTAAGATCTTGAGGGACTTTCTTGAAGCACTGTGGTTTGTGGTTTATGTGCACGTGTATGGCTTGCCCAAACATACCTTCTTTAAGGTTTATTTATTTATTGAGATGACTTCTTCTCAGTTGGCCTCACTGGCCTGGTGTTGACTGTGAAGCTCAAGCTGGTTCTACACTCTCAGCAGTCCTTCTGCCTCAGGCCTGCAAGTCCTAGGATGACAGGCACACAGCACTACGCTCAATTCCTTAATAGTTATTGCTAATTTTTAGTGCTATGAAAAAAAAAAATATCTTTCCATAGTAGACAGAATTTGCAAGCATAGTTTCAGAAAACAAAATATCACTGGATCTAAAGGGTGGTTTTCAAATTGAGCCTTTAGAATTTTAGGGGCATAAAGGGAATTTGGAATAGAAGTTTATAGTGTAGAAAAGACATCTACTCTGTGACAGTCCTTGTCTATCCATGTCATCCCATGACACTCATGAAGGAGGGAGGTGGTAAATCCTGGATGACTCGGGTCCTTGATGGAGGTTTATTTATTAGATGATGTAAGTAGTTCTAATAGAAACAATGTTCTTGTGTGTGTGTGTGTGTGTGTGTGTGTGTGTGTGTGTGTGTGTGGTTGCTCCCCATTCCTTCTGTCATTTGTAATAGTTTAGCCAAGCAGAATGTGCACTCTAGATGTCAAAACCAGAGTCTAAGTCCTATACCATTATACATCAGCTGTGAGATCCCTCCTAGGGTAGATAAGATTTCAGGATTCAGTTTTCTTATCTGGTAATAAATAATAGCTGCTTTGACATTTCTAAGATTTTTTAAAATCCTGTCTGAGCCAACAATCTGAAACTTCGAAAATGCTCAGTGTATCTTGGATGAATCGTTCTGAATCTTTTGTAACTACTAGTGATTGGCAACGTGTCACAGGCACTTTGGGGGAAGCTAGTGCATCTCAGGTAAAGTACTGGAATAATGCCTTTTCATTGGTCCAAAGTATATTTGGGCCTTTGGAATCTTGTGTGGTGGTTTTTCTCACCGGGGCAAGGAAATGGGTGGTAAGGAGAGATGGAGAACCAGACCAAGTGCTTGCCCCCTCCTGGCCTTCCCTGCCCCTCCTCCATGTTTCTGCTCCCAGTGACTAGTTTGCCACAAAGGCTGATTGCATGTGACTCTCCGGTTGCTTTGGACCAGTTGAACCTGCCCCTGTCACAGGCTCCTTTTGGGCCATTCTTTTTTCCCCCTCTCAAAAGACCCCAAAAGGGGGGTCCCAGGGCCCAGTGGCTGTGCCCAGGTTGTTTCACAGAAGAGGTGTTGTTCAGTAGAAAGGCATGTGGAGTCCCAGGGTGAGAAAGAGGAGGACATTATCAATCAAGGGCTGTTAAAAGCCAGGAGAGAGCAGGGAGCGAGAGTGGAGGGCTGAATTGGAGGATTTTTTCCCCCCTGTCCTTGCTGCTGCTCTTGTTGAGGGAGAGCTTTCTTGGACATCTGCCCAGACACATGCTGAGTTAAAGAAGCAGCGGGACACATTCTTAAAGAATGAATTGGGAAAGGGGAAAGATCTTGGGGGTAGGGGGGTGGGGGAGGAGTGCAAAAGAACCAAGGAATGGTTCCAAAGTCCAAACAAAAGAGGCCTCCATAGCCCATCCCTCCTGCCCTGCTGTGGTTCAGATGAGGGTTTGTTTAGCACATAATCCAGGGATGCCCAGGCTCCCTGATAGCTGCTGTAGGCCCACAAAGGGGACACAGAGACTGTTTGGATTTCCTTGAGTGTTCTTATTTCCAGTGTAGTCTGTGCGGGATGCGGTCCTCAGCCAGTGCCCACAGAGGCTCACTGGAGAGCCACAGTTCATGATGTAGGTAGGGATAGCTTGAACCTGATGATTAAACATCATGTAAAAGGAAGATACGGGAAGTCTGGAGTGCTTCCCAAGGCAGCTTCTAGTTAGTGAGCTACCTAATATACTTCTTGAGATGAGAGAAACAAAGCCAAACCTTGTCATAATGGCTTTTGGCTGGACTCTAAAAGCAATCACCCCGTTGGATTATGCCAACTTAGACTCCTTGTGTGAAGTGATTAAATTAGATGCTAATAAGTCAGTTGCTGAATGGATAGTAGCTATGGAGCATCCATGACAGCTCATATTAATTTTTGTTGTGACGCACACATTTATGTGTATGGAATGTAATTTCATTAAAAATATCCTGTGTCTTTGTCTTATGCCAGCTTTTAGAAGATACAGAGGTATTTCAGCTTATCATGTCTAACCAAAGATTAGGTGGTCAAAATTTTCATCTAAGCCTCATACATTTTTCTCTTTAGCTGTGAGTTCAGAGGAAAGAGTAGGGGAGCAATCCCCAAAGCCCAAGAGAGAACCAGTCATGTAAGTTGCACTGCAACTGCTAGATGTGGAAGCTCTTTCAGTTAAACACTGTACATGCCCTGTGCACAATGCTACCTCATCCTATTGACCTACCTAGCTCTTCCATGAGTGCAATTCTTCCCCTGCAGCCTTGTAGGGGAGAAATCGAGAGGAGACCAAAGCCAAACAGCATGAGGTGTCAGTTCAGGACATGCTCAGACCCTATAAACAAGGGTTGGGATGAACAGGGTGCACATGCACCTTCTAAAACATTAGGGGTACCTGGTGACAAGCCTAAGAACATGCACTTGACTTTATTACTTCCAAACAACAAGTATTCACTTCTTAAAATGTCTTCTCTCCTAACCTGGAACATGATACTGCCATTGCTCAGAATGTGGTTAAAAGTCCCCTTGAAGCCGGGTGGTGGTGGCGCACGCCTTTAATCTAAGTACTTGGGAGGCAGAGGCAGGCAGATTTCTGATTTCGAGGCCAGACTGGTCTACAGAGTGAGTTCAAAACAAAACAAGCAAACAAACAAACAAAGTCCCCTTGATTCTTTTAGTCACTGATTAAAAAAATAAATAACAAAACGATAAAGAAGAACTATAGTAACTAATGTGTCATCAAGTGTTCCAGTTGACCCTGAGGGGGTCTACAGTTAGGGGACTCTTGGGCTGGAATTGGTGGAGGGAACTCCTTCTGGCTCTGTCTCACAGCATTGAGGACACAGGGCTTAGGACTTCTGAGCTGCTGTGTGTCCTGACCTGTCAAACCCAGCAATGACTCAGTTATCCTTCAGTCTATTAGATGGAAATTCAGATACCATGAACCAGGTGTCACCTGGACAGTGGTGACTTCAGGAGCAGCCGAAGAAATAGAAGTAGTTTTGATCCATTTGAATTTGTTCGATGTTATTCAAAAGTGATTTCTCCAGTGCTGGTTCTTTTTTTTTTTTTTTCCCCTATCCTAGTCTGTATCATGTGTTAGGTTTGACTAAAAAAAAAAAAAGATTGGTAGATGGGAGGGAGGACAGAGGGAAAGGAGAGAAACGTCTCCACTGCCTTGTGTGTTTGCAGCGTGGTGTTTCCTCCTCAGGAGTCGCATCCATCCTCAGTTCATAGCCTGAGGCCATAAGCTGGCCTGTGAGTGAGTTCAATGAGCTCCCTAAGGTGTATCCTTGAACCTATAGCATCAGGGTTCTCACAAGAAGAAGTGCCACCGGGCTCAACTGCTCTCTGCCTTGTGAAGACAGGGAGCAGAAAGCAGGCTAGCACCTGGGCTCCGCTTTAGGTTGAAAGTTCCTCGTCTGAAATGCCTGCGAGGTTTTGGATTTCAGTTGTGTTCCTGATTTAAGAGTACCTCCATGCACTTAAAACTATCAGAGATAAAAAAAAAATTTATGTGTAAACACAACATTCATTTGTGTTCATACATATTTGTATGGTAGTTGAAGACAGGGATTTTAGAGAACAACTGGTCCCGTGAGCCCAAGTGGAGAGCCTTCTCCACACATGGCACCCTATGGGAGTTTCAAAATCTTTCTGATTTGGGAGCATTTCAGATTTGAGGATTTGGGATACCTTGTGTAGCTTGGGTCTTGGAATTTGCAATTTTTTGAATGATAAGAAAGTGAGTTTTTTATTGTCAAGTGACATAATGCAACTGTATGAGGTTTCTTTTTTAAAATCTATGTGTCAGATATTAGAACAGGGTTAGAGACAATGGAATCCTCTTAAACTCCTCTAAGAAAGCTAATGTCCATTAAATGATGACACAGAAACGTAGGAAGGAAAGATAAAGATTCCCAAGGTGCCGCTTGAACACAGCCTGTGTGACCTCATTTGTGTTAGCAGAGCTAAGGATGTGCTGCTGGTCTAGTCGGGGTTCCCAGTGCATTCTCTGCCTGTCTAGGATTATAAGCTCAGGACATCACCTGGTTTTGATTTTCCAAATCATGTTGGTCCTGCTAATGATTTCTTCTCTAGAAATTTATGGCGACTGATCAGGCTGAATTCTATGATGAAATGGGTTTAGAATAAGTTTATTTAAATGTATTAAAATATTCAGTCAATTAACTGATAATATTTTATCACCTTAAAACTAATACATAAGTAAAGTCCCAGGGCTGCGACAACCTGCTTTCCACGTTCTTAAGCCACGAATGACACGCATGTTCAGATTTCTGTTTTGGCAACATGCAGCATTTTAGTTGTTTAGTCAGTAATAAAAATCATAACTAAGGCTTTTGACTAAGTGTTAAGTGAGAGCTATAGTCCTGAGCCCACTTGTTTGTGATGAGCTACTACTCTATAGTCCAACTCGCCCTCAAACTCAGGAGTATGCCACCCTGACCTCCTGGTGTCTGAGTGACAGGTGTGGCTCACTATTCCCCACTAGCAAAGTAACGTTTAGAATCTCCAGTCATCATCAGACATCAAGTGTGTTTATGCTTAGAGGGCACCAAAAATGCATAAAAGGAACTTACTCATAGCAGGGGCCCATTCAGTAGAAAATGCTACTTAGCAAAGAATTAGTGCTACAAGATCCAGAGAGATGACTCTGCGACAGAGGGACAAAGGGTTGGTCGAGTGTCTGCCTTTAATTCCTTCGACCTGGCACAGTTCCATCTGTATAAGACAACTATACCCAAGGCCACGTTACTGTCTACTTGTGTGTTGCATATCTCAGATCCTTCTAGGTATCTGACTTCTTCATCGTCTGTAAACTTTTATTTCCAGGGGAAACTGGTACTTGATAAGTAACTGAACGTGACTTGGTATAAGATCGTGCTGTAGAAGTCAGTGGTTCTACCAAATCAGAAAATGTGCTATGATAAAATGTGTTATGCAGTATGTTTCCAATGGTTACAAAAGGCTCTGCATGGTAATAGAAACTATGTAGTTAAAAAAAAAAAAATACCCAGTATGTGGGGAGCAAAGGTTGAATTCTTCATGCTGGAATTTCCAGGACTTTTAAATCATTACTGAAATCTGCAGTATAGATAGACAATGCGAGAAGCCCAAAAGTGATATGACCTGAATAGTGTTTTCAAAGCTGCTTTGACTGTGGTCAGGAAGAGCTAGCAGTAGAGTAGAGCATATAGACTTTAGGGCTTGCTGGTGCAGTTTTTAAACTAAAAATCCCTTATAGACACAGTTGCCACATAAGGTAAATAGTTTGTTTTTTGAGGCAGGGTTTCTCTGTGTAGCCCTGATTGTCCTGGAACTCACTATATAGAACAGGCTGTCCTCAAGCTCAGAGATCTGCCTGCTTCTGCCTCCCAAGTGCTGGGATTAATGGAGTGTGACCCCACTGCCCAGCTAACCTAGATAGTATTTTACCCAGCTATGAAAACCATGGACTTGCTGTGTTGATCTCTTTTCCATTATAGTGCTATGTGTTTTACTTAAGAAACCACAGAGGTATCTCTAACAGGGAAATGTCAGAAAAAGAGGTGACCGAGGGAGGTGTCTGCAGCTGCTCCAACCACACTCAAGAGTTCCCTGCTATTTCTGCTGATCTTGAACAGTGGAAACTTTGAGGTTTTGATCAGATGGAAGCTGGGTGGGCCAGCACTCAGAGAGCAGACTCACTGGTTATTGGCCAGAATACATTTTTTATTTCTAATTTCTATAAACAGAGAACATGGTGGTGGGGGGGAACCCACACATGCAATCTAAAACATAACTGTCAGACTAAGACTGAAGTTTCCTGTGGGCTGTGGAAAAGATGGCGGGAGGGTAGGACCCTATACATTGGGGACTTGAACTGATTCCAAAAGTCTGGAGTTATACAAGGGCACACTGTGTTTTCTCTAGCTTGAAGCATTTCATGACTTCCTTACAGAGGGAGTGGATCTGCGCAAAGCATCAGGGGGATGGGGACTAGAGATCCTTCGAAGAAACTGAATTCGTTTTCCTGCTCAGTGACTTTCCAGAACTCTCGTTTGCTAAGGCCAGGAAGAGTGCTGTCATTCTCCTGTTGTCTTTATTCTGATCACTCTTTTAAAAAAAAAAAGAGAGAGAAGAAAAAGAAGAAGAAAATAAGACAACAAAGCACAAAGCTGACTGTGTATTCTGTGAATCTAGTAGAGGCCTGTGTGTGCACCTCTGTTGAGGCGCTGATCTCATCTTGGGCTTTACACAAGTGGAGAGGGGTGTGAGCTCAGTTTGATTTATTTTCAGGATCATTTTAGACACTTCTCCCCGGAGAGTCCCAGGTGTATGTGAACAAACGAATGTCATCAAGGGAAGTCTTGTGTGAGTACCTTCCAGAGCCCTGTATCCTGAGAGCTTTATTCCCAACCTGAATTGCCAGCATTTTCCATTGTGCGAAGAAACCAGATCTCGTCCCCCCCATTCCCTTTCTGTGTTCTGTTTCTCCCTTTGAGGTACCACAGGATGTTTAGTTCCATTGTCCAATTCTAGCAGTTTCTTAGCCCTAGACTATTTGTGATGCTCAAACTCAAGGCTAACACTTGAAAGTAAATGGATATTGGAATGAGGCATTAAAAGATTAGATGTTTGCACCTCATCTCTTAGAAACCACGTTTGTTGAGCAGCTAGTTCCTCGTCAGATAGCTGGTGTTTAGTAGCCATTTGCTGATTATTCAGTAGATTGATTTGGAGTGTGCAGAGAGGAAAAAACAAAGTGGTTTCCATGGCGTGAAAGGTCACATGACCATTTGTGCACAAGATGTGAGTGAGCCCGTCCCAGAGGGCCCTTAATTGGCAGACTAGCCAGGTGAGGCTAGATGCCATTTAGAGGTGACAAGCAAGAGGTTAGAAAATCCCTAAGCTTCTAATGCATAGAGGAAACCCAAACCCAAACCCCCTTGTTGGAATATCAGTGAGCCGACCATCCCTTTGTCAATATTCTATAACATGGGCAGTTTACAAACCGGGTCTCTGCTGCTCCTAGAGCTGATGCTAGCATCCCAGGAATCCGAATCACCCCGAGTCTCTGATTGCTCTCCTAGGAAAACCATTTCCATGGAACACCACCATCTGAGCAGCCCTCTCTGGGCTTTTCCTTTATAACGTTCTATCCTCAGGATCCAAATTAGTTCTTATGTGAGCTAAAGTTAAATGGCTATCTACTAGGTCTTACCAACTTCCCCAAATTCAGGGTCCTGCAGATCTCCCCTGTAAACTGCCCTTCTCTACTTCTGCCTCTCTGAGTTGATGTGCCCTCCGGCTTCTGATGATTGGGAACTAGCCAATAACACTGCATTTAGCTTTTCCTTCTCTGGACCTTACTGGCCCTTGTATGAGAAACAGCTGCATGGCCCCGCCCCCTTCCCCACTCCATATACAGTATTAAACAAAACTCATGCTATTCTGCAAGCAAAGTCGTAGATACCACTGCACCTAGGCCCCCGAAGCATTTTACATTTGTATTTTAATCTCATTGGGCAGACATCTAGAATAGGCCAGGGAACCATTAGAGCACAATTCCACTCCAAGGAGTCATGTAACTGTATCAGTATTGAGAGATCTCCTGACAGAGGTCCAGGAGTAATGTGCCCGAGAGTCCACTCACTGAGCCTAAGGAAAGCCAGTACCTAGGTTCGACCTGAAGCATCTCCTCCACCAGCTGTTCTGCTGGGAAGTGCAGCCCTCCCTGGACCCTATGATTCATTCTCGAGACAGAGGTTAGACCTTCAAGTGTGTCTCACACTCACCTAAGTTTGGCAGTCTTTACTGTTAGCTGCAGTTAAATTTGGGTGAGCAACATCTTTCCTAAGAAGAGCAAACTTCTCAAGCGTCATGGGGTGGGCTTCCGCAGTGTTCTGAGAAGTGCGACTCTGGTGCTTTGCTGTGGCCAGATGGCAAGGAGAAGCAGGGTCCCTGGGGAACAGTGAGGGTGTCAGAGTCGGGAGGCCACCAAAGTCCATGTCCACTATTTGTTCTTTCCATATCTCAAGTGGCTGGAAGTTGGGCCAGGAGTGGCAGTGAAATGCTGCTGAATATTTAGAGCCCCAGGAACCAAGTGAGTTATTACTTTAGGGGAGAAGGTGAGTGGTTTCTGTACACAACAGTATGCTTTTCTTGGGTCAAAACTGGTCGCACATTATCCCAGAACCCCATAGCTCAGACGGACTGGCACTAAGTGGTAGGGTTCTTCCTCTGTGAGTCTCCACAGTCTTGGAGGTACAGGCACAAACCATGCCCCATCTCATGTCTCTGTCTCCCACAGTCCCTCTTTCTGTCTGTCATTCTCTATCTCTCTCTTGTGTGTGTGTGTGACACATGTAGCCATGGTCCCCATGCATGTGTGAAGGTCTGAGGAGGTTGACAAGGGTCCTACTTGGTCACTTTCTCCTTTTCTGCCGTGAGACAAGATCTCTCACTGCACCTGGAGCTAGGCTGGTTAAAGTCCTGTGTCTACCTTGCAGCAGTGCTGGGGTTCCATGTTCCCTAAGGCCCAGGCCATTCTAACTGGGAATATTATACAGTAATAGTGCAGGATCCCTGGCTCGTGGTTTGTTCTTCATGTGTTAGCTCGTAGCTCATGCTCTGTGCTCACACTCATGTTCTATGCTCACACTCATTCTCTGTGCTCATGCTCTGTGTTCACGCTTGTGCTCTATGCTCATGCTCATACTCATACTCTGCTCTGTGCTCACACTCATGCTCTGTGCTTACACTCATGCTCTGTGCTCACACTCATTTTGGTCAGTTAGTGCACTCACCTGATTTGCCTCTGATTTTGCCTATAGGAGGATGCCTGGTCTTTTGTTAATCAAATAACTCATTTGGCCTATGAAGAGTATGGAAGGGAAAGTCTGTTAGGCAAGGCGCAAACTATTTTACATAACAAACGACGAAAATTTCTTGGTGAAGGTACGAATGTATGGTTGTTGTTGTTCTGTTTTGTTTGGGTATTTTCTGTCTTAGTGATTTTTCTTTCTGTCAATTTTGGGGTTTTGTGTGTTTTAAGAGGCAGGACATAACATTGGCTGGGGAGGGAAGTTCGGGAGGGGAAACAACTGATCAAACAAAGAGCATTGTATGAAAAAAATATTTTAAATGACAGAAACGAAGAAAACCGAGAGAAGGAGGACAGGAAGGGAAAGATCTCGAATAACATCAGAATAGAAAACCAAACCTAAGACTATGGGGAGAGGGCTGGAGAGAGGAATATGGAGAGAGGCCGCCTTAGGGGCAGGAGCACCTGGATTTGAACCTCCAACACTCAAGTAAAAAGCTGGCCTCTTTAGCACATTTAGCCCCTGCAGTATTGAGAGCCAGAGACAAGATCGTTGCCAGCCTACCTCCAAGATCAGCACGAGACCCCGTGCCACTGCAGTAAAGCAGAAAAATGACCAAACAGGACACTTGCCAACCTCCTCCAACCTTCAGGCATGCAAAAGTGTCCATGGCTACATCTACACCCTTCCCTCACGACAAAAAAACAATGTAGCGAGATGCAGGCTTCCGTAATGCCTTATACCTCTAGCTCTTGAACTTTAAGAGTACATAGTGAAGTCCAGCCTGGGCTACAGTACCACACCTTCTTACAAAGAAAACCGTACAGAACTAATTCCGTGTACACACGGCTGGTGCCACAGCACTGTGAGGCAATGAGAGTGAATTCATTGTGTTGACAGCCTCTGACTTACGGTGGCCCTGGCTCCCGTTTTCCTATATTGCTAAGCTATGAAATCTGTGGAAATGCAGGACACAGCTAACTTAGAAATTTGATTTGTGCCCCAACACAGTGTAGCACCGCGATATGTATTTAAGGATGTTCGAAGTGTCAGCAGGCAGCAGCTTCTAGTGGGAACATAGCAGGGAACACAGAGGCTCCCCCACAGTGTGGTCTCCTGCTAAGCTATGGGGTTTTCCAGTTCAAAGCATTGAATGCAGTTTTCTTTTCTGGTTTTTTCAACTAGTGAACTGTTTTTTTTTGTTGTTGTTGTTTTGTTTTTTTAATGACTCCACAGTAAACTGAGAGACACTCGAGAATAGTTATCTGCAGTTAGCAGTTAGTCCATAGAACTGAAGGATTACCTTCAGTTTTCCCTTAAAATCTCCCAGGGGCCCGAGGACTGATTTCTTAGACTGTATCCTCAACATGGAGTCTGAACCTAAGAAAAGGGTTAAGGCAGTGCCTCTCGACCTTCTTACTGCTATGGCCCCTTAACACAGTACCTCATGTTGTGGCGACCCCAACCATAACATTATTTTGTTATTACTTCTTAACTGGAATTTTGCTACTGTTGTGAATTGTAATGTAAATATCTGATACACAGGACCTCTGGTCTGTTACCCCACCCTCACTCCACCCCACCCCACCCCACCCCTCCAAAAAAAAGTTGAGACCCACAGATTAAGGACCACTGTGCTAAGGAGCTACTTGTGGAGGTTAGTGGGGAATGAAAGAGTTCCCCATCAGGAGCGGAGATCAGAAAGACAAGTTTATTTGCTAAGTCACCAGGGCACAACGGTCTGGGCAGAAACAGAAGAACCACCTGTGTAAAACAGTGACGGAGTTCTGGTAGCTTTATTTAGGACCTCTTTGCTGGTTAAGATGGCTTGTTCCATGTGGTCACCTCACTCACATCATTCAAGCCAGGGTCGTCAATTCCAGGCAGAGGTGGATCTAGAGGGCAGACAGAAGCTTTATTGTTCTAGTCATGCTTAATGTGATTAGCCACATTTCATTATGTCATGCTGCCACTCATGGTTTGGCTAGAATGGAATTGCTCTTTTCTTTTAGGAGATACCTTCTGGAGTACGTGTACATTGGGATTATTCCCCAAGAGACACCTGTTTGGTCCCTTTCTGAATTTTCAATCATGGCCCTCTTTCCTCTGACAGACCTACAAACCCAACCCTGAGAAAGTAGAGTTTCTTCCTTAGAAGCTTCTTTGATCCCAGATTGGGTGACATGCAGGACCTGTCTATTGTGCATGACAGTGGCAGAGGCACTGTAGGGTGTCATGGTAGAAGGTATGTCTGGCCTCATCTAGGGGACGGAAAGAAATGGAGTTTGCGATGTCAGGGGGCGAAAGCTTTGTCACAGCAGCATCTGAGATGGGCCTGTTGGGTATAGAAGATGCAGACTTGGCAAGTTTGTAAAGAATGGAGGGACCAAGGGAAGAAAGCACACAGCAGCTAGCAGCCCCAGGAAGGAAAGGAGCCAGGAAACTGTAGCCACACAGCGATTAAACTACCTCAGTCACTGGTGGTGTCCCTTGTTTCCAAAAGCTGACGGTGAGACTGATAGTTTAGAGGTTTTATTTGTTGATGCTCAGGTTTGTTGGTGGAGAAGTGATGCTTTTCTCTTGTGTGGTTTGGACCTTACTTTAAGTAACAGTCAGGAAAGCCAGGTCCCAGCGGTTTTGAAGTGCATCTGCTGTAAGCGAACCTACCTGCTCCTGCATTATTGAAAGTTCATGGGCTAGCTCTTTTTTTTTTTTTCCTCCTTTGTCTTTGGACAATAAAAACCCAGTCCCTAAAAGCCATCTCTTTTGGGCCCATAGCAAGGGGAAAGCTCAGAGTTACAGAAAAAAAAAAAAAAAATGAAATTGCCTCTATTCTTTTACGTAGGTCCAGAGATAAATATAGCGATAATGGTGTGTACTCTCGATCTGATGTGGTTGGGGGAAGGGAGTTTATCACAGCACCCACTCCTGTCTCTTGGTTGGGAGGCAAAGCAGAGCCTGTGTCTGGCAGGGCAGGCGGTTTGGACCGTTGTATATTTCTAACAGTGTCTGGAGGAGCAGAGGCGACTATTCTCACAGGGAGTTAAGAACACCGAGTCCAGGTGAGCCGGGTTTGCGGATCCCTCTACTCAGCACCGCGTTTCCCACCTTATTCTTGGGGATCGCCGGCCCCATTGATGGTTTGGAGATCTTCCCATTCATGTCCAAGTGCCCACTGAGCAGTTTTTACCCATTTGAAAAATGACTCTGCTTAATTGTGGAGGAACTAAAGCCTTTAGTCATTCAAAGTGTGAGAGACTGCAAACGTGGAGTAATACGGTACCTTATGAGATGAGACAGATGAGAGGGGCCGACCGTGGCCTTACCTATCTAAATAGTGATTAGAAAAATTGGCTGTGAGCAGCATCGGTTCTGGCAGGAAGAAAATGTTTTACCCATCAGGGAATGTAGCAGGAAGCCAAAAGCCTGTTGTGCCACACACAGGCAGAGTTCTTTATTTTATTTTATTTTTTCTTAAGTTCCCTCCAGGCAGGAAAGAATTAAGATAAGAGACAAACTTAGCTGTGACCAATTAGAGTGTATCAGTTGCCCAGTGATGTCTTGAGGGTCCTCACTGGTTTAAGACTCCCCCGAATGAAGAGATACATTTGAAGACTGGGAGAACATGCAGACCATGTAGGCTAAGCTCAAGGATGAGCTGTATTCCAGACACAGCTGGCATGAAGACTCTTCCCCAGCAACAGTAGAGGAGACATTAAGCAGAGCTGGATTATATTCACTCCAAGCCAGATATTATTATTTTCGTAGAGAGACATCTTTAAGCAGTATTTGTGGTAGTCTAGAAAGAGATTGCTTAGGAGGGGTCTCTCTCTCTCTCTCTCTCTCTCTCTCTCTCTCTCTCTCTCTCTCTCTCTCCCCTCTCTCTCTGTCTCTTAAGGAAACCCAATTAGTAAATTTCTTAGAATTTNATCTTTAAGCAGTATTTGTGGTAGTCTAGAAAGAATTTCCCCAAGAGAGGTCTCTCTCTCTCTCTCTCTCTCTCTCTCTCTCTCTCTCTCTCTCTCTCTCTAACAGGGTTTTATCTTGGCTAAGGAAACCCAATTAGTAAATTTCTTAGAATTTGATATCCACTGGAACACTAAGGGCTGAGAGGCTCATTCTACATGCTGTGACGATGTTCTCTTGTGTGACTGCCCTTGTAGGTCTTTGGAAGCACTGGATCCCCTACCTTACATCCTCAGGTTGAACATCCTGGAGGGAGAGGGGGAGAAACAACTTTGTTTTGTACAGTTACTAATCATTCTACTCTGTGGTTATACTCACTTGCTGGTAGTGTAGGACTGTACAAGAATTCAAGGCTAACCAACCACTTCCTTTTTTATTTTTAGTCAGTCGCAGCTCTTTAGGGGTTACTCCTAGGGGACCGTATGGGGCCCTTCAGTTTTCTCTACCATCCATGTCATAAATTATAATGTGGAAAGTTTCTTGAAAATGTGGAGGGTCTGTCTGCAGTGACTCACCTCTTTCCAGAGTATACACTGGCTACAGTCCGACCTCTAGATTCTCCATGGCTCTTTTGACCCAGAGGACATGTGGCTTACTCAAATTTCCAGGTCTTGATTCATTCCTTGGGACATTTCGGACTTGCACAAGGACACTTCCTACTTCAGCCTTCAGTAACAACTGGATCTGCCCTCTAGCAATGGTTGTGGAGCATAGCATTAGGAACAGTAGTCCTGGAGATAGAGAAATGGCTTAAAATGTAGTCATTATACAATGTTTAGATAAAGCTAGACAGAGGAGGATGACAATCTTGACTCTGTTCGCTAAGAAATTAAAGTCCAAGAGAGCTAGCTGAAATCATAGGTATAATCACCTGGTGAAACATAAAATGTTGTTTGTTTTTTTAAACTGACACTTGCAAATGTGACCGGGGCGATCAATGTTTCTCACATAAGACTAACTTTTAGTTTCATTATAAGTGCATGGAGTTTTGACTTTGGGAATTTTAATAACCTTGGTCAGGTTGTATGTCATAATGGATATAGCATCTTCGAGTTGTATATTTTATAGAGTTTTTACTGCACATTATAACTTTAATGTTGCTCTCATCTATATATTTCTGTAGTCGAACAATCCTCTCTACTTCTCTGTCTAAAAACATTTAGAAATATTTCTCTTTCTCTTTAATCTTCCCATCTTTATTTTTTGACCTGAAAAATATTTTATACCTATAATCTGTAGGTAATTTAAAGATTATAAATTTAAATTTTTCATTATTATAAATGTGTGTCTATGCATGATGTGTATACAGATAAATGTGTGTGAGAGTGCACAGCTAACCTGAGTCTATTATCCCTTTCAACCTTTATGTGGACTCAAATATTAAATACCTGCTGAGCCATCTCAACAGTCTATACCTCTGTATTTTCTTTACTTGATGATTTCCTTTCATTGCTACTTTTTATAAAGTTTTAAAAATTTATATAAAATGTTATTTTGCCAAATAAAATATTTTGGCATTTTAATTAAGACAACTAAATTTTTTTTGAAATCTGAAAGCATGACTATTTTATTAAATATCTTAAAATTTGATATCAGAGGCACAATTTGCTAGTAGTCCTGAAGACATGTTTATTTTCTTTCTTTTCAAATAGTTTAAAATAACTAATTTGTTAGCTTTATTTAAATTTTATGAAATAAAAAGAATTTAGTTTAAGTATACATTTATGCTACTTATTTAAAGACTATGTTGAGTGAAAAGCCTATTTATGTCTAGGGGTGAGTGTTCCCATGTAAACATACCACACTGCATATATTTAAATGTAGCATGCGAAAGCACATATATTGATAAACCAAGAAGATAGAAATTTTATATTAAATTCAGGCATATGACATAAGAATATAAGAAAACAAACTCACAGTTTAAATGGCATGTGAATTTAAATTTGTAGCAAAATTAAATAAGTTAAGATCATCTGCTTATTGATTGAACTTTGAACCCTTTTGTGGTTGTTGTAAATAAACCTTGTTGTACTAGCATTTAAAAATGTTTCTCTTTTGCATTCATCCCTAGAGAGTGGGATAATCAGCTCTTGAATGTCTGTATTTTAGCTATAATGAGCTTGAGATAGCAATCTTGAAAACCTAGTTTTCTTTGAAATAGCAGCACAACTAAGAAATAATCTGATAGTTAGACAGAGAGATTAAAAACATCCATAGTCTAGTCTCACACATTAAACACATACAGAGCAAAAATATCAAGTCATAGACATACGCTCACAGCTAAACCACCAGAAAAATTGACATACAAACAATTTCACACAAACAATCATCACGCATGCTCTAGCAAGAGACTAAGAGAACATTTAAGGCAATTGCATTTACTCATAAGATTCTAACTAGAAACACATTAGAAATCATGCATATTAGATGGAGTTTCACGGAAACAGTGAGAAGTGTCCAGCTAAGGCAAGAAGGTCATGTGGTTTTATGAAAACTTTAGGTTAAAATGTAAGCCTGTTAGTTCCAGTAGAACAGGCAGAGCTAGAACTGGTCCTTTCTGTACTGTTGGGAGAGATTTGAGTTTTCAGAAACACCAAGCGTTTCCTTTTTGGGTTCAGATTTAGCTATGTTTCAGGACATACCCCAGAGAGGAGAGATAGGAGAAGTCTGTACCATGTTAAGACTAGAGTCCATGACCTTAATTCTTAAAGAGGTGTTCCTCCAAAGGGCAAGGACCTGAAACATGCACAGTGGTGCAAGATGAACATTTGAAGAAAGTGTATTCTAACTTTTAGAAATGTCCTGTTAATATGATGGCCATAGGGAATGCAAAATAAGACCGTTAAGAATATCCCTGGTTGAAGGGGCCTCCTGGTGCTTGACAGATAGAAAGAAGAATCTGTTCTCTGTGTGTCATAAACAGTTGGGTTACTCACTCCCAGCCCTTCAGTTACCATCAAAGAATTTCCCTGGCCAATGACCATTTGTTCTAGAGGACTCTTCTAATAAACAGTCTACAAAGGAGACGGGGGTCTCATAGCTGAGTGCTTTGAGGGGGTGTACTAGAATAGAAAGAGGTTCGAATTTTGCCAAAGAGTTTCCTTACCAAGAAATCTATTTCTTCAGAGAGTCCTCTAAAGGTACTCAAGTCAAGACTTCCAAAGGTCTGTCCAAGCAGGAAGGCTTCTCAGCCACACCAGACAGGGCCACACCAGGCGCTTCTGTGCCCATATGGTGCCTGCCACTGTGAGAGTCTCAAGTTGGGTAAAACATAAGAGTGTTCTCACTTCCTTATAAAGAATACCAGATGTTGTTGGGATTAACAGATGGTGAAAGTCCATATCAGGGAAAGAAAAGTTTCTTTGGTATACTATAGGAGCACAGTGATCTGGGTGGTAACCAGCTACATGTGCTGTTTATACATGCAATACATGCATAGATGTATTTTGTATGTACATATATATTCTTAAATATAACCTGTTGACTGATATAAATTACTTATATGCATGTTCTCAGGCCTGACCATTTGGCACTGGACAACTAATTGGTGTGCTTCTTCCTGGGGAGTGGGGGTACCTCTTCCACTCTCAGCTTTAATCAGTTGCCTGTAGTTCTTTAAGGTAGATTGGAATTTCTGCAATTCCAATTATTATAGTGACTTGTTCCCTTGTGGTTCCCTTGTGGTTCCTAAGTGATGTCCTTCTCACCACAATACAGCTGGGGGGGGGGACTAAATACAATCTGTAAGTCAAGATATGGCACAATGGAATGCTGGAGAGTAGCAAAGTCAACACAAATTAAATTGATCATCTAAGTTATAAAATGGTCCCTTGTCTCCTTTGAATTCAAAGGTCAACTTAAGTCTCTATCAGAATAGCACAGTTCTGTAAGAATGGATAGAACATTTATGGTTTTAGAAATGAAGGGCAGTTTGTAGAAGTTACTGGAGAGACCCAGAAATGGAAAGAGGCCAATCTATTTCTCTCAAAAAGTCCTAAGTCAACAGTGCACCACACTCAACAGAAGTCCATATAGAGACAGTACAGATCAAAAGAGAGGAGAGTAAAAAAATATGTGGGCGAGTGAGAATCCCAGGGGAGTTATCCAGAGGAATTTTAGTCTTAGCTTCTTGTTAAAGAGTTTTCTGGACTTGGGATGTAAGGAAGGGTAAAGCTGGCTTAGGAAGTAGTGAGAGGGCAAGAGCACAGGCTGGAAAGGAGGTCCTGTGTTAGATTGTATGGGCCTTCTAGAAGCTTCTAAATTCCTTTTCTTCCACAGAGAACCCAAGAGGGGCCACTGGAGCATGTAGAGAGAAGAGGAAGAAGGCAATAAAAGTTGCAATATAAGAAAGTCATTGCCTAGGCAGGGCCAGCAATAGGTCAGACCTAAGGCAGAGAAGTGTGAATTTGGACAGCCTTCCTAGGGCTCTTTGGAAGAACCCTGGCAGCTTCTGCATCATGCAGAGGTCCTTGTGCCTTTTGCTGAAGCCAGTGTCAGGACTGATCTCTAGAGCTGCGATGGAGGTGGTCCTGTGCTGGACAGATCCAAGGACAGCTCAGCTCTTGTTCCTTTTGTTCTCATTGTTTTGTGTTTTCTCAATTGGCTCCCCAGTGCCTGTCCTAGAATCTTCCCCCTCAGTGGAAAATCCAGTCTGATCAAGATTTAATTTAAAGTCTGCTAAGGAGAAAATGTGGGACTCCTCCAAATGCTTTTTTGGCCCGTGAATACATATTCCAGAAAGTACTGTGTAGATATCTGAAATTCAAATTCAACTGGTTGGCCTATATTATATCTGCCAACCCCATATCTAATACATCAAGGAATAGAGTATAGAGACATACTTGGTCCCGCTGCTCCATGTGCCTTTCCTATATGAAGCTACTAAGTCTCTTAAAGGCCAAGTAGTTTATTTACCACATTCCAAACACCAAGCTGGAACAAAGCTGGGACTTCCAGGTCAAGCCAGTGTGTGCTTGGCAACCTGTTCTTGGTAACTCGGTATGAATTAGTGAGATATGTCAGTGTTCCTAGAAGTATAGTGTGTGTAAAGCGAAGCCCAAGGGCAGAGCTCCTAGTGTGTGGATGTATCAGGATGAAGGTTCCGGTCCTGTTTTGCTGGGAAGAAATCCTCATTCTGGAGTGTGCCTGGAATTAAGCAAAGGCCTTTTGTTGTGCTCTGGCGGGGAGAGGGGGGCAGAGTGTGTATTTTCCAGTAAACTGTCATGTGCAGTATAGATTAAGAACAGTGGTGACTCCCATTGGGACAACTATGTCTTGGTCTTTTCTTCGTGTGTTGGCACTTCTCAGTCCTATCACCCAAGTGACTGACACGGGCACATTAAAGGGGAAATGTGTTTTAGTGCAGCCCATCATAGCAGGGAGAGCACCGGGAGCAGCCTGCGCATGCTGACAGGGAAGAAGAGGGGTGGAGAATATGCAACATGGAGGGATTAGGGATAAGATACACCCAAGGCTTCACCTCTTGGGCTCTATTTTCTCTAGCTGGGCCAACTTAGCTGGTTGTTGCCCCAAACCTCTCAAAATAGCTCAACCAGTTTTGTATGAACTTTCCAATATATGAGCCCTTTGAGAGGACACTGCCTCCCTTCCTCCAACTCCTTTTCTGATTCCTCTTCTTTTTTTTTTTGTTGTATTGAGCAGGTGAGTATGGAATGAGGGGCCTTGCGCCTGCGAGGCTCACACTCTCCCACTAGCCTGTAAACCTCACCTGCTCAGTCTTCATAAATGTCCTCCTTCCTTTTGAAATGATCCTTACATACTGTACACACTCCCATTTCTTTTGTCATAAAACATTTAGACACACACACACACACACACACACACATTGAATTACTTATCAGTACTTTATAAATATAGTTCAGTAAAATTTCGCTTTTATACCCCCCTCTCTGTTGTTCATCTGTTAAAAGAACACCACACCTTCACCCTCCAAGGTGTAGTGCAGTTATTTACTGTCAGCCTGCTGGTGATACCGCTCATTGCCTGAAGCAGGGACTGAGGACTGATACATCCCTAAGATCATCTAGCACACATCAGTTTCAGCGTTCCTGCTGTGGATAAAATGCTGTCTTATCCTTTCAACGGTGGAGGGAGAGAGGTGCATGTGCCCTCTGCCCTATGACGTTCTGCTAAATGAATGAAGGCTGAGAACCGGGACTTCTCTGTATCTTAGAATTCCTCCTCTATCTCTGATCTTGTGTAGAGCACGTGCTGCAGAGTCTTCACAATAGTGGAACTATTTCTATGAGGCATTGCCTTAGAGGCTGCTTGGGAGAAGTGGAGCTTTTCCCATGCAGTGCACCAGAACACAATGATTTTCTGATCAGTTATAAACATTGCGATGAAATCACCCAATAGGAATCTATTTTTCTCCAAGCCACTTGTTTGGTTACGTATATAAGGTTATCCCATGTTGCCCACCTACAGAAAGGGACGAATGTACCTTTGGCCCATAGGTCTCCATTAATCACTTTTCTTGCATTGCTATGGGGTCAGGGCAAGTGTGTATAGTGCAGGTATTTTACATCAGCCTGCTGGTGGTGCCATTCATTTCCGGAGACAGGAATGGAGGACTATACATCCTAAAGATCAGTTGTGACAGCTGTCCTGCTCTTCCTGATTCAGGCTTTTAGTGGTATTGTGTTATTTCTTGGAGAATGGTACAAGTCCAGTGTCCTCTGACCCATCCACATTGATTTCACGAGACAGACACATACTAAGTGATGTTTTGATTATCTGTCATTTCAGATTACCTGTCCCGGAATCATGGGTATACATTGAAAAATGTGGGAGCTCACTTCTTTCTCCAGTCACAGTGCACTCTCACACAACATATGTGTACCATGCTTCCAGAATTCTCGTTTATTTCCTTGTGTTGCTTCTTTACTCCTGATAGATCATGCCTAGGAGAATCAGTTTCTCCCTTTTGTTATGAAAGTGGTCCACTTTCAAGGAATCATCCGGGTTCTACCTACCAGGACAATCCCATATGTACCCTGGCCCTTTCCTCTCTTATTCATCCCTAATCATATTTGGAAAGCCGTATTGGTCAGTCAGGTGCACTCAGTTTCACAGTGAATTATCTGCTCTGGGCTATCTGATTTCTTATCTATGCCTACTGACATACAACATCATACCCCACTTAGCTCAGGAGCTGGGCAGTGCCATCCCATCAATACAAATAGAAAGCTTCAACATGTTGCAAAATCATAGAAAGTTCTACATATCCCTTTATCCAATAGTTGAGCTCAGCCCTTGCTTTTGTTTGTAACAAATGCACAGAAGTCTGGGAACTGCAAAATGGCATCTTCCCCAGCACAGTACCCAGATATTGATAGATATAGGGCCTGGGCTACATTTACCTATAAGTAATCTGGCCAAATAAGTAGTTCTTGAGAGAGCATCCTTCAGTGAGGTGATATGCTCTAGGGTCTTCGTTATTGTTACTTAGGGAAAAAAAAAAAGGCTTCTAAGTTGTAGCTGTTTATTCTTCTAGATGATGGAACATAGAGTGGGCTGGATAGGATCTCTCTCTCTCTCTCTCTCTCTCTCTCTCTCTCTCTCTCTCTCTCTCTCCCTTTCTTGAATGCAAATGAGTAACTGAACCCCACTAATTATACATGCTCTAAGCCTCATTGTTAGCCCCTGTAGAAAGCATGCACAATGGAGCAGACTGGACCTCCCTCCCGACAGAGCACACACAGCACCTTAATAATGGGAAGCCCTGAGCTGACAATTGCTGTGGCATGTAGGAGCCACACAGAGACAGATGAGACGAAGATGAACTGATCCCATTTTTAAGAGAACGGAATAAGCTCTTTAAAACTAATAACCAGGCTCTCTCGCAGGCTGCTGCACGCTCCACTGTCGAGTTGAGGGATGAGACCATGATGGCACTTCTCAGCAGTGAATGATTCTCTTAATACCTTAAAAAAAAAGTGAAAAACAAAATCTCTGCCTTTAGTGGCTTTCTCACCCCCAAGGAACCAAGTATTACAGAATACACAGAAAATGGGGCAGGCGATTGGGAGCCTGGCGAACAGGGTCTCAGACAGCTTATGCATGTGGGTATCTCATAGAAGCAGTGCTCCATGGATGGGCATCCAGGCTGGGGAGGGAGCAATCATTCTGTTGAGCTTGTCAATCACATCCCCTCTGTGCCCTTCCATTACACCCAGGCAATGAACAGACAAATGAGCATGTATGGAAGTGGCTTTGGGAGGTGGGGGAGTCATGATGCTGATGCTGTTGCACTGTCCATCCGCCAAATCGACTTCTTGAGCATTTTCTAGTACCTCAGTTATTGTTAGAGGATGCAGAGAGCCCTAGAGCATGTGACCCAGTTGTTAGGGACATAGTCCCTTGGGAGTCCAGTGCTATTTATATAAGGATAAGTTGCCAGCTCTGGAGGTGATAGCAAGCCTGAACCAAAGATCTAGTATTATGGATACCAAATTATCTAAGGTTATAACAAGGGTAGAGGTTCAAGGAGGATCATGTAGGTAATCAAAGATTTGAACTTAAAATATTATAAATATCTGTAAGGTAGAGCACCTAATGGGGGTGCTTGCTGCCAATCCAGATGACCTGAATTTGATGCTTAGAATCCACAGGGTAGAAGGAAGTTACAGCCAGGGAGTGGTGGCACAGTGGTGGCACAGGCCTTTAATCCTAGCACTTAGTAGAAGGATCTGCCACCTACTAAGTTGTCATCTGACTATCACATACTCCACATATACTTTATGGCAAGTTCTAAGTATGGGCAGAGATACACACACACACACACAACACACACACACACACACACAAAACACATAAGTATAATGCAATTTTAAAAAATAAGTGATAAACATTTCTTTCCTCTATGGCTTTTAATACCCATGAATAGCAAGCACACATAATGATGAACAAAAAGAGGGATGAATGAGGGACAGCTCACAATTGGCGTTTGCTATCTGTGTAGCAACAACACAAAGGGTTGTGTTTAAACCTCTTAGGAAGAGCACGGGTGGAGAACAATCAGTGTCTTGTGGCTTTTGAAAGGATCAGAGCAGGAAAATGTTTGGAGGTGAGTTCCCAGGCTGGTTCAGATTGCTTTTCATTTTACTTGCATACATGCGGATTGGTCAGCCTTTCCACATGTCATCCTGGGTTGGTAGTGGGAGCTATCCCTCAGTTGCCTGCCATTCAGAAATGTAGTTGCCCTGTTTTTATCAGCTACTCATTAAGAACTTTCATTTCAGCCTCTATTTTGTCTTACCATCTGTTAGGACAGAGTCAAGATGGCAAGAAGATACATTCCAATTTTGCAAATGTGGGCCCTGAGTTAGAAATATGAACTGATATGCCAAAATTTCCAAAGCTAATGAGCAATATGTCTTTTGGTTCAAATCCCACCATGGCACTGTGTACCGTGATCACCTGACTGGACATCGCAGTATCACAGTCCTTCCTCTATGAGGGTCCTGTGTTGGGTCCTGTTCGCAAAATGACTCTGAAAGCTAAATGTATAACTGATTCTTCCCACATCGGATTAAGGGAATTGATCAAGGCCAATTCCTTTGGTTCTAGATCCCAAGGTTAATCCTTATTATATATTTTGCATCTTACAATGTATTTTTTTTTTGAGCCTTGAATTTGTTAAGGTTTCCATTGCTATAAACAGACACCATGACCAAGGCAACTCTTATAGAGGAAAAAAATTAATTGGGGCTGGCTTACAGTTTCAGAGGTATAGTCCATTATCATCATGGTGGGAAGCATGGCAGCATGCAGGCAGACATAGTGCTGGAGGAACTGTGAGTTCTCTATCTTGACCCAAAGGGAACCAGGAAAGATTCCTTCTTGAACATGTGGTGGTGATTAAGCAGTGGAGCCTCCAAAGCCCTCCTACACAGTACCACACTTACTCCAACAAGACCACACCTCCTAATAGTAGCACTTCCTGTGGGCCAAGCATATTCAAACCACCACAAGCCTGATTTTGTGGTCTTTGCTTCTTCTGGATAGTGTCTGTCTGGGCATGTGGAATGATGAGAGAGATGGAGAAGATGAGAGAGAGGTGAGAATGAAAAAGTACCTCAAACCCCATGTTTTTATTTCACAAACCTGGCAAAGGATTTGTAAGATTGTATGAAGTATTTAGCCCAGAGTGGTGAAGCTTACAGCTTCAACACTCTGAAAGAGAAGTCAAGAGAATTGAAAAGTTTAGTACAACTTGTGCTACCTGAAGAGTTCAGGCCAGAGTGTACTGTATACACAGCATGATCCTATCTCAAAACAAAAGTATTTTAGAGCATAAAAATACATCTAGTTCCATTGTATTGAATTCTGGTGACAAGCACAAGACACAAGTTTACCTTGAACAGGGTATAAAAGTGTCAGTTCTGGGGCCCCACCATGCACAGAGACGCACTTCTAATTGGTCTAAAATAGTCCAGAAGCACTAAGTAATAGGAGTCGCATATGTAACCAGGCTTGGGAATCTATGATTAGCTTAGCCTTGATACACAAAGAAAGAAATGCGTACCTGGCGAGTTCAGTTCATTTATCTGTTTTAGCTCTTTATTACTACATTATGGTTGCCCTCCAAACTCAGTGCTTTAGAATTCTAAGTCAACCTCTGAGATACTGACGGCAAGAATCTAGGCCAGCCTTGATGGGGTACAGTGACTCGTAGGCTCACAGTTCTGTAGTACTCTTATGATGGCTTGAAGGGATGGAAGGACCACGTTAGAGGATGAAGGTACTCATCATTCTCATGCTGGCCTTTAGAATGAAGCCTCAGTTCTTTGCCTGTAGCTCTCTCCATGATTAGCTGAGTTCTTAAAGCATGACAGCAGGATTCTTTTAGAGGGCATGACTCACAGGAGAAGCCAGGATACCTTTCTGACCTAGTCTTGAGAAAACACACACCTTCTTTCTGCCACAATGTGTCCAACTTGAGGGAGCACCCAAGCTAGCATAGACCGGGGAACTGGGATTCTGCCCCTTTTTATGAGTGTCTGTATCAAAGAACTTCTAGACACATTAAAGCCACACTTGGCCCATGTCATGTAAGTACATGTCATGCTAAGGCTACAAATTTCCTGTCTGCTAGGTCAGTGCCTGTCAACTAGTTTCATCATTAATTGATTGATTCTAAGTAAGGAAATCCTGATAAAATATTTAGGGTCTCATCAATTACTCCCTTCCTAAGAATGTGTTGGTTCCTCAGAGCCCTGGAAATTCTCTTATTAGATGAGCATGGGTCCATCCTTCTGTGATTCACCTGGGCTTGGCTTCCTCTTTTTTACTTATTAGAGTCCCCTGAAGGATCGGATTACCTTGCCAGCGGAAATCTACGAGCTCCCTGCGTGATATACCATAACTGCAGCAGCACAGCACATATTTCCCCCCGGAAGGCTTGTTGCCACCTATGTCGAGTCATTTGTATTTATGACAGCTTGAGTGTGATTTAGTGTGACCTCACTTTGATAAAAGCCATTTAGAGCTCATAAGTATGGGTGACACTCTGCCTCCCTGGCCAGGGGTTTTCAGGGAAAGGAGATTTGCATTACCATTCAACTCTTATCTTTCAAGAGAGAAGCAAGAACTAAAAAGGGGCAAAAGGAAGGGAAAAGGAAGGGAAAAGGAGAGAGAGGGGCCAGGAGGGTGCCAGGCCTGAGGAAGGGATGAGAGTGTCCGCAGGTTGCTTCTCCTGATGAGGGAAGCAGGCTCACATACTTGCTCCTCCCCACCCCATCCCTGCGATGGCTGGGGTATTTGAAGGGCATAAGCTCAGAGAGAGAGGGCCAGGGGGATCACACAGGAGTGAAGAGGTCACATACTTTATGGCCCATTTGCTTCCTCCTTTAAAAGCATTGTTAAATCACAACCAAATTACTGTAGATTGTCGATTTTTATTGGACAGGAAGCCCCGGAGTAGCCTCGCTCCTCACCGCACAGCTCTCTGGGGATAGTTGTTAACAACTGTAGAGCAGGTGATTACCCTGATGTTGAAGCCAAGGGCTCCAACCTGGGACTTGGCCACCAGTATCTCCCAGTGACAACCAGCATACCTGGTACATGTAGCACCATGAGCTAGCTGCCTTTCATTGGATGATCTGAACACAGGCTGCAGGTTCTGGAAGTCAAATTGTCTTCCATCGACCCTCAGCCAGTACACTGTGGGCTTTATAGATCCATGGGCGGTAGATTTTGAAGGAGCATGGATAAAGGACGCTGAGAGGAAAGTGTGTAAGTAAGTGAGCCATATCTCCAGTTCTGAGTGGATGTTAGCATTTGGGGGTCACTCATTTACAGCTCCTATTTACAGACTATGTTATGTCTCAGAAGGATGGAGCATTTCATTCAATCAGATAAGAATGAGGGCAGTTACTGTACTCATTCTTTAAGGTCTGGCATGAGAAGCTGTCATACTCTGTGTATCCACCAGCAGACCTCAGTGCCATACCTCTAGAGGCCTTGTGCCTCTCCTAAGGGGCTGTCTATGGACTAAGTGTCTCCTCAGATGGAGCTGATGGCTTTTGTGGCCAGGCAGGTGGAGTCAGTAGGCCTGTGGAAGGGGGTGGTCTGCTGCTCATCCTTAGAGTACCACAGGAGAGCAGATACGTGACTAGCCGGAGGTCTCAGTGCATCTTCACTGACTGTCATCCAGGAGCTCAGGGTTGAAATCATGCCTTCTTCATGAGTAAGTTCATAAGAGCATCTCCATGGTAGACTGAGAAGACGTTATCTCCTACAAATGAAGAGCCCATCTTGATCCCATGGAACTCTCAACTTCACAAACTGCTTTCACCTCTGACACAGATTTTTATTATCCTTTCCCCAGCAGCTCATTTTTTCCTTTCATTTATTTATTACTCATTCGTTCCTTCCTTCCTTCCTTCCTTCCTTCCTTCCTTCCTTCCTTCATTCATTCATTCATTCAGGATACTGGTGGTGTGTGATGTGGGCGGTACTCTTTACTTCTTGCTTCATAATACAATTATTTGCACAGGGGTTTCATTTTCTCCTTTAGGTAAATTGGTGGTTAATTAAAACTCTTTTCTTTAGGGTAAAAGAGAGGTATGTTAGATATCAGAAGCCGTGCTCTATATGATTTATAGCTCATCTAGGGGCTGTCAGGAACATCAGCTGTCAAGCCTCTTAGTGATCCTTGTCCTTCATGTTGTCTCTCAAGCAAATCCCCCTTTCTCTCCTTTCCATTTCTTCTCCTGTCTCTCTCACACACACACACACACACACACACACACACACACACACACACACACACACACACAGGTGAGCGCGCTCACACATGCATCTCCAGCCAAAAGAAAACCTTCATAGCTTCTGCTCCACTGTTACGTTGTGAACTAGAGACACTTTCTGTTTCCCACTGTGCCATAGAATGCACTGTAGAGTGGAAGGCATTCAAAGCATGATGATATGTATTCAGAATCTTAATATTACAGACGGAGAAAAAAACAGCTTCTAAGAGTTCTAAGTTTCCTAGTCTGGCAAAATAATTAAAAAGGTTAAAGCTAGGCTTTGGGCCCACAGTGCTCCTGAAGTCCTCTGTACACCCATCTATGAGGGAGAGAGTCTCTCCTGTAAGCTCTCACCACCTAGCAGGAGGGCAGCTTAGGCCAAAAGCCAAGTCAAGAATTCAGCAAAGCTGTATGGGCTACTGTTTTTCCACAGGTTATCCCATGGTGGGAATCAGAATTCTCAGGGAGCTATTGCTGGAAGGACTTGATGGCCAAAGGGGCTTTATTAGACCCATGCAGCCTTCTACTCTCCCCAAGAAGGCTGATACACACTGGGAAAATCTTGCTGCTGGACTCAGAAGGAATCAGTGACAGATAAGAGTTGACAATGAATAACAGCTATTTTCTGGATGACTTAGAAAAGGTTTCAGCGGGCTATTCTTTTTCTATACAATGTGGTCAGAGTTCTGTTGGGGTGTTTAGAGAGGAAACAGATATCTCATTTTCTTGTGTGTGTGTGTGTGTGTGTGTGTGTGTGTGTGTGTGTGTGTGTGTATTGGTGTGTATGTGCATGATATATGCCCATGCACATGTTTGCTAATGCATGCACCTTCCTGCGTGTGAGGACAGGTACACTTATGCTGCGGCCCAGGTATGGAGGCGAAGCAACAACCTTGAGTGTGGTCTTTAGCTCTTCCTTGATACAGAGTCCCTTTGTTGCTCACTTCTGTATGTTTAAGGCTAACTAGCCTGTGCTCTCCACGGGGATTCTTCTGTGTATGCCAATTACCTTGCAGTAAGAACACTGGAGCAGCATTGCACATCCTGTGCGACTGTAAGAGCTTTCTGTGGCTGTTGAGCATTTAAACTCATGTCCTCAGGCTTGCCCAGCAAACAGTTTACCCACTCAGCTATCTCCTTAGCCCTTTCAGTTTGCTTTAACAGCTCAGAACAGGAGAGACTTAGTTGAGTGGCTACCATTAAGCAGCCTCTCTGGACCCTGTGCCTTCCAAAGGCCACTGCTAGAAGTCTTTAACGGTCTCATTATTAGCCCCAAGCTCCTTAAGAACAGCCTGATTGCAGTCATTCATGGAGAAGTGATCAGGAAAGAGGAGGCTTTGCACTTGGTCTCATTAACCGGCATGGCGGCAAAAAGATGAATTCCCACTGAGGCATCCAGATGTTCTGCTTGATGCCCTTCAGTTGTTGGTCTCTGGAGTCTCAGTGACGAACTTCCCTGATGGTTTGCACCAAGCACTGGGTTTAGAGGGAGACTGCTTCTGGGTGTCTCCATGGCACCAGGCTCCCATGTCTACATACTCAGAACCGTTGCGATCACAGTGGTCTCTGCCCCATTGCTCTGGGGAAACCTTCCATGTGGTTGGCTCATTGCTCTCTTCAGTGCCTGTTCCAGGCACCGCCAGCCCACACAAGTGCTGTTTTCTGATACTGAAATTCTCCAGTGAGCCCCGTTCTAATTAATTACCATGGATTCCACACTCAAGGGGAAAACCTGCTTGTGAGGGCAAACATGGAGAAATTCATTCAAGAGCCTCAGAGGATGAGACCTGTGGTTGGGAGCAGTGCTTCTTCCTGAGGTAGTGAAGTGCACATTCAGGTTCGGCTTCTTGAAAGGCTTGTGTTCCTAGTGCCTAGCAGAGGGTAAGCCTCAGGACTAAACCTCCAAAAAGAAATCAGGGCTCTTCGTGATCAAGGTTTATAGAAACTGCATTTACGCCTGCTGCCTAGAGATGAACCCTTAATAGGCTGCAAGTCACCACCTCGGCTCTCAGAAAATTGAAGTGGTGATTTAGGGTGGACTGTTATCATTCTCCACATGGCCTGGTCTTTCTTCTTAATCACATGTTGAAGTCTCAAAAACCAAGGCTCCAACTTTATCAACTTATCAAAATGTATTATCACTATAACATTATTTAAAAGTATTATTTAGATAGGATTATTTCTTCAAAGTAGTTTTATTAGTGATTTGAGCATTTCATACAATGTTTTTCATCATATTCATCTGCCCTCTTCTAATTCCCCTCATGCTAATCCCTACCTCGGCTCTCTCTCTCTCTCTCTCTCTCTCTCTCTCTCTCTCTCTCTCTCTCTCTCTCTCTCTCTCTCTCTCTCTCT
>NC_034604.1:71919315-71928818 GCF_900095145.1 Mus pahari | reverse complement strand
TCTCTCTCTCTCTCTCTCTCTCTCTCTCTCTCTCTCTCTCTCTCTCTCTCTCTCTCTCCTCACATTCTCAGTCTATCACTCTCTCTCAACCCATTGAGTCTAAAACTTTTTTATACAAATATTCCATTATATGGAGCTTGCCCTCAAGATGGTAGACCTACTAGGATTCAATGTCTTACAGAAATGACTTGCTTTCTCCCAGCAGCTGTCATGAGCTCCTCAGCCAAGGGTGAGCCTTCGTGTCCACTTTTGCTGCCTCATGCTGAGATTTTTCTGGCTTGAGCTTGTGCAGGTCTCGATTGTACCATCATAATTGCTATGAGTTCATAAATGTCCTGGGGCCATTCCTAAAACCATCCCCCACTTTCCTACATGATTCTCTCTGAGCCTTTGGGAGTAGGTATGATGGAAAGGTAAATTTAGCATTGAGTTCTACACTGTCTCTTTTTTTCTCTGTGCCTCGACCAACTGCGACCCTCTGAGTTAACTGTCATCTACTGTAAGAAGGAGCTTCTCCTTTGAGAGTTAGGGATGTGTGAGTCTTTGAGCAGAGCAGTAAGTCATTAGCAGTTGGTTTAAGACTATGCCCATTTAACATTAGGATTTAGTTTAATATTACAGAGTAATAGTAGTAAATTTTCCCCTGGAGCCTGTTACCTGTCTTGCCACAGGTTACCTTATTTCCCCCTCTTCAGCCCCAGCTTTCTATTTACCTGCTTTTAATTTCTGCCTATACTGGACATTTTGTATGAATTGATTCATATATGTTCAGCTCTACTGTAAATTTTTAATTGGAAAATTTGAAATATATAACCTGAAGTGCTTAAGCACTGTAAAGTATTTTTTTGAACCTTGGTGTAGAAGTAGAGATGTATTCTACACAATACTAAGTAAGCACTGAGAGATAGAGAAAGGTTGAATGGCCAAGTCCTCATTCTACTAGAATCTCTCAAGATGCCATGTGATTATCATGACCACTCCCAGGATAATGATCTTCCATAATGCTCTAATTGTGCATTTTATCAAAACTATAATAAATGTCAGTGTAAGTCTATTCTGGTATCTTTTGGTTGAAATAATTCAGTTGAGTGACTTTTGCAAATAGGTTGCTGCTACTCTAACTGGCAGAGAGGTTTTCTATATGATACCATAGCTATGAAAAGGTGCTGCTCTTTCCAGAAAGTTCCATCATGGCAGGAGGAATCAGGACCAATCAAAGGAACTCAGTTTTCTTGGCAAGACTGGAGATAAATGAGGATGTGAGGATCAAGTTGAATGGATATTGGATAGAGATTATAATAATATTATATCTGTGGCACTCTGGGAAAAGAGGGAGTGAATGGATGGAATGTTTCAGTGACTAGAAAGAGTGTTTAAAGTCAATTCATATGCTATGTGTAGGGTATGTAGTACCCTCTTCTCTACTTCCCAGGTCTCCTGTTTGCAAAGAAGCCATTCCCAGATGGAGGCCACTGAGACTTTGCTTATAGACGTACCTTACACAGTTCTGTGTGACACGGGCATTTGTCACACATGTGTCTTTGTCCTCTGCTCTGTATCTGCTAGGATGGGTTAAGGAGTCCAGAGTCAAGAAGACAGAACTCTCAGAACAGGACCATCAAGTAAAGGTCCAGATTGGTCAGAAATGTTGTGAGAAAGCATGGGGATGGCTTGATACAAACATGCATCAGCATGTTTCAAGGGCTACAAAAGAGCCCTATTGAATGTGGGGCACACCCTGATGGATTTATTGTTTGCCAGTTCCATTTTGAGTTCAACAATGTCTGTTTTGGTATATCATCGTATAACGCATTAAAAAAAAAAAAAAAAAAAACCCTGTGCTTCTGAAATTTCCATTAAAATGATATGGGACAAGTGTGAAAGAAAGAAGAGGAACAGTGTGAGTTTACAAATTATGAAATACTAAGTAGAGATTGTGCTGTAAAAAGGATAAGTGGAGAGAGAGAGAGAGAGAGAGAGAGAGAGAGAGAGAGAGAGAGAGAGAGAGAGAGTCATTTGAAGACGCTAGCAAGGGGAGGCTTGACCCTTATGCCATGTCTCACATGGTTATGGAGAAAGAGCCAGACATCCGAGCAGAGAGCAGTGCAGACAGAATGCAAAGGCAACATTTAATGTTTAATTCTGGCCCATCCTAATAATCATTCTCACAATGCCTGAGATCTCTCTAAGGTTGGCCTGTATCCTAGAAAGAATGTTAAATTACAATTCTTTAACACTGCTTGTATGCACTCTCCCAACCCTTGTGTGTGTGTGTGTGTGTGTGTGTGTGTGTGTGTGTGCTCTGTGCATGTGTGTGTGTGTGTCTGTCTGTCTGTCTGTCTGTCTTTCTCTGTAAAATAACGGGTCATTCAGTAACATGGGTAAATAATATGACAGAGTGCCGTATTGAAATGCCATCTAAGGAACTATTATTTCTGGAAAAAAGTGGGCAGTGATCCAAGGTTAGGCAGGATCAGTGTAGAGAGTAGGGTTCGGCCACTTCATGGTGGCCTCACAGACCACAGTAAAGACTCTAGGTATTACGTTAGATGGGAGGAATCCACTGTTTAGAGCATTGGTGACCTAAGTGGATTAGCGCAAGGGAGTGTCCTCTCTGTGGAACTGTTCATAGCGACAAAACACACATAGGGGTTTAGCGGTGAATGTGCTTTTGCTAATACAGAACACAGCTGATCATTTGAACTTATGTGTCCAGATGATATAGATATTTGATTTATGTGTCATAGACATTGTAGGCTAGAAGTCACATAAGCGGAAAGTCTCTGATCTCAATGTGTTCCGATTTCCCACAGCCTTTCAAATGGAAGAGAAATGTATTTGTACACGTGAGTACAGGGCTCGGGCTCCCTAGTTGTCTCATTCCTTCCTGAGGACGTGACTTCAAAATGCCAACAGAATGAAACAGAGGAGAGGAGTTACAGAATCCATATCTGATGATGCATAATCTCTGCTTATTTGAGCATGTTCATTAGGAAACCTTCTGATTATCCTGACAGCTCTGGTTTCTAAACTCCCTATGGACAGACAAAGGCATAGAGAAAATTACTTTTCTCCTAGGATAGAGCCAGAGGTCATTTTGTGTTTTGTGCAGCTGTCTATAGTCGTATTGAAATCCTGTTGGCTCGCATGTTACTAAAAATTTGCCAACGTCCTTGTCAGTTTTTGTACACTTACTGTCCTTTACAAATTAACGTGAAATTGTGGATCCTCCAAGTCAAAGAAGAAAATGTCCATTTGTTTTCCTCAAGCTCTTGTCGGGCATTCCATGTCTCTGGTTCTGTAGCCACATAAAGCCCTGGGGACACAGCATGCTATGTCTGCAAAATACCTCTGAGTGGTTTTGTAGAGTATTTTCCATATAAGGCCAATGCTGGAAAGACAGACACACCATTCCCCTACATTACATTCTTTGGTAGACGCCCACATCCCAGAATCCAATAGAAGAGCACTGAACCAGGAGTGAGACCTGAGTTTTAATCCTAGGCCTGCCACTTACTGAGCATAGAAGTCCACAACAGGTGATTAACCTTCAGTTTTCAAGTCTCTCATCTTTCAAGGAGGGAATTTGGTATTAAAATGCCATAACGTTTCTTCTGGCAGTATGAGTTAGGGCCAGTGTGTGATACCCAGGCTTGAAGGAGAGGGGTGACACTTGGGTGTTGCAGTTGGATTTACCTGTGGTATGTGGAGACAAGGCCTTGGTTCAAGGCTGTCTGATGAGTGGCTGAGCTGGAAAAGGTAGCCGTCCCAGTGAGAAGCATGCAGCATCCATTTAGAGCAGTGGAGTGTAGGGTCCATCATTCACTCTGTGGAGTGTCGGGCAAACTCCACCTCTGCCCACAGCCCTTGTCCTCAAGATCACCTCGCTGTGCTCACTCAGAAAAATGGTTGTGGCCCACACTTAAGATTTAGGTGTAGGACTGGTACTTGTGAGAGCTTTCACAAAGTTCATAATTGCTTAAGCATACTTGACATCAGGCAACTATTTATTATTTATATAATTAGAGTATGGTGTTGCCTTCCAATACCATTTGACCAGACAAAGACAAGCTCCTCCATAGCAGGACCTCTTGCACATCCTTCTAAACTCTCTAAACTCTCAACCCTTCTAGTCGATGCCTAGTCCTCAACATGGCCTATTAGTGTGAAGGTCCGCACAGAAGAGATCTGAAATCTTCCTGTATCCACAAATTGCTATTAAATATTATCATGTCATTCTGAGAATCGGAGCTGGTGTAAGGTTCCTGCATCTTCTGTGCTCTGGAGAACTTCCTCTGTAAAATGGCAGCTGACTTGGCTTTTTTTTTTTTTCCCCCTTTTGACAATTTACCATCCTCTCCAGTCACTTCTGTTCCTCTCTGTTACCCTTTGAGAATGGGTCGGAGGTCTTGATGAAAATGAGCACATCTATGCAGCTCCTTGGTGGTAAGATGTGTCTAAGACCCTTTAATGCTTCTAACGCTGGATAAGTCTAGCTTGCACCCAGTGGGTCCCTCCAGCTACCAGCCCCTTCCTGGGTGGCGAATGTCAGTCCATGAAGAGGAGGGCTCATGTGATCGTCCCAAGAGTCCTCCTTTCCAAGAATATGAATTTTCCCATATAGGAATCAAGACTTGTTCTGGAGATCTGCTTGGCTGCCTGCCTCATGTCTCTGGTTCCTGAGCTTCTAGGTCCTGCTAAGTGTAGGCTATTTTTGGATGCACAGGGCTTGGATCATGCACATAACAACTATAGGACAGAGACATCCATGTTATTCCCTTTAGATTAGGGTTGGATTAAATAGGACTGCAGCTGCATAGAGTGGCTTTGATTCAATCCTATGCAGCAATATGATGTAGAGAGCTATAGGCCAGGAGGTAGTAACCATCAGTTTCTTCAAGACCCTGTCCATTTTCCTCTCAGGATTCCTGTCTCAGAAAAGACAGGCACTGATGAGAGGCACAGGAGAGACTGAGACAAATTGCATGGGCTCTGAACTGAGCGCTTCGGTACACTCGACTGTATTCTATGTGTGCCTCTGGCTCAACAACATGATGACCTTTGACGGTTGCCAGGCTTCCTTTCAACCTCTGCTCGATGAAATACAGCTTGCCTCTTCCCATGACCAGGCATCTATGCAGCCATTTGGCATTTGGTTTAAAGAGACAAAAGAACCCACAATAAGGTCACTAGTAGAGTAGGCCCAGAGCACATTGATTGTCTCCTACTATTTTACTCATCCCCAATCCTGAAGGAGAGCCAGTATTTTCAAATCCTCTTGAAGAAACAGATAAGCCTACTATCAGACAGTAGGCTTAAAACCATTTCTGTGTACCTTCCGGTACTCCTAGTGCTTTTGGACTAAGCCAAGCCCATCCACTGGCTTCCCTTTCTCCTCACTGGAGAGTACCCTAATTACATCTAGGGTCTAATGATAGGCCCATCACAGTACTGACTGCCTCGTGTGTCTATTTTTGTATGCACAATGAAGCACTTGGGGTTTGGTTGGGATATAAGCAGCTGTCTTGGCTGAATCACAAGACTTAAGGGAGGGGCCAGAGATAAGATGGATTCGGCACCAAAGCCCAGAGTTCTATTGGCCTGGCAGATCTACTAATAAATTTGACCTTGCGGTAATTCCTGTTTAAAGAGTTTAGAGATCAGTGGGGAATTCCCCGCCGAGTTTCTAATGAAAGCTTCTGTGGAAGGACCACTATTTCCAGTGATCTCCTGCCTTCCTTCCCCGGAGCCCAGAGGGAAGCTGTCAGCTTGATGCTAAGGTCACCACTTAAAACAACCACAGCAGAGCTGTGGCCTAGAACCTCTTTATTGGCCACGGCACCCTCTCAGGTCAGAGTTCAGAGGGCATGAGCTTTGAATGTGGCTAGGGGGAGAAAAGACCTCAAGCGAGGCACGAATCATCTCATGTAATGGTATAGGATATTGCACTCTCCTTGTTATCTCATGTAAGTAGCATGAGTTGAGTGGATCGCAGGCAGATCAGATGATAAACATGACAGTAGTGTACTGAAGCCAACTGCGGGCCAGCGGTAAGAGCCAGTTGGGTACATGTCTTCCCTTCTCTACAATGGGTGGCTTCAGATTGGTAGGTTGTAACTCTAAACATTTCCATTATAGAAACAGATAAATGTCTCATATCTATACTCCCCCTCCCATGATGCCAAGAACCATTTTTTTTCCCCAAATTTCTATTGATTCTTTTTTGAGTTTCACATCCTGCACCTCAGTCCCATTCATCTCTGTGTCTCCTTGTATCTGCCCTCCACCCTGGCAGCCTCCCACACAAAATAAAATAAAACAAACCAAAAAGAAAACATAAGTAAAATGAATCATAGAAAGCATCTTGTCACAGAAGCTGTGGTGTGTCACAGTGCATCCCACCATATACTGTGTGTCCACACATCTTCACTTCCAGATGTTCATAGCGGTGAGTAATCATTTTGTGCCAAGAACCAATTCCTAAATACTTTCTATCATGTATCTGCTAGGAAGACCTGTTTTTCTCACTGGTACTGTGTGCTCAGGGTTGGGAGTCCCATTTTAAACAAAGCTTTTATAAGCTAATGATGCTAGGAAGCACGGAGGATCCATTGAAGGAATCTGGAAAATTCTGCCTGGGCTATGTACAGTTGGCACCTTCTCAAACATATCAGTGACTGGGCACCTTCAGGAGGACCAGGCAGTAATGGTATGCAGCTGTAGGCTGGACTTCAGAACAGGGTTAGAGGAAAAGAATGGAATCTCCTGGGGGTTGATTTCTGAACCCTGTCCTGAACCCTAGAGTGACTTCCTCAGCACTCAGCCTCTCTGTTTCTTAGGTAAAGTGGGGCTCACATTCCCCACTTCACAGGAAGATAATAAGCCTGAAAAAGGCAAGTAGTTCCTGTTCTTTGGAACTAAGTGGTGGGGGTGGGGATTTCACCTGAATAAAGGTGGAACTTTGCAAGATGATTACTGTGCCAGTAGCAGCACTTAGAGGAAGTACTCAAGCTGGGTGTCTGTGTGTCGGAGAGCTTAGAGAAGGGGATGCCTGAGTTGTGGGGAGGGCTTTGATCTGGGCCCGTTCACTCTGTGCAAAGACTTCGAAACAAGGATTGTGTCCAGGGCAAGTAAATAACAGTTTTTCTTGTTTTATTTTATTTTATTTTATTTTTTTTAGACACATAATTTTATCTGTGAAATAAGTGGATGGTTCCTAGTTCTTTATGTTTTTTCATTGTTGCTGAGCTGTTAAAAGAAGTCATTGTAAGACTCTTTATAGGTCTATAAACTAGAGCTATTTTTATCAATGTCATATTCAATCATTCTTGTTATAACAAAGACACTTTAATACCTTGAAGGAGGACAATATATTTGGTGCCTTGATTACCAAACATGCTTGCTATTTTGCAGCCAATACATGCAAGGGACAGTGCTTAATGAAAAGATAGCCTTCCTGGTAAGCTTCTATGTTTTGGGTTTGGGGACTCAATATCCCAGGAGGCTGAGGGAAGCGAAATAGAGAAAAGCAAAGAGAATGGTCGGTCTTCACACAATTCTCTTTTCCTTTTAGATATATCAAAGGTGAGTAGGCACATACAGTCAGATATGCCTTGTTTCAAATGCCCCTCTATCTTAAACCAAGCCTAGCTTCATTTAGCATTGCCCCCTATACACACACACACACACACACACACACACACACACACACACGAATCCCCTGCCCATCAGGCTGTGGATGCCTTCCTTGGAGTTGGTTAAGAACTAGAGTTTTTGTTTCCCTCAAGCGCTGCGTGTCCTCTAGAGTTCCTTTCCTCATTAAAGGGGAAGCAAAGCCAGTGCTGAGTCCAGAAGCAGCTTCACAGGGATGATGGGACCCCTGGTTGTGGGCGAATGCTTCCCCCAAAGAGGCTTGAAGTAGCAAGAAATACAGAAAGAAAGCAGAGACCTCCTTCTCTGAAAGAGCAGTAAATGAAACAGGCCGGCCTCCGAACCACAGGGTTTGCTGACTCCGGAGCTGTATATGCCCAGAGCCTTCACTGCCATAGTATGTAGGACCAACTGCCCTCCAGTACCAGCCAGGTTCTAGGTGACCCCCACCTTTAGTTGCAGTGAGTGGGTCTGAAGTCTGCAAATGTCCTATGGGAGCATCAAAGATCCCCACCATCATTCCAAACGCAGAGTCGTTCAGAGCATGGGTACCTTACAGACTTCTTTACTGAGGGGATGAGGTGTACTAAAGGATGCCTTGCGGAATTTCTTTGGTGGGAATGGAGTGTCCTAAGGGTCAGCAAAAGATGTAACTTTCCCAGAGTCATAGGTGAATTGTCCCGTGCAACTGCAAAAACATACATTGTCACTGTTACTGTAGCCGTCTCTGTGCTGATGAAACACTGAGAGGCCTCAGGCATCTAATTACTAAAAGTCAAACTGACTTAGCAGCCTCTTTCAGCCCGGATGATGCTTCACTTCCTTTGTTCATCACATTAGTGGGCAATGAATAGACAAACACCTTCCAACCAAATCAGTCTGCGATTCTGAGGACGCCTGTCCAGAACGGGGAGGGAGTAGAAGCCAAGCACACACTGATTCCTGCAATAAGCATATAGATCTGAGAAGTTGAAAAAGGCACCATCTGATGTGACTGACTCATTGAAGAACAGAGGCCCAATTTCCATAGCTTGTTGATTACGGAGTTCTTGCAAGCTAAATCATAGTGTTTTGAGCAAATTTTGTTTCAATGAGACCTCGTTGTGAGAGACACAAACGCACATCTATGCTATCTATCCCAGTGGAGAGAAGTTGCTGGTGAGCCGGATGCTTCCAGAAGTTCCCATGAAATACAAAAACGGCATATCTAATATCTATCTATCTATCTATCTATCTATCTATCTATCTATCTATCTCAAAATACAGGTTACCCATGTGTTCTAAGATGCTATGCCCTGCCCCAGAGTTACTGTGCTTGAAATATATCCCTATTTTCCAAGGACATTTTGTTTGCTTAGTCTATTGTGAATACCTTTTGTAGCTGCCTCAGAGTTTGCAAAATTTCTCCACTGAGAACAAACCTGTTTGGAAAACAGCCGAGTGTCTCGATCATTGAAGAATTTTTCAATCTGGTCCCCAGATTTATGATCCTTGTGTCCTTAGTGCAAGAGCAAGGCAGCCTGTGGAAGGGGTATTCATTTGGTTGGGCAAATAGCTCTTAAATAGCAAATCAAAGAAAGTTTTAATTACATCTAATAAATACTATTCAGTATATGCAAGTTCATATGTTCACTCCCTAGCTCTAAGAAAAAACAACAGATTAGAAGAACAGATTAGGTCATTAAAGTATGAAAACTAACATAGAGACCCAGCCTGGAAATAATAGTATGGAAAGCAGTAGAGGAGGATATGTGCATGCATAGATAGGGCTATCCCCTCAATACTCTCTCTCTCTCTCTCTCTCTCTCTCTCTCTCTCTCTCTCACACACACACACACACACACACACACACA
>NC_034604.1:71879925-71919120 GCF_900095145.1 Mus pahari | reverse complement strand
TGGATGGATGGATGGATAGATAGATAGATAGATAGATAGATAGATAGATAGATAGATAGATAGATAGATAGATAGATAGATAGATAGATAGATGATAGATAGGTAGATAGATAGATAATAGATAGGTAGATGATAGATAAGTAGATGAGAGAGAGAGAAAGAGAGAGAGAGAGAGAGAGAGAGAGAGAGAGAGAGAGATGCAACTCTCAACCCTCATCAGACTAACTTCTTTTTTCTGTGAATGATGATCAATACAAGGACTTACACCTGCTCCTAGTTCAGGGAATTACTAACTGGGGAGTTTGCAGCTTTATACTGCACAACCGTATCACGCTCCCTCCCAGTGTGGTTAAGGGAACATTGTAGTAGAGGGAATAGAAATGTTGGAAGAGCCAGAGATTGGGGAGGAGTTCTGGGAAAGTATCTCTTGGAAATAACTTGTGGTGGCTCTGGTCACACAGGCAAGACTAAGTAAGATGGAGTCAGTCAAATTTCTACATAGATAGGGGAGGGTCTCATAAAACCTCTAAGCTAGGAGCGTTGACGGTTGGAGTTGAAAAGTACTAGAGTCGGGGGTTCACTCTTCTTCAGACCAGGTGCCTGTGGTAGGTTGCCCACTCTCCAGTGTAATATGTACTCATGCACATATGGACAGCACTGCTCAGACTCAATAGCTTATTAGGAAAGGATATAAAGCAAAAAGGGTTACGGTGCAGATTCTGAAAGAATTTAAAGAAGGAAATTGGTATTTATATGATCAAAAAACATTGTTTTAGCACATGAAATTGAATGAATGAATGAATGAAAAGAAAAGAAAAGAAAAGAAAAGAAAAGAAAAGAAAAGAAAAGAAAAAGAAAAGAAAAGAAAAGAAAACCCTAAGCAGAGGTGTTTGGTAGATTACGACTGTACTTGTAAAGTTTTAGGGACTTGCAAGATGTCTAGATGATGAAGTGCTCGTCATACAATCCTGATACCTGAGGTTGACTCCCATAATCTATAGTAGGATAGTAGACTCCAGGAGTTAGGTCTTATATGACCTCCATGTGTTCATCATGGCACACGCTCTCTCAAAATCAGCCCCCTCACACATACAATAAATACATACATACATACATGCATGCATACATACATATAAACATACATAGGTATATGTCATAGAGGGTTCTTCCTTCTAAAGCAGAGGCTGGCCCTGCTTTCCTTCTCTCTGATGAAAGTCCCTGTGCATACCCTGAACTTCTTTCCTTCTTTTGTCTAGATCCTTTACTCTTTTAGGAGTAAAATTGTTCTGGCTGCCTGTGCAACATATAGATCTTGGGATCTTTAGCACACTTCACAGCTGCGCTAATGTCTGAAGGTAGAGCGTGTTTCCCATTTCCCTCTATGGTTAAAAAGTGATTAGAATGCTATTGGCTTTTTAAAATATGAGATATCTCCTTCCCATGAATGACTACTTTAATTTAATGTATGCATTTTTGTGGGGGCATGTGGAGGGCAAGTGGTGATGTGTTGTAGGGGCCAGAAACTGACATCAGGTATGTCTTCCTTTAAAGCTCTCTTTATGTATGTATGTATGTATGTATGTGTGTATGTATGGGTGTATGTATGTATGTGTGTGTGTATGTATGGGTGTATGTATGTGTGTATGTATGTATGTGTGTATGTATGTGTGTATGTATGTGTATATGTATGTATGTATGTATGTGTGTATGTATGTATGTATGTATGTGTGTATGTATGTGTGTATGTATGTATTCAGTGCACAGTTGGCCCCAGTATCCCCCGCCTCTTCCCAGAGCTGAGATACAGGAGTTTCTTTTCGTGCTTGGATTTTTACATTGTTACTAGGAATCCAGAGTCAGATTCTGTTTGTCCAGTAAATACTTTACCCAACATCTTCCAGTTGGATCATTTCTTTTTATTTTTTTTTCCTTTTTCTTTTATTTGTTTTGAAAACACCTATCTACTGTTTATCTTGGTAGGTGAGAGAGGGAAGGAGGAGAGAGAGGGAGAAGGAGGGGGAGGGAAGGGGAGAGGGAGAGAGAGAAGGAGAAGAGAGAGGGAGGAGGAGGGAAGAAAGAAGAAAGTTCGAGGCTGGAGAAATAAGGTTACACAAAGAGGAGGATTGATCTTGTCCAGGAAGGAAAGATGATGCGTGTAGCCATGAACAGTATTTACAGCAATGGACACCAGGCCTCAGTTATTCTTGTATCCACTAGACTCAGGAGCATAGTTCTCTAGGGGCAAAAGCAATTCAAGTTCAGAAAAAAGTAATGTTGAGGGGAAGTTCACCAGGCAGAGCCATTGCCTTGCAGGCCTACACCATTAGGCTACAATGGTTTGAGGGGAAAACTAACTTCTCCATTGATAGTGGGTACCAGGGCTGCCTCTGAGGCATGGAGGGAGTGGGGCATGAATGACTCTGGACTAGGCTGTTACAGAGTTCCTGATAGGTTTTTGGTAGAGCTTTTCCCCATCTTATCCTAGGCTTATAAAAGTGAAATTACTTGCCAACTACAAGGTCCTGCTCTTCCTGCTCCCACCCTGGCTTCATCTGTTTTACATATCTGCCTGTAAGTGGGACTGATTGCTCTAGATTCTCTGCCTCACTGCCATACTGAGCGAAGCCTTTGCTTCCAGGCTGAGGTCCTTTCGTTGGTGCCCTGTGTTATCATACACATTCTCAAGCATTAGAAGATATCGATTTACCAAGGAAATGATTACAGAGAATGCTTTGATATGTGATTTGAAGCCATAAAAGCAAACTATTTGGTCAGTGCTAAGCAAAAAGTTTTGTAAAAGATAAGGAGGTAAGGGTGGCTCTTCTCCAAGCCCGTGGCTTCCTTTAGCCTGTGTGATGACAGAGCGCCTCTCTCGGTGCTGTACTAACATTGCAAGCTGCCCACAGACGCTTGTAATACAATTTTTTAAATTTTGTTGAGATGAAAGACATATAGCCCAGTTTGCCCTCTGGAGATGTAGCTCATCTTCAGCTCCTTGTCTCCCTAGAATAGGAAATAACACTTTAAAACATGGAGTTTTCTGAACTTCAGAATGAACAAAGAGGGCTTCTCTGTCTGCCAAAGACGGAAGGAAGAGTGAACATTTTTTCCTGTTAGTGGTTCATGGCAGACATCAAAGGATGTTCTAAAACAAGGTCTGGATACACATGCAACCATGCAACCACTTCTTGACAGAGATGACTGCATTAGTGTCTTCTATGTGGTGGGCTGGCTAAATCGTTTTTCCAGGTAAATTCTGTACAAAGGCTTTTGCTCTTAAAGCAAAATTTTTCAAGTTATAATTTTTATGAATGTTCAAATCAAAACATTCCAAATACTAGTAATAAATTATTTTTGTTATGGATGAAGTGGAGTCAGGGCCTGGAATGCCCCTTTTTCTCAAACTCTGCTCAGTCCTCAAGAAAATTCTATAACCTAGAATCCCTTAAGGCATTACTCTGTCTTCTTCTGAACTGTCCATTACTAAATGTAAGAAGCAGCAGGGAGAAGCCTACAAAGCCTCCCACAATATATGTTCCAAGCGGTCCCGGGTTTTGAGAGGGAATTATGATGTACTGAGAAGGAATGTGCATTAGTCAAGCCAGACCATGACATTCTGCTATCTATGGATAATGAGCCCCAGAGATGATCTAACCCTCTTAAAATATGTTTTTACTAAAATGCTTAATAAATGATGATAATTAGCCTCCATGTCACCAGTTTATATAAAATTTTCTAGTAAACTTTCTGCAGAATACCACCCACATTGACCCCTCCCCCCCATGAAATTTAATTTTCTCGTGCTGAGGAACAATGACTTGGAAAGAATCACATGGGGCAGTTTAAAATGGGCATCGTGAGTGTGTGTACAATTAGGACCATGTTGCATAGAAGTGGTATTTCTTTAGCTGTTTCTTGGAACATGGGCTGGGTTTGCTCAAGTGTGTGTCATGCAGCTTTAGCAGGGCCAGATAACACAAGCAAGACTCATCATCTAATGGGCTTGAGATTAGCCACAGAGTTCAGTTCAGATGTGTAGGCACACTAATACAAAGTCAGGATTGCATCTTTTCAAGGTTGCCCATGAAATCTTAAAGCAAAAATTGTAAAAACTCTTTTGACTACATCTCTAGAGAAAGTAAGAAGATGTTGCTGGAGAACTTACCTGTACACATTAGAACCACGCCATTTAAAACATAACGAAAGACAAACACAAGAAACAAAGACCAGGCCTCCTTGCAATTATGTACAGTGGTTGTTATTAGAAACCCTTGCCAATCTCAGAGCCAAGAGCCTGGATCACTTGTGCTAGGAGTTCCAGGTTTAACCATTAGAATTCCACCAGGCTGAGAGGATTTAACAAAATGAAGCACACCCAGGTAGGATCCCAAGCACAAGTGTGGAATTTGCTTTTAAGGTTGGGCAGGTGCCTTCCTTGGACTCTGCTCTATGGGCACCAAGTGCCCTGTTAGTTAGAATTAATACATGTTTGTTTAGAAGGATGTTTACACTTAACCTGGCTTTGGATTTGACTTCTGCCTCAATGGGATTTCAAACTCACTTAACAATTTAAGCAGTTATCTGCACACAATCTTATTTGTAGGCCAGTAAATAAACCATTTCCCTCTCCATTTCTCTGATATTCAGAGGTGTAGACAAGCTCTTTGAGGGGTGTCTTTTTAGCAATGAGTTATTTGAGGTGGGGAGAGAAATAGAATAAATGGTATTTCCTCTCTCTCTCTATGGTATTCTCTCTCTCTCTCTCTCTCTCTCTCTCTCTCTCTCTCTCTCCCCTGCCCCTCTCTCAGATTCCTCTATTTGAATAGGAATATGGAAATTTGGTGATAGTTTGCTGTGCTAGGATCCTCTGTGAGTGCAGCCAATGGGAATGCTTTCATCCAGTTAGTAGAAAACTATGATGCAAGGAGGTTAAATGATCCTGAAATTTATCTCAATTTTCCTTCATTGTGCCTTGTGCTTTCGGCCATTTCATTTATCATACAGATGATGAGTAGCAACCAGCGGGTTCTGCAGCAGCTCCCTTGGTCTGCATGCCTTTCTGCCTGTCATGCTGGTGGACATGAAGGCCTTCGTGGCCTGTCGCTCCAGAGTCTGCTGCTGGTGCTTTTTGTCCTTCTCTGTCTTGAGTCCTAGCAAACCTGCTGTTCTTCTTGATCCTTCTGCATCCCCGTCCCTCCACCCTCAAATTGCTGAACATCTAAAACTTAAGTTTTGGGGGGAAACGTAACTATTAAAATACACATGTAAATCATAATACACGCTTTCCTCCGTTATGTCATTCAGTCTGTCTGAACTCCATTTTCCTTTTCAAGGCAGAGAGTGGGCTCAGTCCACCTTAGACAGTGACGTAATGAAATAGTTGTCTTGGCTTGCTGGGGCATTGCCTGAACATAAGTTACTCTAGCTTTTCCTGTTTGTGAAATCATTAGTAAAAGATGATTGAGCTTCCTTCCTACAGCTAAAGTAAGGCTCCAACGGCACTTAATAAAGAGAGAGGGAAAAAAATCCACTTCCTACAACATGGAAAAGAAGGGCAAAGGATTGGAAGGAGGGAAGCTTGATTAGAAGGCTCATGTAAAGATAGGACAATGTCTTTTAGGCCATTTGTCAAGGATTCTTTGTCCTCCCCAGAGCCGTCTATCCTCTGTTCCTTTGCTTGCCTACTTCTGTATCTACCCATCTATATATATTCTTGCTACACATCCGCATCTGTATCCTTGTCCTACAATGTTTGAATTTTCAGGGAAGCAAGAACGAACGTACGGTCCAAGGACAGACCCCCTGGGGTTTAATTTTTTTTCCAATGTCATGTCTGGACTAAAACCCCTCTGCTGTGATTTTTCAGAATGACTCATGTCTCGATCCTAAATCCTTTAGCAGACAAGGGACTGTTATCAGCCAAGGAATCTGTGGGGGATATGACCATCCCTGTTTACCCTGGTGAGGTGCATCCTGCGCTTAATGACCAGCAGAGAGGAAGAATGGGGCAGGAGAAGAGAAGTGTGCTATGCACTCCTTTTTCAGTGGGAAACTTTAGAGACCGTGGTGTTTTAAGGTAGGAAGACTACACTTTGAAGGGACAGTCTTAGGTGGCTGATGGGCTTCTTGATGACAGTATTGCAGTAATTTGGTAAGAGAGCCAAAGGGAGAGCCCCATTCACAAGGAATGGAGAAACAGGAGAACAGACCCTCTCTGCTTGGAAAGCTGAGTGAATTTCTTTCTTCTCTCCTCTGTGAAAAGCTGGGACCTCCCTTCATCTTTCTCCAGCTCTTTTTGAGTTTAGAGAGACTAAAACACATCCTGAATGTATGCCAAGAGACTGGGGCTCTTTACAAAAAAAAAAAAAAAAAAAAAAAAAGGAAGGCCGGGTCATCTTCTAGTATTTGAATGTGAACTGTTTGAGAGAGCAGCAGGATGTGCTGGGAATGAGATTGGTCTGAGCAGGGCCCCCAGGAAAGCTCCCTGCTTCACTGGGGAGATGAGAACATTTTCTTTCTTTTGCCTTTTAAATGAAATTCTGTCTGCCCTCCTCCCCACACCTGCTCATCCCTCTAGCTGAGATTGGTGCAGACATTTAACCATCCTGGGAAAAGTCAGGATCCTTTTCATTAACTTTAGCCTGATTGAAGTCCCTAGAGCTGGGTGGATTTCATTTTCCTCTTCTCATTCTCTGTCTATCATGGATACTCCCCACACAGTAAGGCTGTCGTGGGCATTGAACTCCTTCTCAGTGGTGCCAAATGGACAAAGGGACACAGTGGGAAGAGATATTGCAGATATTGTTTTCCTTTTATTTGTATCATCATCATCATCATCATCATCATCATCATTTTGTGGTTGTTGTTGTTGTTGTTGTTGTTGGTGGTGGTGGTGGTGTGTGCACGCACAGCTTTTAGATATCAGTTCCCTAATTCCAAGGTGAGTTCCAAGGGTTGAACCCAGGTTGTCAAGACTGTACAGCGAACACTATTTTACTGCTGAGCCATCTCTCCAGTCCTTGAATCTGTGTGCATCTTACCTGTGCCTCACTTCCCATACAATCTCTGAGAGTCTTTATGCCATCCTTAGAAGCAAGTAGCCAGTTCTGTGTGGGCACTGTGGTTCCCCTGGACTGCAGATAAACGCGAGCAACTGTTTGTGCGAAGTTGCTGGGGACGAGGAGATGGACTCAGAGGTGTCTTCTTACCAATGTCACCATCAGCTCTTTTGCCCCGTACAAAATAAGACGCTTTTTTGTTTGTTTTAGTGCAAAGCTATCTGTTCTCAAATGAAGCTGCATTCTGTAGTTTAGAAAGTTGGAAGGACTCTGGATGAATACAGAAGGGGAAGACGTCCCTCATCCCTTCGTTCCCTCGTTCCCTCGTTCCCTCGTTCCCTCGTTCCTTCATTCCACTTCCCCAGCAGAGGTGGCTTCTGAGCACACTCGGGGAATAATATGCTCTCATTTTTCCCACAGTCTTTCAACTTCTCGATGCAGTTCCCAATATTAGTATTTAAATTCCTTTGGGGAATCTGGGCTTAGTCCGTGTGTGATTTTGAAATACAGGAGGACTTTTGCTGTCCCTGTATTTCTAATTGAAAACTGAAGCAGCACACCTGAAATGCCTGACAGCCAGCCGTTTCCCCTTTAAAACTTCAGAATGGGTATTTACTTTCAGGAGCGTCCATATCATGAGCACATGCTGTACTTAAAATTTCCCGTGTTCGGTGATAGAGTACTTAGAGGCTGTGAGCCTGGAGGAAAGTCGGTGTGATATGACACATGACAGGCTTCAGCACTGTCCTTTCAGGGATCGTTTTTAGGAGAGGTCACAATACTTCCCCTTGGTTGGTTCTAGGCCAGATAGAAGCTTCCATAGATACTAAACTGTGGGTGAAACACTGGGCACCACTAAGGATAAAGAATTGCGATGTGTAGACTCTACTTAACATTCACCATCCCTGATATCACATCCCTGATATCTCCACTCAGTAGAGAGAGAGAGAGAGAGAGGCACATCTGAACTTCAGTGGACCATTGAACAGGTCACTATTGCATGGGCAGAAAGACAAGAGCTCTCTTTCTGGCTGGCTGTGAATCTATTTGCTATTTAGTCCCTTTCTTTGCATGTTACCCATCTTTCAATTAAAAGTAGGACTTCTACACTGAAGTGAAAGCCAAAATTCTCTCCCTCCTAGACCCAGGAACAGACAAAAGAGCTTGCTCCTATCGAAGGAGCTCATTCATTCATTGTAACGTTGAGATGCTCTGCACACAGAACACGTGCTGGCTGCTGAGTTCTGTTTCCTTTTGTCAGCTTCAATGATATCTTCAGTTGTCTCTCAGACTCCTCCACACCCAGCAATTGAGTCACTCCTGTCCGCACCTCGAGGTTGACAATCTCTCCCACTTCCCTCTCAAGTCTGTTACTCAGGAGGTTATTTAGTGACTAACTGTATGTTCTGACACTTCCTAACACATTGCAAAGTGCAGAATTCACATCAAATAATGTATCACTCATGTCTTGTTAGACAGAGTCTTGTTGGGCATGATATATATATATATATATATATATATATATATATATGCGCAGCAATACAAAGTAGAGATTTAAGGAGTTAAGAACTAAAATGCACACATCTGATATCTTTCTGAGAGGATAGAAGAGAGGAATTCAGATTTATTTGCTGGGGAGTCCATTATAACTTTGTCGAGTACCAAAAAAGACATAACAAACCATAATCAAGCCTGCTGGATTTCTCTACAAATGGCTTTGCTCAGTTCTCAGTCCCTGCCATGGATATGAAGAAATGCTACCCATTTGAATACACTTGTAATTTTTCCTCACTGTCAGGACTGCAGAACTAGGAAATGGATATTTTAGTCCCTCATCCCTGCCAGCCTGGTGAGCCAGATGGGTGGGTGGCCACAGTTGAAGAACCTGGAACATTTATGAGCTGAATCTTATGTGCTGATGCACATTAGTGGCTTTATGCTTATACGAAGTCCTTGCTATATCTTCTCCCTTTCCAGCTCAGTTGAAGGCTTATGTCATATTGGTAAGTCTTCAAGAGTAGATGATCATTACCAAGAAATTATAGTGTCTTGAAGAGAGGGCTAGTTAAGGGTCATTGATCAGGACATAAGCATTATGTTACTCCAGGGGACTCTTTTGACTAATGTTCTGATACTCAGCCTTTTCCCTGTGCCCACCTCGACTCTCTATAGAAGAGAAAGCCTGATCATTGGGGATATATAACTTCAACCAAAAATACATGCCGTTCCCAGTAATGCCTGGAAAATATTGTTTAATTTCAATCAGATGTCTCATGGGTAGAATGGAGATACTTTCTGTCTCAGGCTTGATGGGGATTAGAGAGAGGGATAAATTAAAACAAAACGTAATAACACATCTATGTGAAAATGCAGCAGTAAAACCTATTATTTTGGATGCTAACTTTCAAAATGAATAAAAATACATTAAAAACTGTATCTGCAACAGTAATCAGTGTACTGGGACGAGAGCGATTCTTGGTGTAATATAATCTCCTCCCTGTGACCAGAGGAAGGCTGAGGTTGCCCTGACGGCTTCATGGTACAGGATATTGAGATTAGCAAGCCCCTTACCCTGACTTTGTTCTTCAAACTGCTTGAAGCACCTTCTCCTCCCCCCTTTTCTATTTCAAAGGCTCTTTTCAAATTCTGTTTCACCAACCCCACACTGATCTTTCTTCCCTTTTCTTCAAAGTCTGAGACCTAGATTCTGGTCCACCTGCTGAAGTACATTTGTGTGAACATTTTCTGCACAGGGTGCTCACCGAAGGCAAGGATCGAGTCTTGCATTGTGCGTGAGCTCTATGCCTGGGCAGGTTGCCTCGTAGGTAACTGCTTGGTTGTTTTATTACTAGTGAAGCCATGCTGGCTTCTTCCTAGGATGGGAAGTCTGTCCCACTGGCAGGGCAACCCCAAGGCTGAGGAGAATGTGCTGTCCTCGCTCAAACACTGCTTAGAGTCAACAAGGTAGCTAGATAATCTGCTTGAGTTTTCCTAAATGCAAGACTCTGAAGCCTAGAAGGGCTCCTCCTATTATTTCCTGAACCACACAAACTATTGTGAGAGTAAACAAAGACTCTTCTGTATTGTGCAGGAACACTGCTCAGGACTACAGTGGCCATCATACTCCTTGACCAATAGGAGCTTTCCCCTTTGGTTTGCTCAACCAATAGGAGCTTTCCTCTTTGGTTTGCTCAACCAATAGGAGCTTTCCCCTTTGGTTTGCTTGACCAATAGGAGCTTTCCCCTTTGGTTTGCTCGACCAATAGGAGCTTTCCCCTTTGGTTTGCTCTCACACCCCTTCCCCAGCTCTGTTAATCAACAGCTGGGATGTGACAATTCCATTAGTTGCCATATGTTATCCTTAAGTGTTTACCGGTATTAACTCTGCCCAAATATGAAAACATACTGAAAGCCTTACCTTTACCCTACAATATTGATTAAATAGAGGTGTGTGTATGTGAGGGTGTGCAGGCACAAGGATGTAATTGAATCTTATCCTCTAATTCTATGTGTGATCATTTGCAGCATAAACCATGAACACTTAACTAGAATATAAAATTACAGGCGACCTACAATAAGTGGAAACCCAATTAGGTTGGTGGGAAGAATTAAGAGTCAATTTTACTGGCTAGATTTTAAGAAAGAAACAAATAAAAGAGAAAGAATGAGAAAAAGCCACATTGAAGAGAAGGGCCTTTAACTGTGTATGAAACAATGATGCCTAATTTAGCACAACGTGGAATACTTTGAAAATAGGAAGGAAGCCAGGGAACCTCTCCCTAAAGAAATGTGGACTCGCTAACATTATACATCACAATTTCAGGGAGCCAGTGCCCCTGAATTGTAGCCTGGTCCCTAATTTAAGCCCCGTGGAGTAAGTAGTAGTCCATGGAAGGAAGATAGGAGAAGGGGGAGAGAGAATGGGCAGAGGTCAGAGAGGTTGTGGACACATAGAGGGACTCTAGGAAAGTCTGGCTTCCTCGTGTTTTGTGATTGTGTGTCTGGAGCCCGGATCTGGGCTACCAATTCAGGTTGGTTGTCTTGGGGATGCTGTGTGTAAACTTTGAGAAGCAATACTAAGGAAAACTCCTTTGTTCTTTTCAGCTCCTCTCAGCCAGTGACCCTGCAGCCAGTGACCTCAAAGCACTTCAGACACAGGTGAGTCCCCTCACTGGTTTTACGACCTTTGAGAAACTGGTCCATAGCTAGGAGGCTGTGAGTGAATAAAATGACACAAAGGCAAAAGCTTCACTGTGGGCCCTCTGCTGCTGGGCTTCAGGTACTGGTGTGGTCTCCCTCCAGGGTTCTTTGATTGACAAATGATTGCTCTCTACTCTGACTTTAGTAATGTGCTATTGTGAAAAACAAAAGCCATTTTAGTCAGGACTTTTAGAATGTTGGTTTAACACAGAACTCAATTAAAGAAAATAGAGTGAAATTAGGCTGTGGTTCTCTCTCTCTCTCTCTCTCTCTCTCTCTCTCTCTCTCTCTCTCTCTCTCCTGTATGTTTATGACTCTGTAATACTCATGTCCAAATACCCTGTAGTTGTCAGAGTCTGGTGGCCACCAAGGCAGACAGTTGAGTCTTGCTGCCCATGGTTGGAGAACAGTCACGTTATCTCTAGCTCCAGTGCTGTTTGAAGATCATGATTGGAAATTGATGGCAAAAGGAGGCAGGCGAAAGCTTTCTGAGAGCCAGGTGTCATTTAATCCCAGCTCTTGGGAGGCAGAGGCAGGTGGATCTCTGTGAGTTGGAGGCCGTCCTTGTTTACATAGCAAGATCCGGGCTAGCCAAAACCACATAGAAACGCTTTTTGAAAAAGAGACGTTTTCTGTGGTACCTACTTAGGGATATATGCCTTACCTTTTCCCATAGCTTCCAGTCCAGGCCCAGGAGCTACACAAAGACCCATTTAAGAATGATGGATGAGGTGCTCAGGCCCAGGGTTCCGTCTCATGTGAAACTTTCTATCATCCCTAATTGCTCCTGCTTTGATAATCCCATAGTACTGTGCCTTTGCAGAAAAGAACACCCCAGCTGGTGCCACTGAACTTCTGAGTGTGGAAAAATCAAGTTTCTAACAGAGTTCCATATATTTGAAATGTTTCTCTCTGTAAGCCTTTACCTCACCTCTCTTTCCAGGCTTGTATCATCTTGGCAATAATCCTGTTATTACCAAGGCATCTGAGGATTCAGATCCTGAAATAAAATTACCCCAATGCCACACAGAATAGAAAAGGATGGAGAAGGGCCAGGGAGACCTGGAGGAGGAGAATTGACATTTCCAGGGGCCACTAGTGAAAGTCAAGAACAGACCTGAGAGCCAGAGGTGGTGGCTATAGAGAGGTTGTCCCTCTATAGTCTTCAGTAATCAGAAATGAGGACACACATTCCCCTTTGTGACAACAGTATTCTTCATGCCTGAGAGAAACAGGAAATGGCTTTCTCTAGTGAAAGCCCAATAAATACAAACCTTAATTTTCTTCTTTCTCCTCTCCATCTCCCTTCCCTCTCCCACCCCATAATGCAAAAGCTACAAGTAGGAGTTTGTAATGTAAAAAAAAAAAAAGCAAAGCAAGTTTCCCTTTTTCTACCACAGAAACAGAAGGTGGCATCTGGGGGTAGTCTTTCACACTTTGTTATCCACAGCCATGCATATCTATTGGGATTTCAATGGTCACAAATTACATTTATGTTATTAAGCTGTTTTCTTTGCATGCATGCCACAGGAAAGGCGTCAAGCAGCTAGTTATTCCTGCACTTGATGGTGGCACCTTCCTCAACTTCCTAATCCATCCTCCCTAGGCATGTCATCCCTTGTAGGCCAAGATCTCCAAGGAGCACTCTAAAGTAGATACTAGGATCAAGTCCTCTCATCTTGAACACAAATAGTGTCAAATTATTGGTGTCATTTCTATTTTGTTTATGAGTCCCCACCAAGATGTGGCAATTGCATAGACTTTGTAAACAAATGGCCACAATCTTGTGCACATGCTTGTGAGGGCCCAGGTGGAATATAGAAGAGAGCTAATCGTAGCGAGGGGACCAAATGAGGCCCCAGCTAGTCAACTTAAGCCATAGCGTTGGGGGTACAAGACTTTAAAACCAGTTCAGCTCTCAAAGGAAAGCCTATGGGTCTTGGTTCTCAACTTTTGTAAACTCTCCATCATTGCAAAGGAGGCTCCTTCCTTTAAAGAAAATGGTATAGTACCATAAGGATATAAGGACGAGACAAGTATAAGAGCAATGTATGAACTGTAGTGATTTCTAAAACGTTAACTGTTGTTATGGTCAGGGACACACAGGAACAGAGACGTGCAGGAAACCACTTTAGTATAGAGAACATGACAGTTGCTGTTGTCTAACTGCCTTCTTACTCAACACACATCCCTGTAAGGTCTTCGTGTGGGTCTCTCATCAGCGTACAAAAGCACCCTTCCACTTCTTGAAACAGTTCTAGATCTTTGAATAGTCTACAAAAAAAAAAAAAAAAGTCTTTAAGAATTTGAGAAAGATATCTAGTGACTTTGATCTTATTTTTTCTTATTAAAAAAAAAAAATGTCTTAGAGTGTATCTTATTGTTGCGAGGATTAAATGAGATAGTGCTCCAGAAAGAAAGCCCATGTGAATGATGGAGGTATGTCTTCCACTGTGGAGGTACAGAATAAATTATTTGAAAACGCAGACAATGAAAAGAGGCTATCTCTGTGGAGCCAGTGGGACAGGTGTCCAAGTCGAGGTGTCGCTCACTTGGGTTAGGAAAACAGAGAAGACTTATGAGGTGGGAACTTGATTCCAGGGCAGGTGAGGCCCGGATGAACCCTGAGCCAGAGTGGCAATGCTTGGCCTGGGTTCTGGCGACATGGAAGTTTGCTTTCTGTGCCTGCTGCTAAAGGTGCCACATTAAAAAAAAAAAAAAGAAATACTAAGGGATCGAGTTAGAGCCAATTTTCAGGTCTTAGAAATCTAAAAAATTAGTTGGACTTTAAATTTTAACTATTTTAAAGTTTCAAATACAATATATTATAGATGTAGGTTACATTATGGATATATTATATATTAAATCCATAAAAATGATACATCATAAAGAATAATTTTGGCAGAATATTCTAAAACCTAGAACTGTTTTGGGGGAGGGGTGCTTTTGTACACCAAAGTATTAGAAAAAGGAATCCCACAAGGATTCCTGGCGAATGAGATGGTGATTAGGTAACAGAAATCTCTCTGTTTTTCACACTACCACACTACACACTACCCTGTTTTTCTGTATGTCTCAGATCCTTTATGCCCCCTGCCATACACACACACACACACACACACACACTCACTGATATGCTACAAGGAAGGCCCTATTGGTATCATTGACGATTTCCATGGTTTATGTAGCCCTTTTATAAATTGTAAACTATTAGCAATTGATCATCCATTGACAAAGTCACTGGTCGTCACTCCCCAGAGCTGAGATAAATTGACCACCAAACACCACTGGGGCTGCTTCAGTAATCAATACTGTTCACCGCTCTTACTTCTGCTATATTCCCATTTACTTTGGCTTTAGTTAGAAGGGTTATTTTCAATCAAACCCCAATCATCATTTCTTTTTACTTTTAAAATAAATACCCAGTTAAGCTTATCAAACTAATATGAGCCTTAAAAACAATCATAAGCCATTGTCATGCCTATCAAAACTATCGCTGGTTCCTTAGAATTTTCTAATATCTAGCTCATATTTAGATGTTTCTGCAGTTAGCTACACTATTTCATAGTTGATTTGTTACAGTCAGAACAAAATAACCATTATCTGACTTGACTCAGAATGGAAGGCAGCTGCACATAAACTCAGTATCAACAGATATAAACATCAACACGTGGCTCTGGTATTTCCAGAGCATCCAGCTGCCATTGACCTCAGGCAAAACGTGTTAGTATGTGTTCACACTGCCTTTGCTTGAATATCTATATACTGATGACTTACTGGCTTAGTCAGGGTTTGTATTCCTGTACAAAATGTCATGACCAAGAAGCAAGTTAGGAAGGAAAGGGTTTATTCAGCTTACACTTACACTTTGCTGTTCATCACCAAAGGAAGACAGGACTGGAACTCACCAACCCAGGAATGGCACCACCCACAATAGGCTGGGCCCTCCCCCCTTGATCGCTAATTGAGAAAATGCCTTACAGCTGGATCTCATGGATGCATTTCCTCAAGGGAGGATCCTTACTCTATGATAACTCCAGTTTGTGTCAAGTTGAACCACAAAACACTTATTTCAAATGTACTATAGGTAGGTAGAAATGCTGTGAACTTTTAATCATTAGATTGATTTGTGGAATCAGTAATTATTTTATCCCCATTCATAAGCAAGCAGGTGGAGACACATGTGTGAAGGGCACAGGGCTTATAAATGTCAAAGGCCGTATTTGAATTCAGATTTGGCTCCAGTATCAGTGTTCTTAACCGTGTGTGCTATCAGCTTTAGTTTAGACTCTCTGGTTTCCTTTCTGTTGTTCTGATAAAACGCTTTGGCTAAATGCAACTTAGGGGGACAAAGTGGTTTATTTCAGTTTACAGGCTATGGTCCATCACTGAGGGGAATCAGGGTGAAAACTCACACAGAACCCTGCGTACAGGCTTGCTGGCTGTACTGCCTGGTATTACCTTTGCCAAAGAAGTGCCAGGGAAACCACGGAGGGCACAGCTGGCTGGCTGGCTCACCAGCCTGTGCTTAGGTAGACTCTGGCACCCCTCATAGTCACCCGCCCGAGGACTGGAGCAGCCCACAGTGGGCTGTCCCCTCTTATACCAGTTAACCACCAATGCAATAGCCACCCCCAACCCCCAGACATGTCAACGTCCAGTCTGATCCAGGGAATCTCTTCCTTGAGACTCCCTTCTCAGGTAGCCCAAGGCTGTGTCAAGATGACACGTAAAACTAAGGCCTGATTTCCATGGCAAAGATAATTCAGGTTTCGTCTGACCGTGGGTAAAATTCACTCATTCAGCACCATCTACATTTCCATAAATTATACTGAGTTTCCTGAGTTAGATTCCAAAGAAAAGACTTTTCTACATCTTAAAGCAATAGAAAGATTGCTGCAAAGCACATTGACTTCTTCCAGTTTGGCAGAGTTTCTGCCCTTCTCATTTCCTTCCTAAACTCCCAGACAAACAGTCTTTCTTCTTTTTCTTTTTCTTTTTCTTTTCCTTTTCTTTTTTTCTTCGCAGCTGCCTCATATAGAAAGGAGAATAGGTAGAGGAAGGAAATAAACGTAGCCATGGCAAGACACCTTGGCTTCTTCTCTTTGTGAGCAGGGGAAAGGGGGAAGGGGGATCATCTCAAAACCAGACAGTCCATACGGAAGTTCTGGTTTTGCTAACCCCTAGTTCACCCTCCTCTTACCTCACATTTTAAAACTGAGAGATACCTGGACATGGGGAAATTCTGAGAGGAACTTGCAGAAAACACAAAAGTCCAGGATCAACTATAACAGTTGTGCTTGCATTCTTCTAGACTGGTCTAGACACACGAAATGCCAGAAGCTCTCTCGGCAGCAAGTCAGGATCCACCTTTTCTGGACAAAGACTTCAGTAGAAAAGAAGATTGGAAGACAGGGGGTGTGAACAATCTCCCATCCAAATAGATCCTTGTGCCAGGAACATGCCATGGACTTAATTTGCCCTGCAAAGTCAACCTCCCATAGCAACCTTGTTAGGTGATCTCGTTGTCTGTTATGTCCCAGGCAGAGGGAGTTTGGCTGAGCGCGGATTCTGTCCAGCCCATTCCCACATTTATCACTCATTATTTCCATTCTACAATTGAAATTTGCCCAAGATGGTAGACTAGCCTGTGATAGAGTTTGAGTTTATATGGTCTTCTTACTATTTCTGTGGGGTTTTGTTGTTGTTTGTTTTGTTCTTTCTGGATCTAAGTGTATCCAAAGGGTCCCTCTTGATGACATTACCCCAAGGAGGAGGGGATGCATAGGTGCGGTAGTCTGTCTCATTCCCCTGCCTGCTGCAGCAAGGTGCATCTGTGAGTCCTCCTGCCTGAGGTGGTTGCTTTGGAAACACTTGGCTTTTATTCTCCAGGCCTTTCATCTGGCTGGTCCTACATGAGCTCAGCTGTTATGTCATGATCTCAGGAGACTCTGGAGGTTTGTTTGTTTGCCTTTCAAAGCATGGGAATCACAGTAGAGTAACCTACACAGTGGATGCTATTGGTCTACATAATTAATGGTTAGTGGTTAAGAGTTTAGAAACATTTACAGCAATCTGACATTTCTAGAATGTGAGGGTTTTCTTAGCAATATATACTTTATAATATTTCATAGTATTCATGGCTGGAGGAGAAATCTAGTTCTTGCCTACAAATCACTGGAAAGCTCTGTTCTGGTTTTTACTGTCATCATTTCCTACTTTCAATGAAAGGAGACCATTTGGATGGTGTCTTTTTATTCTGTGAGCCTCTAGCTGCATCTTTACTTTATGAAAAATGTCACTCCTCTAGAGGACCACCTGGAAAGGCACCTTTCTTGTCACCTCTAGAGCAGCCACACAAAACAAGGATATCTCTCCCTGTAATTCCAAAGGCAGCCAAAGTTTTAATTATTTTCTTAGCAGATATGGATACCTGTGATCATAACAGACCATTCTTACAAAATGTATTTGCTCATATGCAAATATATAAGCTGTAATAAAATTCTCTTAACTATTTTTCATATGGAAAACCATGAATTTCATGTAAGAAGCTTATATTTTTTTGTACTGCTAGATTTTTTTTTTTTCAGTATTGGCATTTGGTCCTGGAGAGAAAACTTCTCCAGGTGTTTTCCAGAGAGCCTGGCATTTCAAGGGGGGATATTCTGAAGGCTTAATATGCTCTCTTGGGATACTAAATCGCTTTAGACTTCAGTGGATATTTTGTTTCTGACTTCCAAGATGTTTTGACCACCTGAGAGGCATGTGCAGGTGGAGCCAAGTACACCAAATGTGGAGCCCTTCACACTCAGGAAAATTGATAAACAACAGGTAGGGAATGGAAGAGGAAAGGGTTAGCCATACACAGAGATCCTTTCCACTTTATCAATGGAATCAATGTAGGCTCTCTCTGCTAGGCTTCCCACATGCAGGGCCTCCCAATGCTGCATCAAGTTCAACTATTCAGAACAGAAATGCAAGAAAGTGAGGGATTACCAGTGGAGACTGACTATGGATAATACTCTGTGCTTTTAACTGTAGTTTTCTCTTCCTCCAAATGAGAACATCATATCTTAGCAACAAGGAGGAAGGGTACGATCAATCCTGTAAACCCCTGAGACTCCTGCATCTAATTATCCTGGAACTCTTTCCCCTGACCTTGTGTTTTAGTTTTTGTGATCTAGTCTTTCTCTTTATAGTAAAAAGAGCCTGCATGGGAATTTTCTAGAAGTTCTTTCCCCGTGCTCCGTACTTAGGGCCTCCACATCTCAAACATCTGTGCTCACTGTGGCTGAGTCGCACACCCTCCTTTCTGTATGAATGTTTACCAGAATGTTTTCCTCCATTTTGAAGGTTTGAGAATGGCTGCCATGGAGTAAATGCAAATTCCCCATTAGTGCTTTGAGAGGTTTCTTCATAAGTTCATCAGCGGGATTGTTCTAAACCTCCCTCATGAGGAAAGGTTACTTCTCCGGCCAATGAACAATTTTTGCCTCTAAAGTTAGTTCTACTCCTCTTATTGATCCACCCCTACCTTCTTATCCCTCCATCTCCTTCCCCTATCATCCACCAAACAAAGGCACATTTGAAAACCTTAGAAGACCCCTAGGAGATGAGCCTTGTGTGGCAGCTTGCTTTTCCCTTCTTTTGGCCATCTTCTTGCTAGTGGCTGGAGACAGCATTCATTCTGCAATCTGTCTCCACCACAGTTCTGCTATTTCCCAACAGTGGCCACCATCTTCCTTCCTGTTTCCTTTCCACTTACTAAGATCCTTTCCTCTCTCTCTGCTTTCTACATGTTAAGGACCAGAGACTCTAATGGGACCCTTTCTTCCACTCAAGCCAGTGGTACACAGGTCAAAAGGCACATAAGCAGTGCTGAGACATGTGAACATCTAAGTAGTAGATGCCGGTGCTTATTTACTAACAAAACACAGTGCTCCTTCACCTTGTAGTTCCAGCGGGAAGATTAAGGAGAACATTTTCCATTGCTATGGAGAGTAGCAGTTTAGAAGGCCAGTTCTGGGCCCATACTGGTATGTTTGAGCCACAGGTCTGTCTCTGCCTAGTGCTATGGCTTCAATTAAAAAAAAAAAAAGTTCTAGCTTACTTTTATGAGACCCGTGATCTTGACAGTGAAGGGTACTTTTCCTAGGCTACTTTGAGTAAGATCCAATGTGTTAAGCATGGCGTAAGTACTCTATAAGTATGCACTGCAATCCTTATTACTCTCAACTCTACATAATTAAAATTGGTCACAGATACCTGAGGTCCCAGAGTACAAATTACAGTTCCCAAGGTCATATGAGCCCAGTATGGCATTCTACCCCCCTCCAAACAAAACCACATAGTCTCCAAACAAATAAAGAAGAGCAGTGACCCCTGAGCCCTTTTTACTTGTCCCCTCGAGCCACTTGCCGTCTGAAGTGAGCAATGGCAGATGCTGTGACCACAGAAGGGGATGGGGTAAGACAGCTTGACTGATATCAGCCAAGATTGGCAAGGCGACTTGGCCTGGGAGGGTACCCTCAAGTGCATTCGAGTGCTATGCGTTCCTTCCTCCTCCGTAAGACACTTTCAAAATTAGCATTATAGCTATTACTCACTGAAGAGAAATATCTACAAAATATTAAAATTTATCTTAAATGAATGGGGAGCCTTCCAACCGGCAGAGCATTGGCTTATTTTAATGGCATTCCTAAACTTATTTTCATAAATTCTCTTTGACCCCTGCCCCACAGAAGAATGATTAATCCCATGATTCACTGACTAGAATTTTCAACGAGGAAGAGCACTACTAAGGTGCAAGAGCTTGTGGGAGTTCGTGTGATGATTTTTGTCATCCTTAATCAGTTTCTTATATATTAGAATAAGACAAGAGGTGCTCTGGATTTAATGGGCGCTATGACTGCAGTGGTACCTGCCAAAGAGACCATTCTGGTCACGGGGCTCTTGTTTCTACCACTCCATCCATCCGTCATGGACCAACAGGGCAAGTAGCTCACAGACTACAAAGAGAGGTCTGTGTCTGCCAGCCTGGTCGGCATTGTGAGAAAACACAGCTGTCTGAATTTGGCTCGCCTGTCCCTAATCTGGGGAGGAACAGAAATTCCAAAATAGGGACTGTGAACAAAAACCTGTGTGCTTCCAGTGAAACAATAAGATGTTCCAGAGTTATTTGTAGAGCCCATTCTACAAAGAGGGGCTGTTTGTGTAGCAAAGTTTAAAACAGATTTCCCCCACATAAAAAAGTATGTGGACAAATTCTGATATTTCTGTAATGCCATCTGGCTTGAGGATTATACTGAAGATGTCCTCTGTTGCTGGTCATATTTTTAGCTAATAATTCTCCAGAGCTTTTTCTTTCCTTTTGCCATGATTTCGAGCAGAGCTTCAATTATCTCTGAGCTTGGGACCCAAGGTACACAGCTTTCAATTAAATCAGCTGGATTCCCCCACTTTGAACTTACTGCGTTATTGGTATCATGGCATCTGTGAACAGGAGCCTGAGGCAGGGCTAGGTAAGAAGAAAGGGGGGGGGAGTGCAGCAAGACACCTCCCCCCCCCCGTGAGTCTCTGCCTGCCAATGTTTCGAGAGGCAACGGCCTTCATTCTTGATAACTCCAGCAGAAAAGAGCAATCAGCTGAACGAGAGCTGGACAAATTAAATGGCTGAGTATTATTTCAAAAGAGAGCTGGGGAGGCATCAGAAATTCCCCATCAGCTGTAATAACGCCAATTACCTTGCCAATTGCAGATTCCAGTGTGATGTGTTTAGGACAATCAGGCACTGGTCGCCTGCTTGGGCCTGATGGGTTTTGTTTACTTTAAATGTGCATTTGTAGAGAATCTTTTGCACCCAAAGGTTTTGAGCTCTGAATGTGCTTTTCTCCATCCGGATTCAGGCACAGCTGGGAGAGATTATTTTTGAGATGGATTCTGGAGCATGCTGGACCCAGTGTTGCCTCTCTGTATATAATGCCTAGGACTTCGGTGTAATAGCACAGTGGGTTTGCTAGTACTTGGTCACTATATTGATGTTCAGAAAAGCTCTCCATTTAATAAATACACATTTTTGATTAACAGTAAGGCTTCTTAGCATGTTGGAACACAGGACAGATTACCATTGTGAAGCAATAGCAAACATACAGCTCTGGAGTGGAGAACTGGCCAAGGGTTTAGTAAGCTTTGAACAGCGGTTCAGTAAGCTTTGAACAGCAGAAAATGAGGGTTCAGTAAGCTTTGAACAGCAGCAAATGGGGGTTCAGTAAGCTTTGAACAGCANGGGTTCAGTAAGCTTTGAACAGCAGCAAATGGGGGTTCAGTAAGCTTTGAACAGCAACAAATGGGGGTTCAGGGGTTTTCAGTGTCTCCATTTTAGAATAACTTGGAAGAATTTCAGACATACAAATCATTTCAAATATTGGAAGAAATCATAGGAGAAGAGAGTCACTCCTTCTATGCCCCTTTGCATAGGGAATGAAATCGGAGACTGTGGAACACTCATTTTCTATTGGCTATTTTCTATTTTCACTTGGCTGCAGCTTCTTTGAGGAGTGGATTCAGATTCACCATTTGCACTCCCAGCTGAGGAAGGCACTAATAGTGGCCATGAAAGGAGTGCTGTGGCCTGACAGCTGGAGGGAAACTGTATCTGGCTGTTGGGAGTGCAGAGAAGACCTAAAGGCAGATGGGAATCCTCTTGTGCTCAACTGTCACCTGAAGGCAGGACAGGGAGAATGGGGACCATTTCCGTTCCCACTGCCTGGTGACAAGCAGTCTGTTTATCTTTTCACCTGCTTTCCCCTCTTCGAGCTTGTGATAAATGCCACTTTGCTTGGCCTCAGGGAACAAAAAATGTTCTCTCAGTTCAAAGGCAGTCAGAGGTCCCTGTCAACTAAGTCTCCTGGGTCCCCAGGCCCTCCTGCTCTTAGGTGCTGCTGAGAATGCCTGGCTTGCAAGCCAAGATGAAACCAAGGTAGAAGTTTGAGTGCATGAGCGCATTCTCATGCATGAGTATGTGCACAGCTGTCTACAGATACTGTTTCCCAGTTAAGGTATGCCTAATGTGTTCCAAGGTCTGCATGTGACCCACGATAGAACCGAATGTGGCTCCAACCCAGAAATAATTAACTTACTTAAAATATGATTTTTCTACATTCCTTTTTAACTCAATTTTCTGGTTTTCAAGTGTGAACATAAGAGAGAACAGAGCCGTATTGCAGAGTCAAAAGGATGGGCATGCCTGCACGAACTGTTTCAGCCAATGCATGTAGTTTAATCCACCACCTTTTTTTTTTTATTGCATATATTATTTCTGGTTTTCAAACAGGAGACAGACCTTGCGCCATCCATACCCTTGAGGACAAGATAGGCCCTAAAATAAACAAAATGAAATATTAAATTATGAAATATTAAAGTATGAAGACAAGGTCTTCAAGTCATGGCATGTATACCCAGCATCAGTGACTCCCCTGCCAACGGAAGAGAGCAAGGTGTTACATCTAGCCTTCTCCTTAGTATAAATGGGGAACTAGCTAGTGATCCCGTTGCCTGTGGGGAGGCTGATGTTTTCAACAGTGACCTCGGAGGAGTACTGTGAGTGGCTGCATGTTCCCCACCAAATTTATATCAATCCATCAAATGGAATCTCAGTGGAGTGTGGTTGGAGGCCCTCTAAATATTGGTCACACAGTAGCCATACTGCTGATCTATCTGCTTTCCCCTGTCTTTAAACTCAGATCATCTTGGGAAGCTTGCTCTGGTTGACAACCTTAGTGGTCACTTTCCCACAGACTCTTCAGTCTGGAGTGGCTCATTCCTGCTATGTGAGAGTCTCTACGAAAACTCTAGCAGGGCGGCTTTGAAAGACTGTTTCATTACATGCATTTGTGGTCCATTAGAGAGAGTCAGAAGCTAAACATGTTTAGAAGGTGCATAATAATAAAACCAGGTTGCCTTTATCTTGTAACTTGCAATGTGTTCTCAGGCTGGGAGAGGAACAGGAATGTGAAAGAGGTGGGACAATGAGCTCTGTGCTACAGAGGACAAAGCAGGGACAAAGGCAGAGCAGGGAACTTTTCTCAAAACCTCTAGTGATAAAGAACTGAGGTTCAGACCTTCAACACCTCACCCCCTTCTCCTTCTTCAAATTACTTTCTGTCCTAAGACAACAGGGAGTTGAGTATAATGTCCTAGCCTCCCTCTCTACTTTACTTTTCATACATACGACAAATTTAAAATAACTGCTAAATCAAATATTCTATGAAGGAAAATCCAAAACCAGTGGAAACTGGTGGAGAGAGATGGATTTCCAATTTATTTAGAAAGTTTTCCCCCAGAACAAACTGACCTCACTGGCACTAATTGGCAGCTGGACACTGGGCACTTTCAAGTACAACCTATAGGGAAGTCTTTTAGCAAGATGCATAGACAGATTAGGTAGACTGAGGCAGGACAGCATCCCAGGTTCTTTATTTCCTAGCTTTTGGGACACTGTCAAGTTAGATAATCTATCTGAGCCTCAATTTTCCTAGAAGAGGGCACTCTCTCGATACATGTAAATTTTAAATCTCACCTGCTTGCATTTGCTCAGTCTTTGTGTCCTATGTGGCTCCCTTTTCTCTGCCACCCCTTCCACAGCCACACTCATCTCCAATGCCACCGAAGGTCCTTCTAGTTGCTTCAGGACCCTTGTCTACACACACAGTTCTGGGACCAAGCCTTTTAAAAACTCACTTTGGAATTAGAAGGTAGGGACTCTGAGTGACCCACAAGCAAAGCCAAAAAGGCATAAATAGAAATGTGTCACTAAAGAGACTCTAACCCACATGGCAAGGCCTTCCAGCTCACTACACCTGAGTGTCATGGCACAGTGAAGAGGTGTTTACCAAATAGATAGCATGGGGAGTGAGGTCTTTCAGTAAATCATGAGTTTGGTATTTAAGAAGGATATTCTGAACATCATCTATCTATCTATCTATCTATCTATCTATCTATCTATCTATCTATCTATCCATCCATCCATCTATCATCTATTTATCTATCTACTACCTATATATTATCTTTCTATCATTTATCTACCTATCTATCTATTACCTACCTATTATCTATCTACCTATCTATCATCTGGCAATCGTTGCATCATCTATCTGTCTATCATCTATTATCTATTCATCTATTCCTCCATCTGTCTTTCATAATGCCTAGGGCAATGCAGGTTGATGGGAGAAAATTTGAAAAACAAAAAAGAGAATTATAATACTGCCAAGGAACAACCACTGTTAGCACCATTTGGAATGTTGTCTTCGCCTTGTTTCATTAGGGTGCACACACCTTTGAATGAGCACAGCAGTTTGAGTGACAGGCCATGCTAACCTTCGAGATTCTGACTGGATGGGCCTTTCCTTTGCAACCTTAAATCTCACCTTCCTTATAAGAAAATGCAAAAATAACCCTGCCCAGCATTTTCTGAACCATATTCTCTAAAATTTTATAGATGTTGTCTTGAAAGATGATCACATAATCAAGTGGGTTTGGCAAAGTTGGATTAAACAAAAATATCATATAAAACCAATATCCTCAGAATTCTTGGCAACTGAATGAATCTGAATAAAGAGAAATGTTGTAAAATAGTCTGCCCACCACAGAATATCTGTTTACACATTGTAGTGACAGTATTCTTCAGGACATCTTACGAACATCAGTACATCACAGCACTAAGAATTTCCTATTTTAATATGTTCTTATTGCTGCCTTTTGGTCAAAACATAATTATTGAAATCAAACTCCTGAAGTGGAGTGGCATTGCCTTGATGTTTGTGGAATATTATGGAGGTAAAACTGCCTGCAGAACTCTAACCTTAGGACTTGACGAACAAAGCATCTATAGACGATATCAACACTATTTGGCAAGTTGAGTGTAAGACAAGCAGAGGTTTGACTGGGAATTCTGTCAACAGCATCCCTGGACATTATGTAGGTAAGGAAAAACTGGGCTAACTGGTAAACCTCCTTCGTGTGTATCCATTATGTAGACAAGCTAGTCCACTTACCTTCTAGGAGGTTCCATCAATCCTGCTTCCTTTGGATCTACCTTGTGGGGATGTTGTATTTCTGAAAAGTTCTTTTCTACTTCTCACAATATGTTACAAAGTATGCTCTGTCTCTGCTTTGCTGATTTTAATGTAAAATATAGCCAGGTAGTTTTAAGATATATTAAAATATAAACAATAATTACTAAATCCAAAACTATATTATTAATTCAGAATAAAAGAGTTTAGGATCATGAGAGTAAAGAATAGACCTATGGCCAGGTCATATTTGTAAACAAGGTGCCATATTCTTTTATACCAAAGCAGTATATATTATTGAATTGTATATGAATTTCTAGTATTTCCTTCTTTTCCTTTTCTTTGCTACCCTGCCTATGGCTGCGGAGGTGGGACTTCCATGGGCTATGAAAAAGATTATAAACAAAAGGTTTTTAAGAACAAACATAGCATTATTCTAGAAAATATGTCATACCCTGCTCAGATCAAAGTCTTTCCTTTATTGTGAATAGATATTGTCAGTTAGATGATGTACTTTTATATGTAGAATGGTTTTAATTTAAAATAAAAAAATGAGGTGCTTAGCATCCACAGAACTGTCTTTCAGGTAATTCCTTTCCTTTTCTATTTTAGCCCTCACTACCAAGAAAGAAAAAGAAAACCCTCATCCTGTGGGTTTCTTTGGCTTGGCCATCACTTCTTATAAAAGTGTTGACCTATTTATTTTATTCTATGTGGTGCCTTACACAGATGATAACGTGAAATCCTTGTAGAGACAACATTATGAAGCCTTCAAAGAGCTCCCTGCATTACTGACTTCTCTCACCACTATAACATATGCCTGAGAAGATGCAACTCAAAGAATGGGAGTATTTATTTGGGCTCATATGTTGAGAAGGTAGAGTTCAGTTTATTGTAGCACACATGGCCAAGGCAGCACTCAGGACGACAAGAGCATGTGGTGGGGTCTCCTCAAATGTCAATAGACTAGGCTGCACAGTATTCATGTCAGAATTTAACATCCAGAATCCAGAATCTCTACTCCCTTCAGCTTAGCCATACATACCAAAGGTTCAATAAAGCATTCCAAAACAGTGGCGTCAAATGTGAACTAAGTGTCCAAATCTGCAGTTCTGTGAAGGACATTCAAACACTGGCATTTCACAATGAATATCTCTAGAGTGATCCTTCATGGTACTGGGTCTTTTCATAGCTAATTTAGCAGAGACAGAGCTCCTGGCCTATATTGGTCTCTAAGAATACTTGATAGATGAGTGGATAGTGTTAAACCATGTGGTACTTTGGAAGAACTTGGACATGGAGGTTGGAAAAAATGTGATCTTGAAAATTTCACTATTCCTCTTTATACCTGTAGGGTCTTGCTTTTATTTTCTCATCGGAAACATGCCATGCCCATTGCTTCTCTCCTTCCTTGAGAAAAATACTTGACAAAAACAACTCAAGGGAAGAAGGGTTTATTTGGCTCGCAGTTCATCATGGTGCTGATGGCATGGAGTCAGAAGCCATAGTGAGCTGTCCACAATAATACAGTCACAGTCAGGAAGCAGAGAGACATGAATGCCCACATTCCCCACCCAACCCCTCTCTCATTTAGTGCAGGACCCCAGTCCATGGTCATGTTTAGGATGAGTCTCCATAGCTCAATGAATTCATTCAAGAAAATCCCCGGCGTGCTGTGAGGCGTGTGCCCTAAGTGATTCTAGTGCCAAGTGAACAGTAAACATTAATCATCGAAAAGGGTGGCATTAACTCCTTCTGACTATTATTGCAAGGATTAGACAACAGCAGAACATAAATGGTAGAATTGATGCTCAGTTATAGCGAGATTTTTGTTTTGTTTTGTTTTGTTTTGTTTTGTTTTGTTTTGTTTTTTATTGCTTTTTCTCCCTCTGCTTATTTCCACATGGGTCCTTAGGAAGTGTCGATGACTAAAGAGAGGTGAACACCATTCGCCTGGAAGCCACAAGTCACTCACACATAGAAATTACCTCCCCTTTATCAACTGGGCTACTGTTCTCAGCTGGGAAAATCCCAGGTTCCTGGTTGGCACATTAACCCAGCCTGCCAGGTGTCTATAGCTATGCCTGGCTACTCTAAACAAGAACAAGTTTACCTGGGAATTCCCCTTGTGAGTCTTTCTTACCTTAGGGCAGAGAAAGCAGTTCTGATAATGAATGGAGGGCTTTCCCTGTCCTCACCTAAAATCAAAATAGCAGCAAAACAGTCTGGGGTTTGCAGAGGGTTAGGCCAGGGGCAGTGCAGATGTTGAGGGGAAGAACACCAGATCTAGGAGTAGCTTGGACAATTTTTCTAGGGTGAACATTCAGAGTGGGTGATAGTCAGGGACCACTAGCTACATGGAAAGGTACACAATATATTAAATATATGGCATATCTGAATAGGTAGAGAGCATCAGGAAGCCAAAAGCTGAAGAGAGGTGGTCAGAGACCTGATAAGGGGAAGTGCAAGAATAGCTAACTACAAGTGGCAAGAACTAGGGTTCCAAATGAAAGGCTTGCAAAGAAGAGTGGAGACTGGGATGTGAAGCAGTGTAGCCAAGCTAGGAAAGATGTGGAATAGCATAGAGATAAGGTCATTTTCTTAGTTCCAATATGGACCTTACACAGTAAAGTAGGTAGCTTGTTAGGCAAAGCATCCCATGTGCTTGCAGATGGGGTGCCTTCCTGAGTGTGATTCTGCTCTCTGATGAAGAATGTGCTCACATTCTGCACAGAGCTCTTTAGTGATTCTCACAGAAGTTGAGCCTGAAGCCGTGCACTTCAACTGGTTAGAGACAGAACTAATACATTCCATTTTTTTTTTTTTTTTTTTTTTTTTTTTTTTTTCTCATAAGCCAATTAGCTCTGCCTCTCTTTTACTGTTTCCTTAGCAGCTACTCTAGGCCACTTATACAGTAGGCTCAGGAGTGTTGCTCAGGTCAGAGCTTGAAGGAACCCTGTGACAGGAATCCTCGAAGTAGCACTTCAAAGCTCGTATTGTTTACTCTTTCCTTTAGCTAAAGACTTCTCTTACTTCCAGCCTTATGAATTGGACTGGCACCAGAAGGAATGAGCTTCCAATTTGGTGCAAAGTTATACAGCAGATAGAGGAAGGAGCCTTGTCCTTTTATTAAAGCTACAACAACAAATCTGCTCATTTCCCACAGACTTACCTTGTCATCAAGGCTTCATGCCTCTCTCTATTATGTTTATCCTCAGAGTAAGTTTCTATAAGCAGTGACTCTCAATGGCGAGGCCATTGAAGACCAATAGCGCTGATCCCTCTGACAGCCCACCCAGGGTTTGGGAGCATGGAGAATGATTGATAGTAAATTGGAAGAACAAGAAAAAGAGACAAAGAGGTCTGCAAAAAGTTGAGAACCAACACTAGCCAGCTTATTGCTTTAGCTTGACGTTTGTATCCCAGGAGACTGGGAAGAAGGCTTAGATGTGTCCAAAATGGCAGCCACCCATTCTTTCCCAGATTTGTAAGGGGCAGTTCTGAATAATAGCGTGGCTGGCTACTCTACAGCAAGTGGAAACTGCTGTCTTCCACTTTTTTATTTCTGGAGAAGAACATCAAATTGATGTCATGAATTGATACCTGCAAGTCTTAATTGACTTGAAAGTTGAGTATCTTCTGGGAAATTTCCCCCGCCCCCTGTTATAATAAGTCATAACCCCCTCATCTCTTGTCTTTGAGCCTTTCAAAACAGAAGTAAATGCTTTAATTCTAAGACTTTTCCAATTCTTGCATTAATTTTTAAGGACAGCAACAGCTCTATACTGGTGTTTAAGATGCTTTTCCTCACTTTCCCAACTAAGCAAAGGCTCTAAAGAGGAGGCTCCATATTTTGAACTATGATGCGCATTTTTCCTCTAATTATTTGACAGCTAGCTTTGGAGCTAATTTCTCATCTCTACCAAACTTGTCCTTTAAACAGCAGACAAAGGACTTGGATTTCTAAATTTGGATACCTTGATTAACTGGTAAAATTTATTTCAGCTGCAGCCATGTGCTGTATGATCTTAGAACCCATAAAAAACACTGTTTTAGAAATGAAAAATCACTCTTTTCCCTAGAGAGCACAGAAGAATTCCTGGATAGTGACAGGGTCTCCACTACAGAGTCTGTACAGATTTGCCACATAAAAGCCATGATGTTGAGAGCCAGATTCAGTGCATCCTCACCCAGGATTCTTAAAGGATTGCTAAACTATTGACAATAAACTGATTACCTTAGCCAGGATCTGTGTTGATACACATAGGTCAAACATCATCATAAGTCTAATCATTTAGGACAAAGTTTATGATTAACTTATACATAAGGAACTTCTTGTCATCTGCATGGACCATTGCAGTGTTGAAAATCAACTGATCAGCAGAAATATTTCTGAAAAAGCCCATTCATTGGAATATATCTCTTTCTACAATAAGAGAATATAATTTCCCCAACCATGAATGAAAATATTTTATTCAATTAGCATGTTTATTTTTCTGAGAAAATTATTCACAAACTATATAGCATGATGTTTTAATAGAACCAAACACAGTAGAAAGGAAAAAAATACTAGATTATAATAACTTACCTTTTACCTCTTGTCATTTCTTGGTGATGCACACATTTTAAATGTATTGGTAAGTTGGCCATTGGGTCTGCAATTCTAAGACTGGCTGGGTACCACCAATTGGACTCAATGGGGAAAGAATAGAAACAGAAGAGAAGTGATCTCAAAATGGGGAAGTACTGAACAGGAGACTTGATAGTGTGCACAGGGAAGGAGTGGAGCGGGCCAAACATGTCCCAACTGCATTGGATGGAATTCTCAGAGAATTATTTCAAACTTGTACATAACCCTGTGATACTGATGTAGTTATAGTTACCTTTTTGCAATAAATTTCCTAAACTTATTCCTTCTAACTGAACTCTTTAACCAGTGGCGTCCCTCATCAGCATCCTCACCCCCGAAGGATTTGCTAATTGATATGTTCTTGTTCTAGTCCTGCTAGGTTTTCATGTGGAACAGCAAGAAAAGAGCACATCTGGAAACAGTCCAGGGCTTTGGGTCTATATGCTGTTGGACTTTTTTGCACCCTAGGATCCTTTCAACATGTTCTCTCTACTGCGGCAACAAAACACCATGACCATAGAAACTTGAAAAAGAAAAGCATTTATTTCAGTTTATAGTTTATGCCAAACAATTTTGGTTTCTTTATAAACTGGGTACCTTTGGCTGGGAGTCTATCTTAGGACTTGTCCAGTGTGCATAAGGACCTGAGTTCTATCCCTAGCCTAGAGAGAATAAAGGGGGGCCGGGAGGGGAACTTTTCTTCTCTACTTTTTTTGCCAGATGACTTTTACAGAAATTTTGTCATAAACTTCTTGAGATCAGAATGGTAAAAGACATCATTTTTAAGTGCTGGAACATTACTTTTCATTTTCTCAAAGGAATTTGCACATGATCGACAGACATATTAATCAAATCCACCTACAAAATGAGGAACTCAGACTCAATGCTGAGGCAATGGGGAGTGCCTCATGTGAGAAGAAACGAAACGGGAGAAATCGTGCTGAAATGTCTCATCAAGCAAATCCCCAATAATCCTTCCACAGTCAAACATTTTGACAGGTTTTAGGCATACATGGGGGAAAGGGGTTTACATAAAACAAGTGTTTTCTACTTTTTGTTTGTTTTTTCAAGTGCTAAAAACAAATCTGAGCTAATGCTGTCTAAGAGTAAAAGCTCTATTGCATGAAGGACGGTCCCTTCATCGGTGGATGTGCTTGAGATTACACAGCTTTGGCATTTGATGAATTCCAGGTCTAGGGTTACATGGGGACTGAGGGCAAGAACCAAAATCCCTTCTCCAAGAGTTTAATAGATCCTTCAAATCTTGTGGCCCAGGACAATCTACATTGGAATAATGTTGCCTTGGGGTCTGAGGGGTATGGCTCAGTGGTGGAACTCTTGTCTGGCTGTGTGAGGCTCTCAACTCCAGTGAACAAGGACAATCAGCTTTGAAGTTATGATTCCTTGGAGGCCAACTCGTTTGGCTCTAGCTTGGCATGTGTGAGACTCTTGACATTGATGCCCAGCTTTTCTATTCCCTAAAAAAAAAAATTAATAATAGCTTATGCACAGCTTTAGAACATTTAAATCACCAATATACCTCCATTACTGTGTAGAATGTTTGTCCTGGTAAATGTTATATATGATGAGATCCTGTGATCAATTTAAAAATTCAATTAAATCTACCTATTAGATCATCTCATCTGTGGTTGAATGTTTCCAGTGACTGTTTCCTACTGCGCCAGGCAACATATGTAGTTATTGAATAGGTTTTATTGTTTGGAAATTATTCTTTATTAGGTTCAAATGCATCTCCTTGAAATTTATATCTATTGTAATACCTGTACTATAATTTGTCTCTGTGATACACATAATTCCAACATTTGGAAATAATTAATAAACTCGCTTAAATCTTATCTCTAAGATAAATGCATCTTGTTTTCTCAGCCAAGCTTTGGTTACTGCTCTCCGTGCCTCTGGTCTGTTGTGGTTGTCTTCCTCTACAGACTCCTATGGTGTCTTCTTATGGACAAGGTCCTCAAGGGTTGGCATAGCATGCTAATGGGACTAGCTAATGGCATGTATTTGTTAGCAGTCTTCACTGGGATTTTCTACTTCAAAGTCTGCCATCTACAATTATGATGTCTATTTTAGCAACTACTGCTCTCTCAAAATGATCAGAAGACAACTGCTGCCCCCATCCTGGATCAGCTTCCACTCATTTCTCCATGTTCAGGTCTTCTCCACCACCTAAAATAATGCAATCTAAATGAAGGATTTGGATAGTTAAAACAGATGTGTTCACCCCAATTTTGAGAGAGAGAGGGAGAGTGGGAGAGGGAGAGAGAGAGAGAGAGAGAGAGAGAGAGAGAGAGAGAGAGAGAGAAATGCTTATTAAAATCTTAGCACTATAAAATTATACATCTATTCATATAAACTATAAATATAAAGTACAAATGGATTTGAGGTTTAGACCTGACCCTCAGCCCCAATCTCTCTCTCTCCCTCCCCGCCGCCTCCCTACCTGAATGTGTGTGTGTGTGTGTGTGTGTGTGTGTATATATATATATATATATATATATATATATATATATATATGCCTGTGTCTCATTGTATCTCTGTTTTCTCTCTGTGTCTTTAACATATTATATATAATATGTGTGTGATACATAAACATACACATATATGCATATACATATTCCAAATTGTGATATAATCCAAACTATAAAACAGTTCTTGTATCTCCAAGTATTTAATGTAAGAGATTCTTCCCAAATTCTCATAATAGCACTTGGGATAGGGTACAAGTAGGCTTCATTCGGGAAACAGGGAACCTGGAGCATGAAGAGATTTATAGACTTCACAATTTCATGTTGTCACTGGGGGAGGTGAGAGTCCAGCGCATGCCATGTGGTCCCCAGCGTTCACCTGCCTTTCTGATTGCTATGAGGCTGCTTGCCAGATAGAAAGGCCTCAGCCTGAGGACTGATAGGTCAATGTTCTTTAGCCAGTGAAGTCCTAATCTCGGCTTCCTGGAGGAACAAGTGTTTCCCTGTTTCGTGTTTGTACTTTTCTAATTGATCCTTCAGGCCTTGTTAGTAAACTATGATTTTAATATAATGAATGACTATACACAAAAGGGGTTGGGGACAAAAGAGGTATGTTGATAAAGGCAGGGACATCAGCATACCAGAAAGTGCAAATTTTGTTCTTAAGCATGTGCGATGTACATGGATAAACATACTGATGTGGTTTGAGTAGCTTGAGATGAAAATTCATTTCATACTATTTCACATGATTGCAGCATTTTAAGGAAGTATCATATATAGCATGTGCCCAGTTGTCCATTCCTTATTCTAACATGGAACAAGGATAGTGGGCATAACTCACTGTGAGACTGCCACCAAATCTTCAGCCACTCACCGCACAATTAAGAAGAAAGTTTAAGCAAATGATTTCAGAAAACAAAGACATGTTTCAGGCTAAAATTAAAAACATGAAAACCCTGTCCACTCTTCAGATTTCTACCCAGCATCCTCCTAGCTTCCCACCTCACCACATCAAGCAAGTGACTGCCCCCTCTCCAAGAGCAGGAGCTGGTTTTTCTTCCCATTTTGAAGCTTGGCAAAAAGCCTTTCATTTAGCCAGACATGTAGGATGCTAGTGTAAATATAAACTTCTTTTACATATTCTTCCCAGTGGAGACTTGTAGCTTGCCTCCCAGGAACATACACTCCCAGGTGTGTGTCTAGACTTGTGCTCCTGGTGATGTTCATAGATCCTTTTCTCTTTGCCCTTACATGTAGTGAGGCCCTTAGGAGGCAGTGATACTGTAGTCGCTAGATTATCATGACAATTATTTTGTACACTTAAAGATCTCCTTGGTGAGCTGGAAATAAAGGCATCACTGTATAAGGGAGCAGGGAGATAATAAAGATGGTTAATTATGAGCACACAATGATACAAAGACTGTAGATTTAAAGAAAAAAGCTCTTCGTTACTGCCAGTCATTTTAAAATACCTGCTAATTAAATAAATAAATAAATAAATAAATAAATAAATAAATAAATAAATAGGCTGTTTTGTTCTCTTAACTTATGTGTAAAAATAAGTAGGACCAGTATAGTATAAACATGACCAGTCATCAGCAAAGGACCACCACCAAAATCTAAATGAATTTTAGTAATGGGAAACAGATGTCCATTTAATTCAACTCCTTGTTAAAAAGGTAACCAAAAAGCCATGTCCCACATCAAATCCTGGGCATCAAAGTCTTTGCAACTTACTTAGTTAAGGAAACTTAGGATCGGTGAGTACTGTGAGTTTGGGTCTATTCTTCCTGGGAATCCAATGGTGTCCATTCTTCTCTGTGGGATAATTATAGTTGCATCACACAGCCATTACCACAAGGATCTGGCAATAGCTTTGGCAAAGGCGTGAAATGCTGGCCAAGGTGCCACACCAAGTGCTTGGGGCAGGTAGGTAAACTCATAGATCAGTGCTCACTCCACAACCCAGTACTGCCTCCCTGTGGGAAGACACCAGTGATGAGAGATGGGGGTCTCTTTAAATGTCTCTGTTATCCTCCAAGTGGCCAAGTAGCTAAGAATAGATAGTCACAGGGCTTTATGAACTGAATAACCCCGTGTTTATTGGAAATAAGACACTTCTTTTCAGGGAAACTAAAATGTTCAGTTTTATCTATTTCACCCAATAAGAAAAATAGCACACTGAATGTACTTTATAAGCTATTACTATTATGAGACAAGTTGGAAGAGTTTATAAAGAGAATTTGCCATAATACCACGATAGCACAGTAACAATGTATTCCCCCCTCTCTCTGCATACCTCTCTGTATAGCATTACGTACGTTTAAATTATGTTCTTTCTCCATTCGTAATCGTGTTGAAGAGGAACATTCCAGTCTCATCAGGGCTGCGTATGTATATGTGTTGTATTTAACCATCTTAAACTGCTGGTGTTTTCTGTACATTGACCGCCCTTCACAGGTGGACAGAGGCAGGTAGAATGTGTAGGGAGATGGAGTCACTTCTAAGTGCACAGGCTGTGGCTTGAGGTTGGGTTGTGGTTATAATTTGGGATCGTACAAAAGACAGTCTCTTCTTCCAATAGTCCCAGGAGCATGTCTGTCTCTGAACCGTATTGGGTTTCCAGGAAACGTTTTATGTTTAGCTGAGACCCATGTGCTGGTTGCTCTCACTGGCTTGACTATCACCAACGAACCTTCCGTCTGTCTGCCCTTGACAGATGAGAAGAGGGCTGTAACTTTCTCCTCCCTCTTCACCAGGTTTTGGTTCTATGGGCTCAAAATCCCCATCCCCCTTCCTGGCTTATAATTCTGTCTCCCATCCTATCCTTGTTTGTCTTTCTTTCCATCTGCTTGTTTTCTGTCTGTCCTGAGATTACTAAGTAATCTGCTTACAGACATTTAAACAGCTCCCTCCACATCCAACTGTACCATCAGCACCATGAGGCTCTATCACAACCGTGAGGCTTTATCAGAAGTGTTTACCCAGCTGCCAGCCCAAGCGTGTTGACGCCTCCCTGTTGGGACCATGCTCGGACGCTGCCTGGGCAGCTGCGTGCTCCTAACTTTAGTTCTGCTGCCTTGTTAGAAAAGAGCACTTTGGAAATTAAGGTTGTGTTTGAGCACCAGAGTTGCTCCATTATTCTGCTTCTAGGTTCTAGGAGGAGGTCTTTGGGAGTCACCACAAACACAAGTTATTGAGGCAGGACCCACTCGGTGTTGAAACACCATGGCTGCTTTCCTATTCTTTGCAGCAACTGCAGCTTCAGGGCATCCCACGTTTGGGGAGAAAAACAATCTGGGCAAGAATCTAAAGCTCTGTGAAGACAATGTGTTGCTTCTATTGATCCACATGAGTGGAGCATATGGAGGCTCTGGGAAAGGAATCTGCCCCATTTAGCCACCCGGGGCTGATGAGAAGGTGTACTGCAAATCCCTTTTCCTCCCCTGTTCCTCTCGGCATGTGGTCTGGACCACATGGGCTCATTTCACTGAGATTTCTGAATCAAGCAGAGGCCATCATCTCTTCCCAGTCTGCAGCATTAATTGAGCTCTGTGAGAAACAGTGCAAGTGCATCCCTGAGAGCAGATTCAAAACAAAACAAAACAAAACAAAACCTGGAAATGTTGCCCCTGCTCTCAGAGAGGAGGTGAAGACAGAAGGACAGGCAGCCATGTGGCTGGTGAAGGCATAAGCAAGAATAACTGCATTGGGTTTTGAAGAAAAGAGGCCATCTTGGCAGATAAAAGAAAAGAATGGCTTCAGGCATATTAAGAGGACATAATTTAACCCTACATTTGACCTTTAAGGCTTTATTATGGTGACCATATTCACTGAAGCAGAACTATATAGACTTTTAGCTAGAAAAGGGACATTGGTGTACTTTGGGTATGGAGTGTGGGTGTGGTTTAGGGTGTGAAAATGTCCACTATTTGACAGTGGTTTAAGGAGGCAGTAGGCCAAAATATTGGAAGAGTGGCACATCCCAAAATGGTGGACACTCTAGATGCTGTTTCTGAACCTCTAAAGATTGGTACCCAGGCACACTGAGGACATCTTATCCCAGTGTTCAGTGTGGCTAGAACTACAGAGATAACCATTTCTTTATCCTTCCCTCTTCTTTCTAGATTCCATAAGAGTGTCATCTAGCACCTTCCTAAACACAACACTGACACATCTTATGTACCTGTGAATTAGTATCTTCAAACTGGGTTATTACATCAACTACTAATGGGTTCCCCAGAAGGAGTACAGTAATAGAGTGAGTGTATATTAAGCGTGTGCATGAATGGCCACATGGCTCTCAAGTTTTGATAGGCTTGAATATGACTTGGATAAAAAAAAAAGGATTTGCCACTTCCAATCTTCAATTTAATGTGGCTTTCTGCTCCCACAGAAGATTTTAAGAAGTACCCCAGGCAAACCTGTCTCAGGTTCCCAGGTATATCTTCTGAATATTGTCTCAGAGTCTAGGCAAGGGTCCCTAATTTCCCAAGTCCCAGGGAGCAAGGTAGGAAGCCTGCTTCCAGGTTTCTTCTCCCCTCTCTCTGGCAGTCTTAATCAGAGAGCTCCAGGTTCTACTTGCCAAGCCTGAGTTTGGAACACAGTAAATTCCTTTTAGGATTATAGGATTAGGAAGCTGAAAGGTGATTCAAATTCTTGATTAAACAGAAAGAAGGAAACAGAAGGGGATGCTCCCGCACACCCATGTCACTCCAGTGTGTTTTCTCTGTAATTAAAGGAAGTGATTGCAAAATATTTGAGAGGATTAAATGCTCAGGGAATATAGTGATCAAATAACAGGAGATGCTGCATTCTTTCAGATGATCCCTTGTTTGGCTTTGCATCTGTTTTTCAACTGCTGTCACATACCCTCAATATTGAGGGAATGCCCAAATGGAAATACTATGTTAGAAGTTACAAAACATCCATCTCTCTCTCTCTCTCTCTAAGGGATACTGGGTATAAATATGATACCCTCCAGGGACTTCTGAGTGACAGTAAAACATAGTATAATTGATATAGTCTTTATAGTGCTTTTTCATCTTTTTATAGTTATAACAACAATAATCCATGTGTTGTCTTCCTACTCCTTTGCCTTTATTAATATCGACCAATACAGCAGTACTTTATTGTAGAGCTATTAGAAATCCTCCCTAGAAAAATGATAGAAAGTTGATATCTAAATGATAATCATGTTTATTGAAATTCATACAGATACTGAAGTTGGGGGTGGGGTAGACGGCAGAGAAGTAATTCTCTCCCAAAGAGATTGTAACTAGCTGCTTCCTGACTGCCAATGCAATGGGAGTAGCTGCTTCAGGTGCCAGGCCTCCCAACCCTAATGGGTCCCCAGCCCACATCAGGAAAGTTCTCTCTCTGTTCAGACTAGTCTGGGTCCTGGAACTCCATTTGAAGAATCATCAGCCAATTGATTCTGAGGACAATGCAGTTGGGGAATCCCTGTATAAAGGAACTAAGGCTTCATTTGAGAAGAGTTGCTGCCCCAGCTCTGAAATGGGGCTGGAGAGCACAAAAGAGAATACCAGAGGCACTGGGTAGGTTTAGATTTATTAGAGACCAAGTTTTCCAGTACGTAGTCTAAAGTTTTTAAGACACTGGAAAATTGCACTAAAAACAAACAAGAGTCCTCTTTCTGCCCCCACCATTTAAATATAACTTGTGAATACATTTAGCTCCCCCCCCCCCAAAAAAAACCCACAAAACTGAGCAAGGGTTTTTAATACACAAAACAAAATAGAAACTGTTTAGTTTGACAGCTCTTGAGCTAACCATGTTATTTGAAGTCTGTTCCGATTCTCTTGAGGCAAACAGCTGCTCTTATTTTGATAGAGTTCTCTTTTCTGTCATGAGATCAATCTCCAGCTTGGTAGACCCAAGCAATGCTGGCTATTATGTGCTCTTCTGTCTAATATCAGGTGAGACTGGGTTTCCAGGTCATTTCTTCAAGCAGGCATAATGGTGTTGAAAACAAACAAACAAACAAAAAACAAAAGTGATATATTTTTGAGATGCAGATTTTGACAGCAGACAGACTCACCTAGGTAATTCTGCCTTCTTGACTACTTATGGAAGGTCACCTTTTCCTACAAATGAGTTATTTATGCTCGCTGATTGGTGGTACTTCACCTCATTACCAAAAGGAGGTATTCTCTTCCACTTGGCTGATGCTTAATGTAGAGATATGCAAAGAACATAGCATGTTGGGTGACACAGTGCCCTGCTTATACTAAGTAAGCCATTCACTGGGCCTCTAAGCATCTTGTTGATTGATATACCCCGTCCTTTTCATTCTACACATCCTGCTATAATAGACAAGCATTATATTCTTATCACATAATTATGCTGCAAGCTATAGAGGAAGGTGTGATACTAGGAACATTTGCCCTGTGGTCATCATGACTTGGTCAATCATTTCTAGGAGTTATCATTAAAAACCAGCAGCTTCCTTCTTTTATTCATCTCTTAACAGATTTATATTTTAGCACATCTTTCTTTAAAATTGAATTAATTAAAGTTAAAGAAAGTTAAAAGTTATATATTTTCATTATTACTACCACATTCCTAGTATATATGTACCCCTACCATATTAAATAGTGCTAATACCCAGTCTTATTTTTTGGGAAGGTCTGTTGAGACATACTGTTCTAGAGTTCTCTTCTTCTCTTCTCTTCTCTTCTCTTCTCTCCTCTCCTCTCCTCTCCTCTCCTCTCCTCTCCTCTCCT
>NC_034604.1:71809149-71878895 GCF_900095145.1 Mus pahari | reverse complement strand
ACACTAAAAACTCCAATGCTAATCTATTCTCTCCCATATGAGAAATGGGTTTCTGTTATACCAAGAGTAACTTCCTCTATTTTTTTCTTCAGAAAAATGCCTATCACATATATGGATAACTGCTATTCCAAATAAGGGCATTTGTCTTCCTCTGGTTGGCTCAAAATGCCAAGAAAAAAAAAAAATAGAGATAAATTACTACTGCCAATATTGAAAATGTGGATTGCCTTCACTTAGCAGCCAATGAGGAAGAACACCTGCAATTTGTACAATAACACAAGACTCCCTGTACCAGAGTCCGAGAATACAAGGGAACTTGGAAAGGATGACTGAGATGATGAAACAGAAAAGATAAGAAAACAAATATAAGGACTACCCTTTCGCTGGAAAAATGCAAGAAACAATGAAGACCTTTGAGCTTTACCAACACAAATCTTATAACCATCATAACAGTTAATACAGGGTATCTTCTCCATGGTGAGCTACTCCCTTCCTGTCCCTCTGTCTTTCCTAGTCACTACCCCTTTCCCATCAAGGATAACTAAGAATACAAGGAGACAGGTGGTTGTTCCATGCTCTAGTGTCCTGGCATTTCATTTACCTGTCAGCAACCACAATATAAGAAGCCCCCTTCTCAGACATTGGCATTTAGCCCAGAACAACCAAGAGTTACGAAGCCAGGGAACCAACCGATACAAAGGGGATGTTATCAGAGTGTGTATACCGCTCTGATCCCACTTTGATTTGGCCCTAATACATGGCTTGCTTCATTGTAGCAAGTCATCAGAAATATTCCTTCACACACACACACACACACACACACACACACACACACACACACACAGTAGGTCAAGGCAGCTGCCTAAGAATGAAAATCCACAGGATTAAGTCTTAAGCAAGACTGAAGCTGAATTTGCTCTTGACTAAGATAGTCCTGATGTAAGATTGTGACTGGTGACACAGCTTCATAATATAATAGGAATGGAGTCTTCTTTAATATGCCATTCTCTACCAGCCTTAGAGAAAAACTTCTTCCTGCAAGAGTACCCTAAAACTAGATTCATGTGTTATCAACCTTACAATAGATGAGGATGCTGTGGAGAGAGGATGTGAAGGGTACAAGGTCAATTTCAATGACCACTAGGACTACAGAACTGTTATACAGAAAACGGGGCTTGGGAAAAGAGAAGGATTTTCTGTGAAAGGGGAACCCATTACCACACAGGCAGCCTCTACTTGATCCATTAGAGCTCCCAGAGTCTATAAAACAGTGAATAGGGTTTCTTTCTGTCTTGGGACTCAGAATTATGTGTCTGTCGGTCTTTCCAGTATGATGTCTCATGTGTCTTCCAATAATTTACACTGACTATAGCTGGTATGTGAAGGTCCTGTTGACACCACTCTATTATTAGTTGCTAGAGAGGCTTAGCTTTGCTGGTATATTTCTTGTTTCTGTCATCTATTCTTAGTCTTAGTCTTTTATAACACAGACTGTGTATGCCATTCTGGTGAGAGAAAAAAAAAAAAAAAAAAAAAAAGAGCAAGGCCTTAGGTGTTCAAACCTAAATTTTATTTGTATCCTGAGATAAGTTACAGCTCCTAGGTTCAGTGCCTGGACATATCCAAAATATTGAAATCAGTGTTATTTCTCCTCTAACTTAGTCATGGGACATACCTTTTCTTCACATTCCTGGAGCATAATCTCCTTTTGCTGCTTGTACACACTTCCACAGACCATCTCAATATCTCAGTGTAGCAGGTTTCCTGGGAGGAGATTAGCCATGAATCAAAAACATGGACATGGCTTTTTGTATCAGTTATGAGCACATGGCTTAGAGCAGAGCTCAATGAACGAGGTGAGTTCCTTCACTCATGAGCTATCCTAGTTTAAGGCAACACAGACTGGTCGTGGACAATTGGAAAAATAATTCAACACATTTGACTTGGCAGGCTCAGTACCAAGGTTTCAAGCCGGATTTTGTTTAGCTTCGTTTCTATTTAGTTTTGTTGTTGTTCTTGTTGTTTTCTTGGTTGGATCAAAAGCCCTATCTTCATGTGGTCATTACAATTGGCAAATAGGGAATGTGTTGGACGTTCCACCCACCTTTCGGGGGCGCTTCCCTTGCAGATTGAAGTAGGAGAGGCGTTTCATCTGAGGTTTTATGTAATTAAATATAGTGGAAAATGATAGCTGGAGATAGGGAGTAGTGTCATTGGCCCTGATTGATTAGTGAAGACTGAGACTGAAATGAAACTTTCTTCAGAAGATCCAGAAGGAGTCTAAAAAAATCATCATAGCCTCACCTTCACATTTTATAATGAAGTACCTCAGCAGAATAGGTAGGACTTGACCCCAGGATTCAGTTTCCACAACAACATCATGAAGTAATCTTTTTTTTCTAGTTATTACCAAAAATATGTTCTGAGGCACATATTAGGAAACAAGTGACACTGGAATTTTGGGGAATGACCTTGGATGTCCTGAGTGAGGGCCTGTTACTATTCCTTCACAGATCACATACAAAAACACTGTGTCACATGCATGCATGCATTTTTCATTGGTTTGATTACAATTTTGAAAACTGATGATGAAAACTCTTCTTTGCTACACTTCCAGTTTGGTAGTAGAAGAGTTCCGACTTTTCTGAAGCCACTTTTCTTTTCTGATGATAACATGTGAGGTGGCTATTATGACGGTTTGCCTTATTCCCCTGCTAGTAAATACCAATCATGGTCCATTCTAGAATTAGAGGATCCCAAGACAGAGTCTCCTTACCACGCTTTTCCCTTCCAAATCATCCTTCCAGTTGATACACCTCTTAGTCCAGAAATCCGAGTCTTTCCTTCATTCTTCTTTTTGTTTTCCGATTTCCACTTTGGAAGTGATTCAATGAAGAAAAGTTCTATGAACTCCATCACTGCTTAATGCTGCAAATGTTCTTTCTTTTATTCTACAAGTATTTACTCGGTTCTTTCTCAAACAATTGTGTATCCTGAACACAGTATAAATAATACTGCTGCCCAAGTCAGTATGAAATCTTGCACTAGACAGAACCCCAGAACACTCACAACTTGACCTTGTTCTAATGGAAAGTACAAACTACAGTGTTGAGAGACCACCTAACTTAGAGAGTATGTTTCTGTGTACCCATAAAAACAAAGTTGAATGGGACTTAAAGTACATCACGATATCTATGAGTCACTCTTAATTTCTGTATCCTGAGATGAATCGTTAGTTTCCAGGGTAATGTGGGCCTGATCGCCTCCTCCCTTATCAGTTTTGCATGGGGGCTTGGAAGGCGGGAGAGATGATGATTCTGAAATCTCTTCCAGATTATGTAACCCACTCCAGGCTTGGTGACACAAACTTACTAACTGAACTGGCTTTCTCTTTCATAGACTTCATTCCCTCATGGCTACCAGCCATCTTGGCTATTCCTTAACTTCACCTTGCCATATTGAATGACTCTTGGGAATGTAATCAGACAAAGAAATAGAAAGACAGATGCTTTTCTGGTTCAGAGGTGGCCCCATTTTCCAAAGGACATCTGTATTTTTGCCCTGAACATTCATTGGTTGTTTTCAATACACTCAGAGAAGGGAGACTAGACCAGAATTTGGAAGAGGGATGCACTGTGCCATCCTCTGCTCACTGGGCCTCAGCTTCCTTATTTCTGAAACAAAAAGGGTAATTAGAATTCCTGTTTGGTTTTTACATGGTAGAGTTGCTACCTGGGTTAAAGGGTCTGGTACAAGATATTAGTGTGTATTTCCAACTCTCCAATTCCCAAATTGATCATCTTTTATTTTCTTTGGTTTTGGTTCCAATGAGATTTCATTGCAACCAAAGGTTAAACTCCAAGCCATATGACTTTTAAAGGCTTGACTTTCTGGTTCCCTGATCCAGTTAATAAGTAGATTGTCTTCACTCTGCTTATATCGAGGTGTGGGCTTAGGGCAGATAGGGGTTCAGTCATTGCCTGGCATTCCCTCATCCTCACAATAAGGATGGGATTACCCTTCAGCCTGCCTCAGGACTACCATGCTCTGAGTCTGCCTGTCACAACAAAGCCTGTGAGATGCTGTAGGACTCTGTGTTCTCCAGCTCTGAACTCGAAGCCAGTGCATAGGAAAGTCCTAGATAACTCGATCTCAAAGGGAGTATTCTGCTTTCAGGATTCCCCTAGGGCCTCCAAATTTGGAGAAAGAAGTGGGGAAAAAATAAGAACCACCAGCACCTTCTGCAGTAGAGTTGTCTTACCTAAACTCCTCTGTGTGTTCACATGCCCTTACATGGACTCGGTCACAATGGTCAGCCCACAGAATCTGCCTTCTGTTTATACTCTGAAAGACTTAGGAAAGAAGATTAGATTTGCAAAAGTCAAAGTTGTTCTTGGTGCTGCTGAGCCATTTATACTCCTTCTCAATAAACACTTGTCAGAGAATTTGATTAAATGCACATACACACACACACACACACACACACACACACACACACACACACGCAAACACCACAATCTACTTCAAAATAGTAATCCCCATAATCAGGGTTTATATTTGGGTCCAGCTTTATTTTCTAGTTATAGTTCCAAGGGACATATCCTTACAAAGTTAGGGTCACTGGGAGGGAGCCAGAGCCTCAGTCATAGGAAGACAGACCTGCATGCAGCTGCATGGCCTGGAACTCTGCTTCTACTGGCTAGCACTACTCTATAGAAATCTGCCCACAATGGCCAAATTGACATGAATTCTTGCATAATGGCGTTCAACCGCACACATTTACTAGAAGATGGGGAACAAAGATCTGTCTCACTTGACTATAAGCAAGCCATGGGACTACCAAGAATGGAAGTGATTGCTGGCTTTGGCAGTTATGTGCACCCCCTTCATTATCCTATATGTAAAACAGGGATGGTAAGTCTTACTCCAAAGTGCCAGAGAAAAGAGTTAGGTAAAGGCTAGAGCTGGAAGATTTCCAGCCTGATTAGTTTCAATTCCAGGCATGTTATAGCCCTGCCTAATCCATAGAATAGTTAGAATGAAAAAAAAAAAAAAAAAACAAATAAAAATATACATCTAAAGATATTTGGCTGATATATAATATAGTCTGAGAGTGATAGAATTTATGTTCTAATTATCAGCTGTGCCCCATAAGTGGCCCAGGAATGCTGAATGCAAGCATCACTGCGTGTCAACTTGTGTAAGACTGTTCCCCATAGCCCATGACATACATCAGCAACACGGGATTCTTCTGGCAATGAAGAAGGAGTATAACCAGCATGCTTGTTCCAGTGACCCTTTCCATGCCTGATATTTATTAAATGATGCTTGACCCTGCACTAGCCCATGGTTCTGTTAAGGCAGAACTACGTTCATTTCATTTATAATGGTGAACCCAACATCTATCTCTCAGGGTCTAATACATAATGCCCGTAAGTTTATATTAGACAAAAGTATGACATATTATGGGAATTCAGGACTTTATCACAGCATTCTGAGTATTCAGCTACATGGTACTTGGAGAAGTGAGAGTTAATCTAAATTGTGTATGTGCTTAAATATTACAATAGAAGAATTATTCTCTTTGACCAGCCTTTCTAAATCAGACTTTTTCATCATTAAACCTATCCCTATATACTATTATTTGATTATTTTCTTTACAATTAATACAATTTGATTAATGTTAATCTATATACATATAATTGTAGTGTATATGAATATCATGCATTTGATTTGTATAGTTAGACATGTAAATGTGTGTATAAACATACACAAAGGGGTAACTAATGCATAAATATACCTTTAGATTTTTCCTCTTATTCTTAATCTGCTTTCTACTCAGTATAATGTAAGTTTCCTGATATAAGAGATATTGACTTGTTCACTACTTTCATTATTACACTTAGTGTTGATATAACTGAATACCCAAGTCTGAGTAATTTCTAATAAACAGAAATGTATGTCCCATAGTCTGGGAATCTCAGAATCAAAGTGCCAGAGATAAAGGTTTTGTCTGTCCATTCTCACAGTGGTTCTTTAAACAGACTATCCTCCAGAGATGGTGGAATAAACAATGAAAACAAAATCACTCCTTAACCTTTCATAAAGTAGTGACAACTCACTTATGTCAGCAGCATGGATTAGACTATTTCTCCCAAAACACCTCACTGGACATTGCACTTCTAGTATGTTTACTGGGAAAGAAATACTCTGCCTATAGTACTGACCATCCCGGTACTGACTAATACACTTTAGTATTTAATTCTTGTTCTAGAACATTTGTTGAATAAGTGAGGAAGCCAATGGTCATAAAAGAAGGTGGGCTTGAGTTGAATCTTTCAGATTGAATGGAATTCAACCAAGACTTACAGAACAAGAATGCTGTGAGCATTGGTATCAGCAAATTAATACAGAACAGGACAGGGCCCAGGGCTAAATGGTTTAAGAGTAGTCTCTGTGTATGTATATTATCATATCAGCCATTAGTGACTGTCCACTGTGGTTCTGAGCCTCTGACAATAGGGGCCATTCTGGCCCCAGTGGATTGTGTTAAAGCCCTCAAAAGACAGCATCCACTTAACTGAAAATCAACGAGAGAGCTTTCTATCCTGGTGACCCCAGAACTTACATCTTAAGAATGTAATGATGGATGGCAAACAATTTCCCGCATCAGAATCATCACCTAAACACTTTGCCAATGACTTATGTATCGAACAAGAGGTCTTCATTCTCTACTGTGCTCTCACTTCTAGTAGAATCTTAGTGATAGTTACCAGGTGATATGTGGTGGAACTTCCAGTGAGCTGGCAAGTCTGATGCCAGGGCTTTATGTCTGCTCTCTGTTGATTAGCTGGGTAGATTCTCTGGTTTATACTTTCTTGTCTCATAGGAGTAGATCATCAGGCTACATCCACTTTAAAACCCTTCAGTTTCTGAGCTAATTGTTTCATTCTTCCATTGCCAACCCTTGATTGATAAATGTAGTCTTCTTTAAAGTCTACTGGAAGTTCATTTGTGAAGAACCTTCCTGCTTTTAGGCAAACTTTACAAACCTTCCCCGAGGAATGAAATAGTGGAACTTTTGTACTAAGAGTCTAGGAACTTGGTGTGTTGAGGGCCAAATTCCTTTGAACTTAGGCCAGCAGTCAGAATAGGTGGCGGACCACTGCTCTCTCTGCCTGGGTAGGGTCCTGGAGGAATCAGCTGGTAGATTATTTCCACTGGAGCAGGAATGGGAAGTGTGGAGCTCTTCAAAACTAAAGGCGATGAAAAGGTCTATATCCAGAGGAGAAAAATGCTAATGATAACATTAAGGCTTCTGAAATGTCTCTCCAGGCTTTCAATCATTATGCTATATTCGGGCAACAATCCTAGAAAGTGTTCTTCCATTGGTGAAGGATTGTCTCAAAAGATCTGAAGTCCAGTAGGTGAAATGGCAGTAAGTAACTTGCCTGTGAGTATGGCTGTGCTTAAGCCTGTAGGAGTCCAGGGAGAAGATTAATCAATGAGTGCTTGATGCTTTGGGGAAAGGTAGCCTCAGACCTGACAAAAGTGATAAGGTAACCCCTCACCAAAAAAAAAAAAAAAAAAAAAAAAAAAAAAAAAAAAAAAAAAAAAAAAACAAATTATAGGAAAACAAGTCATAGGCGTTGAACGTCCTTTGTAATATTTTGACGTTACTATGACACATATANAAAAAAAAAAAAAAAAAAAAAAAAAAAAAAAAAAAAAATTCTAGGTAGACTAGTCATAGGCGTTGAACGTCCTTTGTAATATTTTGACGTTACTATGACACATATATTTACAGATATTAGATTACAAGGACTGACTGGCCAGACTAGAAAGTTTAAATGCTATTCATGAATAAAAGAGTGGCCACAAAAGACTTACAAGGACTAGATGGATCAAAACACCCTATTCATTATATTCCCATGTAAGAACAAGTAAAAGAGACTCACCATGGTCTCTTTTCTCCATGTACCCACGGATGAATAGAAGAAGAGGGGTATGCCTGTAATACATAAGGTGGCTCTCAGTTCCCCATCCTTTCCTCACTATACTCCTACTTAAGCCCTTCTCAGTCTAATTTTACACATGAGCAAATGAAAACTTCAGTAAATGACTTCCCCCCACTCCTATCCCTAAATGCAGGAAAAGAGAATCTCAGAATTCAACCTGCAGAATTACAGAGTCAGGGCTTCTCCTAATGAAAAGTACTTGAGCTGTGTGGGTGATCCACACTGAGGTCCTAGGAAGGGACCTGTTTCCTGTTCTGTCAAATGTTACCAAGTGAGCTCCAGCCATTGTTGGAATGTAAAGTGTTGCTCTTGCAAATTATCTTTATAAAGAGCTAGTGTAATTATCACCTCTCCCTCCCCCTCCAAGTCAGTAGGGTTAGAATCTGTGCTTTGTGTGGCCCAGTTAAAAATCTCTTTGCTCCAGTTCTCTGGAGCAGCTGTTGAGAGGACAAAGGCTCCATTTTAATGACAGTGTTTTCTTTGCCTAGCTGAAATGAACCCTAGCGAGCAGGCACACAGCCTTCGGGAAGCTCTCCTCTCTTAGTGAAGTGTCTGCCTTCTTTCAGGCTGAAGGGGCACAGCATCCACAGCAAGGAAATCTAATTACATGGCACATGTGCTAACATAAGATGCTATTGGTTATCCAGCGTTGAGGAAGCAGACGCATTGCAACAGGCACTTACAGAGGCTGCTGTGTCCTCCAAGAGATGAGAAAAGAGCACTGGCAACCTCTCATAGAAACAGTAATCTCAGAAGTTCCACAAGTTCACCTTCAAACCATGAATTCCTTCAAAAGGGTCACTTCCCTAAGTCCCATTGGCCAGCTGCCATGTTGGCTAGGTCATCGTAAGGCATGATGCTGTCAGGATATTGCAGATTTCTGGCATTGCTTGTGATCTTGTCCAGTCATGTGGCCTTACATGTAAAGAAACAGAGAGAAAGAAGTAAATGGTTGAAGATCAGACTCACACTCTAGGTATCAAGTCTTATGTGTAGCACTACTCTGAGTAATATAGCTGAGGTCTTTCAAGACAAAGGACATTTCTAGCTGTAAAACTAATGTGCAAGAGTTTAGTGTGTCAATATGCCCACCACCATCACCACCACCACCACCACCACCACCACCACCACCACCACCACCAAACTTGTATTGTGCCCTGCCCCACAGGCAGCGCTCCTGATACTGTTGATTGTTAGTGCTGCTGCTGGGGCTGGTGGGGTGACAATTAACTTGGGCTAAGCCTGTCCTGATCTTGTCTTATTCTTTAAGGTAAGTATCTCCAATGCCCAGACTATGTGTCAGCAAGAAGTTATGGTTACTCTACACAAGGGGGGAAACTGAGAAACATCCACCAGGTGACATACCATTGACTCTGGCATGCCCAGTATTCAACACTAAATGGCTATCTTGATACATTTTGATCTATGGACATGATTGAGTCTTTCACCTTGAGTAGCCACAACTTTAAACTTTGTTATTCTTACAGACAAAATATCCTGTGAGTGATTAGGACATTCTGCGTGGCACCCTAATGCTACCTGGAAGACATCATGCAACCTGAAAAATACAAGGAGACCCATGCTCTTAAAGAAATAAAAGACAATCGATGGAAGGCAGAGGGGTGAGGGTTGAGGAACAGGGGTATATTTGTAGAAGTTTCATGGCTACCAGAGAGATCTACCCTTCAATCTAATTTTTACGTATTTCACCAAGTTTTATGCTTCTCAGGAAATCCCTGAAGCCTGGTGTTTATTTGGTTTCAGACAGACACAACAGGAAAACATCTGGATTGCCCAGTTGTATATGTGAGACTCTTGGGACTTCTTTCAGGTTGTGCTAGAGGGCAGCTGGCAGCTAGTTCATAAATGATACCAGGACGGGGGCTAGGCACCTCTGTGTATCTGGTTCCCCAGACTCCTATTGCTCCGTCCCTTCTATTGATAAATGGGCTGTGGGATCCTTGAGTCAAATGTCACTCATGGCCTAGGGCTTTTCTATAGAACCTGGCTTGCAGAAAGCCAATAAAAAATAGCTATGGAGAAAAATAACCTTCTGTGTATTGGGGGGGGGGGGTTAATTCCAAAGCTCCTCCCCTCTCATTCATCCTGAGGTAAGAATTCTTGCATTCTAGAGTTTGCAGTGAGCAAGGGGCAACGAGCCTTGACACCCTTTATTGTCCAGATGTTTTGTTTACAGGGAAACTGAGACCCAAAGGAACAGTGCCTGCACTAGAAGCAAGGGTTCCCCCACTCACCCTATGCTTTCCTACAGTATCCACTGTGTTCTCAGTTGCTTTCGGGTCCCAGGAGTGTAATTCCTTCTTAATAGGACACGCCTTCATTCAGAAGAAACTGGGAAATACACAACAGCCTGTAAAGATGTCTCAGTGCCAACTCTGATTATTTAAGGAGAAACCAATTCCCAAAATACATCAGTCGCCCACCATGGTGAAAACGGGTTTTTATGGGCACCGACTTCGTGAGTAACATTTTGTGTAGCATCAGACATGTTCCTGGGTGGTAAGGAAGAACAGTTTGCTTTCAGACATAGAGAAAACCTAGTTCAAAGGGAAATATGCCCAAAGTGGGAAACCTCACACAGTGTGCCAAGCTAACTCCTCTTCCCTCATCAGCTTGTGTGAAGTTCCTCAGCTTTAAAAGAAAAAAAAAAAAAAAAAAAAATCCCACCAGATTGAGTTGGTAGGACAGTGGCGACAATCCCACTAAGCCTTCATCTTTTTAACTGTAGAGACCAAGCTGCCGAGTACCCATGAGACATTACTCATAAAGCAGAGGGACACATTTTAGTTCCAGCACCAAAGCCCTACTATCCCACCCCATGAAACTCACATGTAATAAAATACTTGGGGATCACTTTGATTTCCCAATATAAATACAGGGATTCGGGGGCAGGAAATGGGGGCTGAGGGGAGGAAAGGTAACCCGCACAGATGGCAGTTTGGGTCTCCACCAGCCACCTCACCTCTAAAAGAAAAAACAAACAACACCCCCCCAAAAAAAAACAACAACACCCTAAGACAAAGTAGGCAGGCTGCTGCCTTTATGATGGAAGAAATACCTGTTTTTTATAGCACACTAAATAAAACCTGCTCTGGGGACTAGAAGTTTATTGGCAGAGTATGGAGGGCTGTTGTTTGTTTTTTCTTCTCTGCCTTTCTGTTCCTGTTTCCCCTTCAGCTGAAGCCAGGAAAGAGGTGGTCAGGTTCCAGGATTCTACAGAAGTCTATAGAAATCATAAAAATCGAAGGATTATACCAGAACATTTACTAATTTACCTCTGCATCTCAGGCTGGTTTTTACAAGGACAATAGTGAGTGTTTTCAGCTTTCCCCAGTCATTAGGAGAGTTCTTGACCAAGTGATAACAAACAGGGCTAACCTGCATTTCTATCGTGGTGTTTTACAGCAGTGACCTGCACTTCTTCTATAGTATTATGTCACAGTTCTCAAAACAGTTCCCAGCCATTCAGTCTTCAGCTCGGGGAAGTAGGCATGCCCAGGGTGATCACTTCTTCCGTATGAGGGAAAGAGACGTTAAGTAAGCTAACCCACATCACATCACAAGTTAGAGAAGGCCTGAATGGCAAGCTAACCAAATAAAGGGCAAACTAAATTGAGATCTTTACCTCAGAAATGGGCAGCTGCTTGGAGGAATTAGCATGGGGATGAGCTAACTCTAAGACCTGGTCAGAATTCAGAGTCTGTAGAGGGTTTATCTATAGCTGCCATAGGTCTCTAACTTGGGAAGTATTATGCATTGGTTTATAGTCAACCAAGACTGGGTGGAAAAGACTTTATATATCTTCTGCGTTTTTCTAACTAATTAATGCCTCCTTATAAGGAAGTGCTGGGATTCTGTGTTTCTAGATCTGCCATGACCTGTCCTTTGTAGTGTGACAGTGGTCTAGAAAAGGTTGCCCTGGCTCCCTAGCGTTCCCTCTTTGATGGATGCTGGGAACTTCTGAAAGTCAGCCCTCTGTGTGGGCATCCCGAGGGTGCCTGTTCCCTGAGTGCTGTAGTCTGAGGCAGAGACAGGGAAGAAGCCTGTGTGGACCGTAGGCAGAGTGATAAGGTCAAGCTCCTGATGAAAGGGCAGAGGCAAATTCTGGAAAAGCAAAGCAAAACGGACAAACAAGCAAAAACCCCAGCGCAGCCTTCTCCCCGGGCACAGGTGTAGGATCCGTCTTATTCTGAGTGGTTTTTAAGTGGGGAAAGGTCCTGGTGGGAAAAGGCCAGCGGACAGAACACTGAGAGTAGAGTGTGTGCCTGCAGGTCAACTGCTCCAGTGCTGCACACCTTGTCCTTTTGTCAGAGCAGTGCTGATTGGACGAGTGGCAAACCAGCTGGCGTGGACTGGTGCTGCAGACCAAGTCCTGGACCAGATCACCAGTATAAGTCTAAGTGACTTGTACAGTTTCATTTGTCCATGCCGCAGCTGCATTGCAGTCTGATTCCCATTGTCTTAACAGATGATTTTTACAAGAAGTGTCAGGCCTGTCAGGCAAGGGCCTGATTTCTCTCATCCCATCCCATCCAAACCTCTAGTGATCAGTCCAAGACGCCAACTGCCCATAGTTAGACAAGTCACTCATCACTAAAGATTCATAAGAGACCTCATCCCCATGACTGTGTGGACTGTTGCAACTCTATTATAATCTACAAGAACTTGGGACCGTGTGTAGTTTCCCACGTTTCAATTCAGAGAAAGTCTAAAGTTTCTGTTAAGCAAAACTAAGGCAGTTAGAACTAGGAGAATACACGTCCACTTCACAACTTCCCTCCATTGATGGACAGCCCAGGAGGGCACCCGGCATGGATAAGAAGAACCAGGTCAAGCCCAGAAAGATGATAAAAACTCACAGCCAATGAGGCACGGCCATGTCTCCTTCCAACTAGCTGATGTCAAACTAAAGTTTGCCAGAAGCCTTCCCAAGCAAGGAATTTAAGCTTACACTCTCTTCTAAAGGGACCCGAGAGTGACAGGAAAATGCCGATGTCTCCTTATCCCTGCCACTAGAAAACTGCATGTCTGATTACCAGTAACTATTAGGTATTTAGAGTATAATAATGATAATTTGGGCTATTGAAGACTTATCACCTATTATTCTATGTTAACATTTGTATCAATATTGTCTTATTTATACCAGTGCAACCTGAACTAGCAAGAGACTCTACTATCTTTCCCATTTTTGAAACAGAGAAGAGAGACATTCCAGTTCATACAGGTAGTGAGAGGCAAAGCTGAGGACTGTGACTCAGCTATCTGATGATTGACTTTGAAAATTTTCCCAGGACCCTCCACTGCATGCTAATCCTTGTGAAAAACCTTGATTGTGCACCGCTCACTGGTGGAGTTCTTCACATAGATTTCTTATCTTTTTTCTTATCTTATTTTTTTTTTTTTGATTGATTCAGCATCGGCAATGGAGGAAAGGATCTTATCACCTTTGCTTTACAGTGAACCGAAGCAGAGAACATAAATGTCAGTCAACTTTGCTCATAGTGCACAGCAAAGGTGACATTTGAACTGGGCTATGCTGTTCACCTGCCCAGCAGCTACCCCAGAAGTCACTCTCCTGCCACTGCCCCATTGTTCTGAACATTCTGAGCTCTGCTCTAGCGTTCTGTCTCTGCAGAGGCTACAATTTGTTTCTCCCTCCCCATCCCCCCTCGCTTTATGCTTTTTCTTTTGATTTTGATTCGACTTTAATATTTATAATACTTGTGTAATACTTTGAGGATTTCATACAGTCTGTTTTGGTCATATCAGTGCCCCCCTTCTAACTCCTCATTTCTCTCACACCATATCACCCACCTTTCTGTCCTTTCAGATGTCTACATCCCATGGAGTCTAATCAGAGCCGCCAATTCATTCCTGGGTGTAGAGCCACCCACTGGAATGTGTTCAGCCTATCAGGAGCTATATCCTTAAAGGAAACAGACTTTTCCTTCCCAGTAAGCTAAACACTGTCCCCAGCTTTTCAATTAGGAGCAGGAGTTCATGAACACCTCCCCTGTCCATGCTAGAACAGTGACTGCTTTATCCTCACTCCTGCTTTTATTGAACAATAGATTCTTTTCTTACCCGATATATCATAATTACAGTTTCTCCTTCCTCTATTCCTCTCAGTTCCTCCCCACCTCCCCTCCCGTTCAGACCCACTCTCTTTCTGTCTCTCATTTAAAAAGAGCAGACTTCTGAGAGAGAATGACAAGGCATAATGAGAGGAACTACAGTAAGACAAGAAAACATCATGAAGAAGTTGGACAAGGGATATCAACGAAAGGAAGAGAGCCCCCAAGGCACAAGAACCAGGGTTCTGCTCATTCACACACGCAGGAGTCCCATAAAAATGCTAAATTGAGAGCTGTAATATCTATGCAGAGGACCTCGTGCAGACCCAGACCCACGTGTGCCGCCTTAGTCTCTGCACGTTAATAGGAGCGTCGAGCGTGTTGACTTAGAGAAGCTTGTTTTGTTGGTCTCCTTCATCCTTTCCAGCTCTTCTGCTCTTTCTACCTCCTCTTTCATGAGGCTGTGGGGGGGAGGGCATTTGATGGAGACACCCCGTTTAGGACCAAGTGTTTCAAGTTCACTGCATATGGTCCAGTTGTGCGTCCCCGTATTTATTCCCCTCTACTCCAGGTGGAAGCTTCTGTGATGAATAAGGCGCTGAGCTATGAGTCCAGCAGAATAGCATTAGAAGTATCTGCATTGTTACTCTTTTTTTTTAAAACCAGTAATAGTACTTGGTCCCTGGGCTACCTAGTCTCTGGTTCTCCATCACCCAAGCAGTGTTGGATGTGGGATCTATTTTGCGGAGTGGGCCTTAAGACCAAACAATCTTTGGCTGTTTAGCACCCCCACCTCGATTTTCCATGTATACCAATGTGCTGCCATTGGACTGGCTTGATCTTCTACAGGTCTTACAAAGACAACTACAGGTTCCATAAGCTCATGAGAACAGTGCCTTGCCTCCTATCCAGATGACACTGTTTTCCTATGGTTTTCTCCTCCCTCTGATTCTTACAACAATGATGTGTGTGTGTGTGTGTGTGTGTGTGTGTGTGTGTGTGTGTGTGTGTGTTTTCCTATGCAGGTTTGTTTCATATAGATGTCCCATTTATACCTGAGCATGCCACACTTATCCCCTGCGATTTGACCAGTTCTGACTTCCAGCATTAACTACCATTCACCTCACAAAGTAACTGATACACTAATCAATGAGTGTAGAGATATGACCTTAGAAAGCACGTTGATACTAGTTCTGTTTAGCAGAATAATCATAATAGGTTTTCCCCTGGGGCCTGTGAGCTTTTCATCAGTGGGCTCTTGGTCAGATTTAGAGGACCAGACATGTGTGTCTTCTTGAGAAAAAGACTTAAATCCAAGCAGAAATTCGTCAGTTACCCTCAGCATGTGTTGAGTTATACCCAAGAGTAAATCTTGCCATGCTTGTCATTAATGTTGCTCACATGATTCATAGATAGACACATGGCTTCCCCCACGCCACCCCCAGCTACCTACACTGCACCTTCTAGCCAGCAGAAATTGTCAGCACCAATTTAATTTCCCTATGTTCTGTGAGCTTTTTTTGGTAGTCTTCAGCAATAGAGTCTCCCCAGCAAGTCCTGGTCCACAGCCAAGAGCAATGGCAATATCTTGTTATGTGTTGTGGGTGTGTCCGTGGGATCACTCTGACATTCTTGAGGGTTATACTACACCTGACACTGGACTTTTGCCTTGCCACTCTCTGGCTTCTGGGAGAATTATTATGGGATATCTGTGATTGAAATCTTTACTAGGAATAGACCTATGAAGCTTATAAAGTAGTAGGCTTCCTTATGACTTTGTCAGCCGTCTTCAGTATTAGCTCTCCCTTCCCCCATCTCTCCTCTGCCAAGAGTTTATTTAGGCCACATAATTAAAAACTCAACTTTGTTTATCTAACAATGGAATAAAATATATCCAAATTTATGGGGCCTAAAATTGCTAAAAATGTCAGGAGATGGCTCTCCCTCCACAGGGCATTTTTCTCCTTGGCTGTTTAAGACCTCGTGGTGAGCCCCTGGCCACCATGAGTGGAATGCTTGTTGCTTCTACTTAGCAGAACCTTCCACAGGCAGAGAGCCTTCCGCTCAAGGGAAGAAAGCACTGTCTGGGGCTGGAGAGATGGGTTGGGGCGGCTCTTGCCGAGGAGCCCGACTAGCTTTCCAGCATCCACATGGTAGCTCATAGGGGATCAGATATCTTCTCCTGACCTCCACGGGATCAGTCAAGCACACAGTGCACATGCTTGCACACAGGCAAAACAATCATGCACATATAAAGTAAAATAAGTAAGTCTGTGTTTTTTAAAAGAAAAGCCAACTCTAGCAAAGAGGTAAAAGTACATTCTTCATGGTGGTGTGAGCTTCCTCCTGTCTCCAGTGTGTTGGATGGAGGATGATGAGTAGGATGGTGGTGTGAGCTTCCTCCTGTCTCCAGTGTGTTGGNGCTTCCTCCTGTCTCCAGTGTGTTGGATGGAGGATGATGAGTAGGATGGTGGTGTGAGCTTCCTCCTGTCTCCAGTGTACTGGATGGAGGATGATGAGTAGGATGGTGGTGTGAGCTTCCTCCTGTTTCCAGTGTACTGGATGGAGGATGATGAGTAGGATTGCAGGTAGAAGGTTTGTTACAATTCCTGACATGTGCCAGATACTAGAAGACACACTAACTTCCAATCCTCCAACTCACCCATGACAAACGACACCGCTGTGAATTTCTGGATGGGAGACCAAGATGGAGACCATTTTCAGTTCACGGGATATCTTAGAGACTGACACATACATGCCCTGCCTGCGCCACATTCTGCAGCCTCCCTTTTATTCCACAACTCTCAGGAGTGTTACCTGTAGTCGAATGCTTGGAGGAAAAATTGCATATCACAAACACAGGTCCTTGCACTCCATCTGGGATCTTGATAGAAATGTAGAATCTTAGCCCCATGTTAGACTTACAGAGTCTGAGTCTAAGCGTTAAAAGTGTCCTAAGGTGAATCCCAGAATCCCAAGCAGTTCACATTGAGAGGTACTGGAGTATTATCCTCCGTCTCCGTTCTTCCTCTGTGTCCTCTCCCACTGAGGCAGAACAGAGCAGAAGACAGTGATGGATCTTAAAACATACATGGTCCGAACTGCTGTCAGCAAACTCAGATTGGGAAAAGGGACCCGTGCTATTTTGAGTGTCTGTGACTGGGGACACATTGGGTGGGGTGCTATGCTAAGGAGCCACAGTTCAGGGTTCCCTCCGTCTTTCTGTTGCTATTCCAACTACCGCGTTCCCTCCTCTGTAGAGGGCAACAAAGACTGGCTCCCATCCCTCTTAAGGATGTCTTGATAGGTCTCTGAATGCGGCTGTCCCTCCAGTCTCAAACTGATGTTATTAATTTTTAAAACAAACTTCCTGATTGAGGTTCTGCTGCCTCTAAATTGTCTCCACAATGAGACTGTGTACTAATTAACCCATAGAAACAATCAACGATGTACCTTTTTCAAGTTTCAGAGTGATTAGAATATGAAAATCAAGAGCACAATGGTGCAGATGTTTTAAAATCACAGCAGACAGCAATTAGTGACAGGGGAAACAGCTGCTTATCTCTCCAGATAAAGCCTCTTAATCGGGAATTACACTGGAGGCGGCATTACTCAGATGGATCACACATGATTTACCGAGAAGGCGGGGCGGCGCTAACTTTGATTTGTGAGCCAGGTTCTTGTCAAGCTGACACGGTTACCTTCTGAGAGGTGAACCAGAGGCTGCAGGGGAGGCTGCACCTATGAGCCCAGGTCAGAGAGGATGCACAGGATGAGGGAAGGGAGCCCAAAGGCCTGAAGAAGCCACAAGCTCCTGTCTCCTCCAGTCAGGCTGTACTGTTTTATTGTTTAGGGATGAACTCATTAGGTGCGCTTGTGGATCGAGAAGAAAGAGAACCTGGTGAGGGGGGCAACAGTGAGTTCCAGGCTACCAGAGGTGGGAAACCTCTGGAAAGAAACACATCTGGAAAGAAACACATCTGGATCTGTGTGTGTGTGTGTGTGTGTGTGTGAGAGAGAGAGAGAGAGAGAGAGACAGACAGACAGACAGACAGACAGAGACAGAGAGAGCGAAGGGAGTGCAGAGAGTTATCCCATTTGTGGACTACATCTATGCTTGGTTCCTTTCATTTATGGGTTTAGTTTGAGGTATTCTGGGCACTAAGAACTCTGAATAACCTGCTCTGGTGTTTTTATAAAAGTCTATAAATACACACACACACACACACACACACACACACACACACACTTGTTTTGGTCTCCCAGGTAAGTAATTGGAGTGGAATTGTTGAGTCATGAGGTACATTTAGCTTTGAGAGAAATTGCCAGAACATCTTCCAGTGCTTTTGCCCTTTAACACTCTCCCTCAAGCCATGGAAGGAAGTGTCAATCGCTTTGCATCTGGCTTCAGTTGCTGTTTGTCCTTTTTATCCGAGCTACCCCAGTCAGCAAGTGGGCATCTTCTTGTGGTTTTGTCATTTCCCTGACAACAAATGAAGCTGAAAACTTAAATACGACCTCCCTGGCCATTCCTCCTAATTACATGGCCCCAGATATTTCAATGGAAGTAAGTTTGCAGTTACAAGGGGAGCAGAGTTGGTTGATATGCGAAGTAGATCTTATTTTGCATTGATGAAAAGCCCGGCATTTTTTTGTTTTGTCTCTACTTTCTTACAAGAGGCCTATCTTATTTATCTGGCAGCCTTTAAATTTTTCTGCTCGTCTTTGGTTTTCACCAGTTTCTTTACGATGTGTGTGGATATGGTTTCTGTTGTGTTCATTCTGCCTCTGATTTGTTGGTCTTCTTAATGACCTGGATCTGCATGCCTTACTCATTTGACTTCCTGTGGATAGTCTTAGTGTTTGATACCCCTCGATTGCTAGTGCTGTTTCTTCTTCCTCTCCCCATCTCTCAATTCAGATGGTTTCTCCTGTGCCATTCCCATGCTGTTCTGACTCCCACAATGAAGTTTTTCATTGTAGCTTTTGTTCAGATGCAGAGTTCACACGTGCCTATGCCAGTGTTCTGATCTCTATACTGAGGCTTCCCATCTGGTCATCAATGTCCGTGCATTCGTTTCTTTAAATAGTTGAAAATTTTCAGAATGGATGTTTTAGTCTAGTTTTATTTACCTGATTGTGGGCATTTTTTTGCCTCTACCTCTGTGCTTGTTTAAGAATGTGTGTGTGTGTGTGTGTGTGTGTGTGTGTGTGTGTGTGTGTGTGTATAAAGAGGCTGGGAATTTGGAAAGTAGTGGGGGACACATAAGAGAAGTTGGAAGGGGTAGAGGGAGGATTAAAAATGATAAAAATACTATAGACATGTAGGAGATTCTCTGCAAAATGTAAAAATGTACATATATTAAAAGAAGAGTTTGTTGCATATCTTGTGTCCTGTGGAACCACAGACCCTGAAGCCATAATTCAAACAAGGAACTCAGCAACATTTGTCTGTATCTATCATGAGTGATTTCAGGAAGGTACTTGGCTCATTAGAGGTGCTTGTAGCAGGTTCTATGCCAGCTTGGTATCTTTCATGATTGCAAGGTTAAATGGCTTTTCTTTGAGGAAGTGGCTGGTGTGTGCATGTGTGTCTTGTCAAATCCACTGGCTACAGTTCAAAAATGTTTTTAGAAGAGTCTAGGATTTGGTGAAACACATTTGAAAACCACTGGAATAGGAATCTCCTGGCAGTATTACAGTCTCCCTGGTGGCTAAGCCAGGCCCTGTCTTAGATATGATCCAGGGTTCTGAATTCTGTCTGCTTACTGGCATTGCCTGAAAGCTTTGAAGGAAGTACTAGTTATTTGGGCTCACCACCAGAATGTTGACATAATTGCTCTGGGTAGACCCTGGGTATGTTGTTTCTAACAAGGCTTCCTGTGCGATTTCTAGCATAGAGCTAACATTAGACACATTTAAGTCTAAGCAGAGAGTTTGTGGTTCAGTCCCTTGTCTCCCACACTCTGCTCTCCCTCAAGTTTAAGCACTTACTTCTAGCTCCAGAAATGGAATGCCAAGACTCCCCCGAGCCCTGATGATTAGTGGATAAAAACTCCAGGCTGGACTACCTGCCTGCTCTCCCTTCTGGGAAGGTACCGCTCCCCTCCTCCTGTGAATGTGGCCCTTCTGTAACTCTTACTCACATCCTTCCCTGAAATGGGAAACAGTGTTGGGGTTTCTTACCACGTAAATTGCAGAGTTCATGGAGCAAAACAGGAATGTTCACTGTTGCCAAATTGAATATCCTAACAGGCCTGTGGTGGTTTGCTCTGCATATTTACCACCAAAGTGCTGTGAATGTCATAGTAACCGCAGATGAGCCTGTGTTAAATCATTAGATCAGCAGGATATAAATTTGTACATCAACATTATCTGGGGAGCCTGTTAATCTATGTATCCCTTCCTCCTACCCAGAGAGACTATGAGTTTAGTGGGTCTGCAGAGGGCAAGGGATCTGGATCCATAACTGGTACCTTAAGTGCTCCTGATACAGTGATCCAACACCACATCTGGAGAAGCACCAAGTGCCAAATTCAGCGATAAAGATTCCCTAGTGGCTTCATATTTCCCTGTGCTTGTAAACCAACATATCTCACAGACAGTAAATTTATATTAAAGGTGACATCGAAAGAAGCAAGGATAAAGATGACCCCAAAGAGTAGCTTATGTCTGTGAGAGCTTGTTTATTTCCTTCTGATGAGTTTTATATACACAAATACATACATATATATTTTTTCCTCTGATTCCATTCACCTTATTTGTTTCTTGAAAAAAAAGAAACAGCTTAGCCTTAGATAAGCATGAAATAAGGTTCAGGTATTAATTTTCTTCCATTGTTTAGGAAATTTCAAGTGTTTCATTAAAAATCCCAATAAATTTCTCTTTAAAAAGAAGCGTAACTTGTGCAGAATGTAAAGGTATGCGATTTGTATAAATGATGAGGGAGGGAACAGTCATTTTCCTTTTTCTTTGTGTGGTGTGCTTGCCCATCTCTGTATGGGTAGACTAGGAGCTCAGTCCTTGGTGAAGGGCATACCGGAGCTATTGTGTACATATATCATGGCTGACCAATGAGGAGCTGGGATTTCCCGAGTGTCAGCACAGCTATTGTGTACACATATCATGGCTGACCAATGAGGAACTGGGATTTCCTGAGTGTCAGTTTAGGAAGTGCTCATTCTTGGTCCTTCCTCCCTCTTTGCCCCTTCTCTGCAGCCCCAGGGAGTGACAAGCTTACATACCACTCCCATCCCCACTCCTGATCCTATATCTCACGTCTTTGTCCATCTGGCCTTGATGGGTAACATGGCCTATGAAAGTGTAAGAACAGTGGGTCAGGCAGTGACCTAGAGGAAGACCAGAACAGCACATGAGCCTTGCCTGGTCCCTGGCTAAAACAGTACAGTCCCAAACATTCTCGTCAGACTGAAACTCACCTTCTTAATAGGTACAGACCCTCCCTCACAGTACAGCTAACTGGAAGCAAGTGGCAAGAGATAGGGAAGAACTAACAGTATAAATTACACTAAGGGGAAGGGATAACCTAGAAGGAATATAGGCCGTAAATTGAGGGGAAGAGGTGATTTTATAGTTTGGTCAACACCTAACCTTTTTCAGCACTCCAGTTTCATTATGAGCCATTATCAAATGAAAGATGAATGGTGCATTATCTTTTGTGTGTAACTGTATATTTTGCCATTTTACTAGGAACTTCAGTAAATTGTTATTTTTTCTTTTAGTTTCATACTTATTTTTATTTAAGTGTATGAATCTCTGTGTGTATTCAACCTGTGCAGGTGATGGCCAGAAGAAGGTGTCAGATCCGCTGGGGCTGGAGTAGCAGGCACTTTTAAGCTACCTGATCTGGCTGCTGGGATCTAAACTTAGGCTCTCTCTATTAAAGCAGTAAGAACTCTTAACCATCCAGCCATCTCTCCAGTCGCTCTTTTAGTTATTTATTAATTTAACAAACAGTCCTAAATGGCTTTGTGTACTTATTTCTTTAGTAAGCTCTGGGAATTATAAGGTACATAAAAAGATAGGTAATATGTTTGTTTGTTTGTTTGTTTGTCTGCTTGCTTTTATCTTAAAAAAATGTCTTACAGTATTAGCGGAAGAGACAGAAGTCTATATGTATGAAATACCACATGGTACTGTAAGGACTGTGGTAGATGTTGTTATGGAAGCCAGTGGAACATGCAGAAGAGAGAGTGTAGGGAATCAGGTGTCAATGTGTTTGAAGCACTGTGTTTGCAAGCAATATATTGCAGTGCGTAGCACATTAATCTCATCATTGACAAAATGAAATATCCGTAATAAAACGCACATTCCTTCATTCATTTGGTAAATGTTTATTGTGGGCCTGCTGTGTGCCAAGGCACCCTGATAGGTACCTTGTTGATATGTAATAAGCTAGAAAAAGAAGTGGGCATGTAATTCAATTATCATACAAAATCAAACATGCAAAAATCAGCTACAGCTGGTGCAACAAACGTGAATGCGTGTTTTCTTGAAAGCCTAAGATCAGGCTATTTCTGTAAGGTTGAGGGGCATCACTAGGATGAAGATCATATAGCATGAAAGAGATGTTACTTGTGAAGTCTGTTAGAGCAGAGAACAGGTGGTAAGAGTCAGGGACCAAGTTCCCAGCCCTGACTTCATCACTAAGCCCCATTCATAGACGGACTCTAACGACCAGCACTGGGGACATGAAAGAACCAGGAGTGTGGAGTAAACAGAATCACCACAAATGTTGCCCCCGAGGCTGACGACAGTAATATTCATAGCTTCTTTTACCTTAGTCTCAGAAATGCCATAGGATAAGTTACACAGCATCCCAGAGGAATAGAAAACATTGGATTCTTGAAATGGAGAAGTAGCAACCCCTGATTCCTAAAAGATGACTAAGTGACATTTGATATTTTATCCTCTGTTTTCAATTCGTACACTTTATAGAAACTGGGATATAGCTTATGTGCGTAGCAATAACCCCTAGTAGACAGCATCAAGTGACAAGGTAATTATGTATATATTGATGCTAATGGTGTTAGTAGTACAAAGATAGTTATGTGTATATTGATACTAACGATATTAATACTACAAATTTTAAGGTGACACTTTTCCCCCTTGGGATGTGTATTGGTTTGACTCAGGAAGACTATCACACTTGAAAAAAATATGGAGTGTAGTCATATAAACATAAAAATGATTTCACAAAGCCATAGTGACAAAATGTTCCTCGGAGTCCAATAGCTAATATGATGCAAAAGCTGTTGAATTAAGACATTGACTTTTACCTCTGAAGCCTCTGCCATGAATTCCTGGATTCTTCATGGAAACATTAGAAATGGGTTCTAGCAGGACATTGGTTCTATAGCCCCAAAGACAGATAGATGGAGCTAAAAACTAGAAGGTAGATAAGATGACAGGTGAAAGACCAATAGGCCACGTGTAGATATTGGACTGATAGATATTACAGGGAAAACTGCCAAATTTTCTATACCAACCACCACATTTTTCTTAGGGTGAATGTTATAGAAGTTTTCTTTGATTTACAAATATTTCCCTCCTGTAACAAATCTGAAACTAATCTCCCCTATAAGTGCATCACTGTGGTTGCAAATTAAGCTTCGAACGAACCTGCAGTTGTGTGACTCTCAACTCTCTGAAATACCGAGAGCATTTCTAACTAAAAGTGGTGTCAGTCCCTCCAGTGATGGTTAGCCTTCCATCCCTTGGTGGTCTTGTAGACTCTGATGTGTCTTGCTATTCTTAGGAAGAAATCCTAAGGCAATTGTTGGAGTCATTCCCTCCCTCGTGTAGGGGAAGCACAGATGCCATGGTACAGGAAGGTTATTTTGACGGATCACAATTTGTTCTTAGTACATTTGTTCAATAAACTCGATCTTCCTTTGGAGACTTTCCTTAAAGAGAAGGAACTGTTTAATGTGGCCTCATGGATCCTACCATGCTAGCCCTCAACCACAGCAGCATCCCCAGAGACAAAATCAGGATGGTTCCTGCATGTTTCTCATGTTGTCTTCTGCATGCCTTGGACTTGGGCAGTTTTCACCCAAAGAACTCAGTGGTACTTGCATACAAAGAGACTGAGCTCTATAATGTGCAGTTCACTGCTCTAAATAGGGAAATCACAGGAGGAGAATGGGAGACCTCTGAGGAGAGACTGGAATAAGTAAGAAGCAGCCTGAATTAGGCAAAGGAGCATCAGTTGGGGAGTTCAGGCTCTTGCTGGCTTTGCTGCATGGAGCCAGATTCTCTACTGGTTACGTGTCAGCTACTGCTTCGTAAGATTCTAATCATTGAGCTCAGAGGCCTTGGGGTGACCACCTCCTCTCTTCTCTTTGTACAGTTCTTCTTAGACTGCAATAAATCACATTCTTTAGAGGGGAGGGGCAACAATTAAAACATCCTTGCTAATGTCCAAATCCAGTGTCATGTATCTTATTACCATAATTGAGAAAACTCCCCTCTCTCTAAAGCATTCTGAAATTCAGGAAAATATGAGCATAACCACTTATTTCAAATTTTAAAACAATTAAGCTGTTAAGACAAACTTTAAGAAGTTCCAAAATGTTCATCTTTGTTTCTCTTTCTTTCCCTTTCCACTTTCTCTACTCTCAGGCTTACGAGAGGCCCCAGAAACACTCAACACTTCAGTATGACCCAGGTCACTCCCAGGGCTTCACCAGTGACACCTTAAAACCAAAGCACCAGCAAAAAAGCAGCAGCCAGAGCCACATGGACTGGTCCTCCAACTCTGACAGTGGACCAGCTACTCAGAATTGCTTCATCAGTCCAGAGTCTGGCAGAGACACTGCAAGCACCAGCAAGATCCCAGCTCTTGAACCCGTGGGTTCCTTTGCGAAGGCCCAGAGTAAAAAAGGCAACACAGGGGGGACCTGGAGTCAGTTGTCCAGCAGTAGCAAAGACCTGCTCTTGGGAAGTGTGGTACCCTCCCCCGGCAGCCACAACTCCCCAGCGACCCCTAGCAACTCAGCTGAGTGCAATGGACTCCAGCCATTGGGAGATCAAGATGGAGGAAGTACAAAGGAACTCCCAGAACCACCCACTCTCAGTTGCAAGAAGAAGTCCAGTAAAAAAGATATGATAAGCCAAACCCTACCAAACTCGGATCTGGATTGGGTCAAGAGTGCCCAGAAAGCATTTGAAACCACAGAAGGGAAAAGGGAAACCTACTCTGCAGACAGTGCTCACGAGGCATCGCCAACCCGGCAGAGCATCAGTTCCGTCAGTAATCCAGAAAATGATTCCAGTCATGTCCGGATTACTATCCCCATAAAGACACCTTCTCTGGATCCAAGCAACCATAAGAAGAAAAGGAGGCAGACTATTAAAGCTGTGGTGGAAAAAATCATCCCGGAGAAAGCACTGGCTTCGGGGATTACTATGAGCAGTGAAGTTGTTAATAGAATACTTTCCAACTCAGAGGGAAGTAAGAAAGACCCTCGAGTCCCAAAGTTGGGTAAGATGATAGAGAACGAATCCCCCTCAGTTGGCCTTGAAACAGGTGGGAACGCTGAGAAAATTGTCCCTGGAGGTGCGTCCAAGCAGAGGAAACCGCCCATGGTCATGACGTCACCCACACGCACAGAGCACGCTCCATCAGGAAAGCTGCCTGAGATCCAGCACCCCAAGTTTGCTGCAAAAAGGAGGTGTAGCAAGGCAAAACCTCCGGCTACGCTTCGAGAGGCAGTCTTAGCTACCGCTGAAAAACTGATGGTGGAGCCACCGTCTGCTTACCCCATTACCCCATCCAGTCCTCTATACACCAACACGGACAGTCTTACTGTGATCACACCGGTGAAAAAGAAGCGGGGACGACCAAAGAAGCAACCTTTGCTCACTGTGGAGACGATTCACGAAGGCACTTCCACTAGCCCCGTCAGTCCAATCAGCAGAGAGTTTCCTGGCACCAAGAAAAGAAAGAGGCGGCGCAGTCTGGCTAAATTGGCCCAGTTAGTGCCCGGAGAGGACAAACCCATGAGCGAGATGAAGTTTCACAAAAAGGTTGGCAAGCTTGGCGTGTTGGATAAGAAGACCATCAAAACGATCAACAAGATGAAGACACTCAAGAGAAAAAATATCTTAAATCAGATCTTGTCCTGTTCTAGCAGTGTGGCCCTAAAGGCCAAAGCTCCCCCAGAGACCAGTCCTGGGGCAGCATCTATTGAAAGTAAATTGGGAAAGCAGATTAATGTCAGCAAGAGAGGAACCATCTACATAGGCAAGAAGAGGGGCAGGAAGCCAAGGACAGAACTGCCACCCCCATCCGAGGAACCCAAAATAGCCATCAAGCACTCCAGGCCTGTGTCTAGCCAGCCGGACGTTCCAGCCGTGCCTTCCAGCTTCCAGTCACCTGTGGCTTCTTCACCAGCAGCTATGCACCCACTCTCAACACAGTTAGGTGGGTCCAATGGCAACCTGAGCCCCGCCAGCACTGAAACCAATTTTTCAGAATTGAAAACTATGCCGAACCTCCAGCCCATCAGTGCTCTTCCAACCAAAACCCAGAAGGGAATCCACAGTGGGACCTGGAAGCTGTCCCCACCCCGGCTGATGGCCAACTCCCCATCACACCTTTGCGAGATTGGCTCACTAAAGGAGATAACATTGTCCCCTGTGAGTGAGTCCCACAGTGAGGAGACCATCCCGAGCGACAGTGGCATCGGGACAGACAACAACAGCACCTCCGACCAAGCAGAGAAGAGTTCAGAATCCCGGCGGAGGTACTCTTTCGACTTCTGTTCCCTTGACAACCCAGAGGCCATTCCATCGGACACCAGCACAAAGAACCGGCACGGCCACCGGCAGAAGCATCTCATTGTGGACACTTTTCTGGCCCACGAAAGCCTCAAGAAGCCAAAGCACAAGAGGAAACGGAAGAGCCTGCAAAACCGCGACGATCTCCAGTTTCTGGCTGAGCTGGAAGAGCTCATCACCAAGTTTCAAGTGTTTAGGATCTCCCACCGGGGCTACACTTTTTACCATGAGAATCCATATCCTAGCATCTTTAGGATTAACTTTGATCACTATTACCCGGTGCCATATATCCAGTACGACCCATTGCTCTATCTTCGTAGGACTTCAGACTTGAAGTCAAAGAAGAAGCGTGGTAGGCCTGCAAAAACCAATGACACCATGACAAAGGTGCCTTTTTTACAGGGGTTCAGCTACCCTATCCCCAGTGGAAGTTACTATGCACCCTATGGAATGCCTTACACATCAATGCCTATGATGAACCTTGGTTACTATGGTCAATATCCAGCTCCTCTGTACCTATCACACACACTTGGAGCAGCGTCCCCTTTCATGAGGCCGACAGTGCCACCACCCCAGTTCCACGCAAGTTCTCATGTAAAGATGTCCGGGGCAACGAAACATAAAGCCAAGCATGGAGTCCACTTGCAGGGAACCGTCGGCATGGGCCTTGGTGACATACAGCCATCCCTGAACCCTCCCAAGGTGGGCGGGGCCACTCTGTCCAGCAGTAGGCTCCACAAGAGGAAACACAAACATAAGCGGAAGCACAAGGAAGACCGAATCCTAGGAACCCATGACAACCTGAGTGGTCTCTTTGCAGGCAAAGCCACAGGCTTCTCCAGCCACCTCCTGAGTGAACGGCTCAGTGGTTCCGACAAAGAGCTCCCGCTGGTGAGCGAGAAGAGCAAACACAAGGAGAGACAGAAGCACCAGCATGGGGAGGCCAGCCACAAGGTTTCCAAGAACAACTTTGAGGTGGACACCCTGTCTACGCTGTCACTTTCTGACGCCCAGCACTGGACACAGGCTAAGGACAAAGGTGACTTGAGTGGTGAGCCTGTGGAGTCCTGTGCTAAAAGGTACTCTGGCAGCGGTGGAGACAGCACAAGATCGGAGGGTCTGGATGTGTTCAGTGAAATGAATCCTTCCAGCGACAAGTGGGATGGTGACATGGGTGGGAGTAAGAGGAGGAGCTTTGAAGGCTTTGGGACGTACAGGGAGAAGGACATCCAAGCCTTCAAGATGAATCGCAAGGAGAGAGGTTCTTATGAGTCCTCCATGTCTCCAGGTAAGACATTTTTCTCTAGACTTGGACTTGCCAGTTGTTTAAGTCGTGGTGGCCTTTGCAGTCTGAAGGCCAATCGTGCTGGGTACTTGTTTTACCATGGGGAAGTTGGGGGGGGGGATTTCGAATAGACCCATGAGCATGCTTAGATTTGCTATGCATTTCATATACTCTTTACATGGTTTTCCTGTCTTTCTGTTCCACAAAGCCAAGGCCTGAGACAGCCTCAGTCACTCTCTAAATGATAGATATGTGCAATGACTGTACTTTTTGTAGAAGACACTCTTCTTATGTCATTAGGTCTTGAGGATTTGGCACAGTTTGCTAGTTGAAGGCTCTAAAAATGAATAGAATACCAACAACATCTTAAGAGTGCCAAGGCTAAAAACGAATGACAGTGACCATGTGTGTGACACCCTATCAGTGGAAGTCACCAATCTCAGATGGGAAATTTACCACAGAGTGAATGGAAGCTGGTGGTCAGAGACTCCTCAAGTCTAACCAGTCAGGGAACCACAGCCCTGAACCATGTTCTCTGCTCCTTACCGTGGTCATTGAATAAACTGCCACAGTCAGGTCCCTAAACAGAACCCTTGACTGCAGTCACAGCGTCACATACACTAAGGGAAGTGGCTTGGGGGAAGGTATTCTGAGTCTCCTTTACAACAGAACCATATCCCTGCAATTTTTGGAACACCCACTCATTGGGATCCTTACTCAGTGATGTCTGTGAATATGTTCATTGCTTCCGGAAAGATCTACCTCCCAATCAGTTATTGGCAGAATTTCTTTGTTTACCTCCCTATCGACACAAATCTTTCCCTACCATTCAGTTTCACAATTTGACAAACATATCCCTATATCCCTGTCCATATAGTACGTAAATGCTAAGACTCTGAAGAGTGTATAAGTCCTTGGGAATTCCTTTAATGGGAATTGAAGAAGCTAAGAGTTTCTTGCATTTCTATTGTCCTCAAATGGTGTAATACACTCTGGTAAAAGCCTGGTTTTAAGTGTCTCTTTGCACACTGTGAGGATGTGGATATAATATTTTATCTCTGTTTATCCTTAAGGTCTCTCTCCCTTGCTCTCTGTCTTCCTGGGGAGTCCACAAATAGTGACTGTAAAAAAACAGTCAAGTAAAAAAAGAATGAATTATTTTTGTGTCAACGAATTTCTGTTAGAAACTACTAGATTGTGTCATGTTAGTAATTTGTGAGTTGTCATGGTGGTTCATTGTCTTCTTAATGAAAGAGAGTAGATTGTATGTCACCAAATGGTCCATTTATCCTGCCTGCCCAGAGTAGTTATAGTTTTGCCATTTCTTATTCAAAAGACTTCTTTGAAGTTACCTGGTTTCTTGAAGAGCCTCGATGAAGCCTGCCTGGCATGGGGCTCTGTATTAAATATGGACATGAGAAATGCTGGTATTTTAAAAGCATGATAGCACTGATCTATCCAAACTGAACTAGTCATACACAGATACTTTGTGAGTTTTGTTTGTTTGTTTGATGGTTTTAAGTGTCATTTTAGCTAAAAGAAAATAATAGTAGAGTTGTGTTAAGAAGTTAAAGAATCCAAGGTACATAGACCTGAGGGAAAAATCCCAGGCACAAAAATCAGTTGCCTGGGTACATTTCATTCTGGTTTTATGTTGTGGTCAGACGTTTGTGTTGGGTACTCAGTAAACTGTGATGGTTTCCCAGTGGGGGTTCATCTCTACATACTATTCATGCTCCTGGGGTATCCTCACTATAGCAATGCATTCACATGGTGGCTATTCCTTTATTCAAAATCCTCTCCACCTCTTGTCCATATTCCCATGTGATATTCTGTCAGCCATATGAGAGAGAAAGAAATGACCATCCTGTCAACCTTCTAAAAGCGAGCAGACCAGCAGCAGAAGAACTGGGTGTTAGGCTCAGTTCCTTTATGAATTATCTCTTGGCCAAAAGCATGGCATTCCTCTTTTTTGGTATTATCTACTTTATGTATTATCTGGGTATAAATTCATCATCCAAAGTAGAGGACCAGGAGCACGGGTAGTGTGTTTGAGTGCCTGAACTTATGTTTCATCCCTTCCTTCCTAATGTGCTTTCTGCAAACCTAACCTAGCACATTGTGTTGTTTGTCCAAAATACTTGAAGGACAGAACTAGTTTAAATTTCAGATTTCTTTATTTTCAAATATTTGCATTTATATAATGAGACATCTTGGGGATAAGACCAGGGTCTAAACACAAAATTCATTTATATTTCATATGTAGCATACACACACAGCCTGATCATAATTTTATATGATCTCTTAAATATGTTTTTGGTGGCAAATAAAATTTATAGTATGAGATGTTTCTAAGTATGTCATATCTATGTCTACAATGTTTTAATCTTTAGAGTATCGAAGATTCCGGATTTTCAGATATGTTTGTCATATATTATTGTTTTTTTCAATGACAAATCCAAACAGAGGACTCAGAGGGAGCCAGTGCTCTGTCCACGCTTACACAGCTGTCTGCTTTGAAGCTTAGCCTTTGTCTCCTGCGCTGAAGGGCAGCTTCCGCTCACAGACTGATCAAGGGCAAGTCCAGAGCACAGGTCCTGTTACCTGAGTGTCCATGTGTGTATCGTGCCTGCCCTTCTGAATCTAACCCATCCTCCAGTGACATACATACACTTTGCTAAGGAGTCACTGACAAATGACCATGTGACATTTGCAGAAGAAAGCAATGAAGGAAAGGGTGTATTCTTTTACTTAGTCCCCAACTTGAAAAGAAGGGACCCTCATGTCCCCTTCTAAACACAAGGTGAAAAAAAAAAGTCCAATTCTCTCACAATTCTTGCCACTACTTTGTGTCAGTCTCTATTTTACCTGGCTAATCCCATCCCCAGTTCACTAGTGGGTCATAGTCATTGATGGCTTCTGTGTCTCAGTGAATTAAACCTGATGTCTCAGCACATCTTGTTGGATAGTCCCTCCCTTTCACCCTTTGACCTATCATTGCCTGTGTCCTGCATGTCCTCTCTAGTTCTGCAGCCCAAACACATCAGGCAAAAATGTCTTTGGCTCTGCTTAGAACCCAGTGTCAGAGTCTGTCAGAACTTTACTGGAGGGCATCTTCCTTAAAATGGAATTTTTCAAAAAGTATGAAGTCCTTTGTAAAGATAAGAAGCAGGTAAAGTAAGGGAAAGATTAGTGAATCCATTGGAAGCTTCCAGAAACTGCATCCAACTGTAGGTTCCTGTTGAGTTGGATAACACTAACTCTCATGATGGGAAACAAGCAGGCAGGATTTCCATGATGTCTCTTCCTGTACCTTTGTTACTCCAGGCTGGATTCATTTCTTCCGCCTCTGAACATACCATTTCACATTAGCTATTTTTCTATAAAATAGATATGGCTGCTATATAGATGTCATTCTATAACCTACTGAGGACCAGATTTAGGAGCTTAGTAAACAGGGGATCTTGCCCCCTCCCTGAGATTCGAGCTGATGAAAGGCACCATATAAATGTGAGTCATTACCATTATGGAGAAAGGAATTAGAGACCCCATTTAGCAAAGGCAGCAATTGCACACGCCATTTCATCCTTGCTGCCTGGCAAATCCTTCATCCCCCACGCCCTAGCCCTGCCAACGATTGTGTTGCCTCATCAGCTCCCTTACAATCATGCACAGGCTCCTTCTAGTTCTCCTTCTTTCATTCCTTCCCTGTCTTCTCTCTCAGGAGGCAGTGGCTTTTTGGACTTATTTTCTGGACACATACCATCTGCTAAATCACCATTTTCTAAAATGCTTGTTTTATGCCAAAAGCGTATAAATAATGGAAAGGGAGAGTCTCAGATTCATACTTATCAGCATTATTTGAGGCTCCCTGTCACCAGGCATCACTGTCCCCCCACACATTTTGCTTCCAAAGAGCAAACCTGTCCAGATTTGACAATGCATATAGTCAGAATGATGCCACGAGCCTCCAAAGCCAAATCCCCATAGGTGGTGGGGGACGTCTCCTGCGGTGCTCATGATCTTCTTTAGATTTCCTGGAAGAAATCTTTACATATCTTGACCCAAAACTCTGCCATGTATGAGATATCACAAACTAACCTGTGGTCCAGGCTCTTCTCAAATAATGGAAAACTAGTAACAGGAGTGTATTTGCATATGATACCTCTTAGTTCCGTGCCATTATTAGACAAGGAAGCCAGTCCTTATGCCCACATGTCAGACGCCTGCCTTGTGATGAATGGGGGTTGAGAATTAATCCTGAGTTCACCTCTCAGATATCAGAACCCTGCTGGGTAGGTAACCAGGTCCCCTGGAGCCTGGCCCACTCCACTTCTGGTGGCTTCTGTCTTGCCCTTTGCCAGCTCCTCTTATCAGCGCTGCAGGGTATTTGGGGAGGCAGAATCTGCTGTCACTCATCAACACAACAGGGATACCCGTGCCAAAAGCAACAACCCCCCCCCCCACCCACCGACTCCAAGTAGTGATTCAAAAGAAGGAGCTAGCCATGTGGATGAGATGTCACGAAAGCTTTACAGAAGAAGCACGTGAAGACTGTGAAACGGGAGTGAAAGGACAGAGGCGGCTGATGGGAGGGAAAACTCAGATCCTAAGAACAGACAGTCATAAATGGAGAATGGGTAGAGTATAATCTGTGTTACCTTAATCCAATCTAAACTGCATGTCCTCCTGCAGGAAGAGATGCAAGATTAATTAGGTACTAGCTACCTTGTACCTCAGATGGGAGGTACCCATCCTGTCCAAGCTTCATCCGCTAAGCCACCAGCTCACCTTTATATTTGTTCTCATGTGGGTCTACAGTAATAAATGTTCTGAGTAAACTGGAGTCTAGGATTCTAAAAGCACCAACTCTATTACAATGGAGTTTGAATATGAGCACCACCTCAACAATGGGCAACTTGGAAGAAAACACATGCTAAAATGCTGGTCACAGCATCATCTCTTCAATGGAGTTTTATAACGTCCCTAATGGTCCATGATTTAATCTGTGTGGGTCACCTGATTGGGCATTCGGCCTCACCTTTTCAGGAAGGTAACACTCCTACTCCCTGACTCCCACTGAATGATGAGCTTGTTCCTGGTGCAGGTTCAAGCCCACAATCACCCTCTTAGAAACAAAAATATTGGAGTGATAATGTGACTATTTAGGGACAGAAAGAGAATGTTTAGAGTCCGAATTTAAAAATCTTAAAAAATGTAGATTAAACACTTAGCTTCACTTTTGAATGTACAGACTTAAAAGATTAAGTGTCTTTATCCAATGACATGTGTCTAATTGTTTGAAGAATTTGGTGTGTGTGGTGGGGTTTGGGGGTTAACATTAAGGCAGAGGAAAGGGAGACACTGAGAAGAATAAATGGCAAATGGAGAGCTTTTAGGCTTTGTTCTTTTTAAGCAGCTCTGGAGAGAAGCATCTCAGGTCCCAGGTCATCTCAGGTCCCAGGTCATCTCAGGTCCCAGGTCATCTTATTGTCCCTGTCCCAGTCAGGGTTCCTATTCCTGCACAAACATCATGACCAAGAAGCAAGTTGGGGAGGAAAGGGTTTATTNNGCTTACATTTCCATNCTGCTGTTGATCACCAAAGGATGCANGNCTGGAACTCAAGCNGGTCAGNNAGCAGGAGCTGATGCAGANGCCATGGAGGGATGTTCTTTACTGGCTTGCTTCCCCTGGCTTGCTCAGCCTGCTNTCTTATAGAATCCAAGACTACCAGCCCAGAGATGGTCCCACCCACAAGGGGCCTCTCCCCCTTGATCACTAATTGAGAAAATGCCCCACAGCTGGATCTCATGGAGGCATTTCCCCAACTAAAGCTCCTTTCTCTGTGATAACTCCAGCTGTGTCAAGTTGACACAAAACTAACCAGTACAGTCCCCATGTCTCAAAGTAGAAGCAATATTTATGAAAGTCATTTTGTTTCTTTTTTATCACTTAACCCATCACTTAACCATTGCATATCATTTTCCTCCCAAAGACTCCCCTATCTTGAAGCCACGAATTAATAAAATTAAATATTGTACTGAAACTTACCAGGAATGATTTAAAAAAGAAAAAAGAAAAAAAATCATAGACACATAGCATCTCTTTTGCAGCATGGAAATTAGGCAGTTGCGCTTTTAGAGCATGATGTCCCTGGGCCATTTATCTTCCCACACTTGGCAAACACTAGCCTGTCCTTTTCGAAGTTTTATGCATAGGTCTGTGGGATTAGAGAATTTTGCAGACCCATGTGTGGATATAGAGAAGTTATAATAGCTACAGGCATGGCACTAAACCCACGTGGAGCCTATGCTGGCTGGAGAAGTCAGTATGGTGTGCCTTCCAAAGAAAGGTCAGTCATTGCAAAAAGAAAAAAGAAGCATCTGCAAGCAGAGCCAGAAAGGGATCTGTTCATTGTGCACATGAACAAGCAATTTAGTGCATGCTAGGACTGTGGTCTGGCTTTGAGGGACTTAGCACTTAATACAGATTGACAAAAACTTGGAGAAAATGACAAAGACAAAACATACACGTTTAGTATCAAGAATGCACTGCAAGTCTCGGTATCGTTCTAGGAAGAATTTTTTGCTACCAAGAGTTTATATGTCAGGAGACTCCTCTACAAGAGAGAGAGAAAGTGACTTTAACTCACCATGGTGTAAAGCAAACTCGTTGGGCCACAAGAAAGGCACAAATAAACAAAATATCAAAGCAGACATCCATGTGAGGTGAGCCAGCTCTGTGCTCTCACTAGAGGAGAAGGAGGAGGGGCCATATTTCTACATAGTCATTCCCATTTTGATGGATTTTGTTGTGTGGCAGTATTCCTGGGGATATGTGAACAAAATCATCTATTTGCTGTAGCAAGGAGACCAAGGACAGACCAAACTAAGACTATCACCAAAATTCAATGTCGGTGATCCAATCGTTGAGATTTATTGGTGTTACATTAAAGATTATGGGTGAGAGGTTATTTTCAGGAGTAGAAAGGTCTCAAAGACAGCTGTATCAACAAAGCCCACCCCAGAATTGGTAGTGGCTAATAAATCTAGAAACCTGGAATACACTGTGGTTCAATGAGTTGAAAAGTGTCAGGTTTCTAGGCATCTCACTTCAGTCTGAACCACTTTCAGAGAGCTAAACTCATCTCTGTCTCTTCTGGGAATTGTTCCTGGTCTAAGAGTGTCTCAGCAGTCCTTACGATTTATACAAGCTTGGAGAAGGAGGGACCTAATGAACCTGATCAGTTTCAGGAACTTTCTGAAGCTTCTGAATGATTGTTTCCTGCGTTTAAGAACATTCCCTGCAGGGTGGAATGTTTTGTCTTCCTTTAGAACCGTAGTTCTCAACCTGCCTAATGGTGTGGCCCTTTAATACAGCTCCTCAGATTGTGGTGACCATAAAATTATTCTCGTTCCTACTTCATATCTGTAATTTTGTACTGTTATGAATTGTAATGTAAGCATCTGTTTTCCAGTGGTCTTAGGTTATCCTTCTGGAAGGCTCCTTCACCCTCCAATAGTGTTGTGCCCTACAAGCTGAAAACTACTGGTTTAGAACATTCTGTATCTTAAGCAGCTTGCCTCTAAGATGGAAGAATGAAGTGGAAATCATGATACAGTCATCTTGAAGGAATAAATGAGATATTGGAGGGAAAAGATGGTGAGGATGTCTGGGAAGTGGGCAGGAAGCATGACATTGAAAGGGAGCCATCTATAAGGAGATTTAGCAAGACAGTATTGGGAGATTAGCATTGGTTGTTCCACTGAGGTATAGATCTGGAGTTCTGGAATCATGGAAAATAAAGTTACAAAGGATTGTGTGGTCATCTGTTAAGGACTTTTCCCCCACATTTAGAGGGTCATATTTAATTAAGTAGTTATAGTGGGTAACTACTTTTTAATCATGTAAAAGTTATTGTATTTCTTATCTTTCTTAACCCCTCTTCCAGCTCTGTCCTGGCTAAATTTGCACAGTCCATGCACTGCCCCACCAATTGGTCTGTATTCCCTTATATGTTTGGAATGCATCTGCCACATCACCCTCACACAGATGACAAATATAACAAAGACATCACTATGCAAACTGGTGTTTAAACAAACACATCACCAAAGAGCATTGTTGACTCATTTTTATCTTTTCTTTTCTAGATATTTTATTCAATTATTTTATGTGTATAAGTATTTTGGCTGCATATACATATATATTTGAAAGCCAGAAGAGGGCACTGGGTCCCTTGAGACTGGAGTTACAGATAGCTGTAAACTATCTTGTGGGTGTTGAAAACCGAACCCAGTTCCTCTGCAAAAGCAACAAAGACCCTTAACCTCTGGGCCAACTCTTCAGGTCCTCATTTATCTTTCTAGCTAAAGTCAAAAAATATTACAATATTTTGGTCCCAGGCAATTAGGAGACTCATGGCACTTAAACGAACTAGAGAAAGTAGAGACTCTGGGGAGGCAATAAAGTATCCTTTAAGTCAGAGATTGTCGGTACATCGCAGAGCTCGATATTACCCAAAAAAGAGAATTGTGGTGGATAAACAAGCGGATGGAAGAGAGGATACATTTTACAGCGACACCGGATAAGAGGAATCAGAGATGAAAGAAAGAATGCAGAACTTGTATAGGGAAACTGAGGGTTCCAAGAGGACGGTGTCTAAGAAATGGTGTGTAGAGCTGGAAGCTCAGCGCCCACAGACAATGTGGCTAGATGAGGCTGTGTGTGGACATACTGATGGCCTGACAGCAAGAGAAAAGTCCATAATTACTTATTAGGTGCTTATAAGTTTGTGACTTAATAGGCTGTGAACTGCATCCTGATAGTAGAGTTAATGCGTGAGTAGTTACACCATTGTTTTCACCGGGCATAGGTAACTTGGAAACCTAACACAAAGTCCTCCTCACTGTTATTCCACTCCCCACATAGGCAATAGAGCTGCAAGGTCCTAGAACAGAAAGAGAAATGGGGAGTAACACTGGCAGGTTTTGAACATGATAACGACCATCAGAAAATTTCTGGAACCTTTTATTTGTGCTGCCATAGAAACCAGCTATGATAGTATGGTGCATGGAGAGACACTCCCAGTTTCCAGGGGTTCTTTTACTGATTGTTTTATGTGCCCAAAGCCTTATCCCAGTCCTCCAGAGCTGTGTGCTACTGTGTAAAGTACATTCACACACTTGAAATCACTTCAAAGCTGTTTGGGCGGCATGTTCCTGAGATCCCAATGATTGGAGGTAGAGATGGGAAGAGAGTTTGCACTCATCTTAGACCACACAGTGAGTTTGAGACAAGCCTGGGCTACATGTCTTTGTTTAAAAACAAAAACTATTGAAAAATAAAAATAATTGTAAACTCTTCATTCGTTCAATAAATAGTATAGTAACAAGAACAATTAGGGTGAACGGAAGAAAATAAAAAGCAAAGTGAGAAGTGCCTATTTATACATATATACATATATACATGGATGCATGCATACACACACATGCATACACACATTTGTACACATGATATATAATATATATTATATAGCATAGACCAAGAGAAAGCTATATCTACTCATTCCACAACAATGACAGCTATGGGACTCCAGAATACAAAATAATGATTCATTCAGCAAAAATAGCACCCTGAATCTAGGGTAGTAGTGCACAGTGGAAGAATCTCACAATAGCATCAGATGGATGAACAGCACAGTTAAGGATACAGGCTAGGATGCAGGAAGGTACCCAGGTAGATTAAAATTTGCAGCTAAATAAGAATAGATTTTTCAGGTGACCTGGTTTTGTAAAGTAGAATGTGCAACCGTATCATGGATGAAGAGAGGATGCAATTGAAGAATAATGAGCCTAAAAGCTGTTGAACTGGTGCGAAGGGCTACAGGCAATGATGAAGTACCAGGAAGCATGCCTATCCTCAAGGACATGTTATGGTACTGTATGGTACCACACATAGGTGGTGGATACAGTCCCACATAGAGTGCTTAGAATAATAGGAGTTCGTATGTCCAATGACTAGAAAGAGAAGCCCGATGCATTCCTTAAGAAAATAAAACATTGTTAAAAGCTAGTTAATATTGGTGTTTGTACTATTACATAAGGATTCCGAATAAGCTGTATCACGAAGAAGACACCATGGGTAATGGTGGGTCAGTAGTGGGACAAGGTACAATAGGGGCCTGGGCTGTAGTTCCCCACTCTGGCCTGGAGGACAGGAGATGTAAAAGGTAGGTGATGAGTCAATCAGAATTGTCACTGTCCCAGTTGATGGAGAATCTGGAGAGCCTCACACTGGGAGGAAAGTCTTCCTCTGTCACATGTCTGTCTGAGTGAGTTGTTACACTTTTCAAAACATATCACATTTGTTCACTCTTCAGTGTTCATTGAGGCATGCAGAACGTTGTTGCTTTCCCACTTGGCAGGTGGGGGAATCAGAACCCAGTGTCTCCTGGCCAGACTTGCACAGAAAAGCAGGTTTCATGAAATTTCCCGGCATCATGTTAGTTCTTAAGTCTTTGACAAGGTCAATAATGTGACTCAGCTTCTGAGTTATCCCACTGGAGATCTTGCCAACGGAACAGACTGTGGAAGCTAGAATAATCAACTAGCCAAAAGTCACTGAGCTTTTCCTTAAAAAAAAAAAAAAAAATCTGATGTGAAGGTAGCTAGCACTTTGGAGCCAGGATGAGCTAAGCCTGGGACATAAGAGGAACGTGCTGGATGTGCTGTTTTTAATCCATCTGAGGGTGGAGACTGCAGGTGACAACCTGAAAACCACAAAGTGGATCCAGAGAGGGTCCTTACACACATCATTCCAGGACACAGAAACTAGTATCTAAATATGCGTTGTTAAGGAGTGGTTCCGTGCAAGTGGAGGAATTATATACTCGTGTGCCTACAAAGAAGAGGAGGCTAACAATGAGAAAAAGGGAGCAAGTCCTGAGGGAACCCTGGGGCTGGGACTACACATCAAAGTCAAAATTGTTAGAGGAAAAAAATCTGCTTCCTTTTAAATGTCTACCATATATCAGGATGGATTTCTATTGCCTTATCATATTTCATATCACAGAAAAGACCAACAAGGCAAAAGCATTTCTCTTATTGGATATAAATCTTTATTTTGCTTTATTTTTATGTCAAATTTATTTCAATCCTATCCAAAACCAACAGTTGTCTAATGTGTGTAAGGCATAGTCTTGGATGGTTTTGTAGAAATAATTACATAAAGGACACATCTTCATCTTTGGAGAGACATTGTCCTAACCCTTCACATTTGTATTAGTCTGCCATCTAACCTTATATCCTGTTAGTACCAAGTACAGTTTTTCTCCTCAAGGTCCCAACAGCAACAACAGAGATGAATTCTCTGCCCAGAAGCATTTGTCTTGAGGGCATCTAATGTACAAAAAAACAACAACAAAACAAAACAAAAAAAACAAAAACAAACAAACAAACAAACAAAAAAGGTGGCTCCTGAGAGGATTGTGGGTTATAAAGAAGACACAGAGACTCACTAAGGACCTTACAGGGTTAGGGCTGTCTCTCAAAACTGGGAAACTGAACATTGTCATTGTTTGATTCTATTAAATTTAAGAGTCTTATTAGTAAAGAAAAATCAGAAGAGCCTAAAAAGGAAAAGGTATACTCCTTATAGTCCCACTGCCCCGACAGGCGTTGTGACAGTGTATGCAAACTGGTCCCTAACCCAAGGTAACCATCGCTCTGCATCCTTGCCTGTCTGCTTCACCTCCTACTCCCCAGTGGACATGACGATAAACCACCTTCCCTCCACCCACTCCTCTTCCTCCTCTCTTCTATCACTACTTTGCTTGTCTGCTGTTTCAAGTTTTCTCCTAAGTGCCTCTTCATATTAGACTGTGATAACCATTCCTTCTGCATGTTGTCACTACCCACACAGGGAATACATTTTTAAAAATACATGCAGCAGCAATTGGACGTGAAACCATCCGATTTCCAAATTTTTCTGTGTAGCTAAAGTCATCATGAGACTTATAGTGCCAAGACAGGAACCCAAAAGGGAATAAATTAGTCAGGAGTAGAGACAGTTGCCAAAATACTTTCCTAAGGGTCACTAAGTATGAGTCTCTTTTTTTCCCCATAACATAACAGGGCAATATTGAGTAATCCAGCCAATTTCAGTTACAAATGCTATCTCCATTTCACTTAAATATATGCAAGGTGCACATGTACACATACAGAGACAGAGAGAGACAGAGAGATGAACACGCACGCACATGCACACACACACATACAGAGAGAGAGAGAGAGAGAGAGAGAGAGAGAGAGAGGAGAGAGAGAATGAGAATTACCTAGCCAGCCATAACTAGTCCCATCGGTCAGTGTTGTCATCACGTGGATCATGTGCACTTAGACGGAAGGCACTGGCTGTTAATTTTAGGCTACTATATAAAGGGCTGCCTAGCGCTAACTTATTTCCCTTCCTGACACAACTGTGGAGATTTCTTTTTTTTATTATTATGGAAGATTAAAGCCTTTATTAGTTTGATTAGTTTATACTTAAAACCTTGCATATGATACAGATACTGTGGTTCTCACATTTCTTTTTCTTTTTTTTTTATTAGATATTTTCTTTATTTACATTTCAAATGCTATCCTGAAAGTTCCCTATATCCTCCCCCCGCCCCTGCTCCCCTGCCCACCCACTCCCACTTCTTGGCCCTGGCATTCCCCTGTGCTGGGTCATATAAAGTTTGCAAGACCAAGGGGCCTCTCTTCCCAATGATGGCCGACTAGGCCATCTTCTGCTACATATGCAACTAGAGACACGAGCTCAGGGGGTACTGGTTAGTTCATATTGTTGTTCCACCTACAGGGTTGCAGCCCCCTTCAGCTCCTTGGGTACTTTCTCTAGCTCCTCCATTGGGGGCCCTGTGTTCCCTCCAATAGCTGACTGTGAGCATCCACTTCTGTGTTTGCCAGGCACTGGCATAGCCTCACAAGAGGCCGCTATTTCTAAAGTGACGTTAGAAAGCCTTAGCTCCCATTTCAGGAGGTTCTGCTCTGTTGCGGTTAGCTTACAACTCCATGGGCTGCAATTGGGGTCAGAGTGCAAGACAAAAGACAAAGAAAGCATACTCCTAAAAAGCTCTTCAATGTCCTTAGACAGTCCAGTGTCACGGAGGACTTGGTAAAGCATCAGGTCAGCTTTTCTTTTCAGCTTTTCTTCAGTTATTTTTCTAAGTCCACTTCATATTACTTATGAGAGAGGAGACACTTTCCAAGTGTCTGCCTCCAAGAGGAGGGTCCTGTTTCTGTGAGTTGGTCCACTAAGGGCTAGGACTATAAGCACTGGATTCTCTTATGTGAGCCATCCCCACACTGGTGTGTCAGCTCCACTACACTACAAAAGCCATCAAGCACCCTGAACCACACCATTCTTGTGGGCTCCCCTTCCCTGAGGCCACTGTTATGATTCGTGGATCCTGAGCAATGCATCTGTAATTAAGGTACATATTTTGTTCTTTGGAAAACAGGAAGCCAAGCCTTATGGTATCCGTGTCTGGCCTACAACCCTAACTAAAATATATAAATTATCTAAGTATAAACAGAAAACTATAGTAGTTTTTCAGAGACCATCTCTGAAGCCAGCTGTAGTTATATGAATAATTGATGCCAGGTGTGGAAATATCAATTCCTGTTTCGTCAAGTCCAAATTCTGGGTCTTAAAAGACCCTTTGTGGTCTTCCCGCATAGGTCTTGCTTTGTCTCCTAATCATTTTCAATTCATCCCCTTGTTGGGAGTTCTGTTAAAACTCCTCTGTGTCCTATTAGCTCTTCATCTGGGTCTCCAGGCACTGCTCTGGTGTCCTTCCTGTATAATGGCTGTGGTGTTATCTGCCTTCCAAACCACACCCACAAGTGTCCTTAGCTAGCCCAGCGCCTCCTGCTTCTCTGCTGTGAGGAACACTTTCCTTGCTACTTTCTTGCTTATCTGCACTTGGCCTTGTGTTGTTTACATTTTTGTCACAAAGAGACCTGTCTGCTCACCCAGATCAAATCTGAGGGAGTGACCCCAGGAGATCAGGATCTGATGGGCTCAAGTGATCCTTGAGTTGATGCTGAGGACAGATGTCAGCGACCAGCTGACTGAGCTCCTCTTTGCAATACCCTCTGTCCCTGGCATCCACTTAGAGAAACAATTGCTTAAAAACAAACTCTTCAACTTCAAAGGGAAACTCATACCTCAAGAAAATCCCAAGAGTTCAAGATGCTGGTGTGTATACTAACCTCCCAACACCACCACCCCTACCAATTTCATGACCTTTGGCCAGGGAGCCTCTCCCGTACACCTTTTTCTTGCCTTAAAAGTGAAACTATCAATATCTACATTGAGAGCCAAATAAAGGTAGAATACGCATACGGTCCCCGCCACCACCACCCATACATTGCTTGTCTCCTAGATGTCAATATGTTTGTCCCCTTTCATTTCCACTTGGGATAATGTATTTAGGCAGCGAAAATATAACACAGCAGATTGCTCTAGAATGGCATCCTTTTGAAACAGCCAGCTTCCCTTCCCCATTAGACTCACCTGGATGAGGCAGAATCTGCCCTGAACACATACACGCATGCAGAGGCTGGACCACGGTTGTCTCTGATGATGAGGACAGAGCAGCACACAGTGATGTAGTGAGGGAGAATAAGCAATGAAATCACAGGATCCACTCAAGGAAAACAGAGTTCCGTGTGCTTGCATCACTCACGGGGTGGTCTTGAGAAAGGTGGAAACTTAGTCTCCTGGCATTTCTCTGTCACAGTAAGAGTGTCGAGCGCCAGTTCCCATTTCATGGACCAATATATCTGCAACCTCAGCTATAGTTCAGACATACAGAAAAAAAAATGAGACTTGTGCTCACACTTCCCAGTTCTGCTTTGACAAAGTCCATAAACTTAGCAAGTTAAAGCAATACAAAGCTAGTTCAGTTTCTCCAGAGCACAAGTCTAGTGGGCTTAGCTGTGTCCTTTGCTAAACCCCACCAGGAGCTGAAGTTAAGGTGTGCTGGAAGCTCTGTTCCTTCCTAGAGCTTCTGGGGGACTAGTCACTTTCTGGGTGTGCAGGAAGACGATGGCTGGATGTTATCAACAAGAAGAGACCAGTTAAGTAGAATTTTATGGTGACTGCTATGTCTAGGGCCAATTCCAACAGTCATGAGGTACCTTGGTTGCTTAGGTGATTCCAGAACATCCTACAGTTATGTATCTATAGTTATGTATCTGCATAGCTTAGGGACCTGTTTCTGATCAAGTCCTAGTGTAAGTGCTAGGAGGACGTGCACAGAACCCGTATCAAACCGCGATGCTTCTCACTCTTAGCTTCTTTTCACAGTGCAGAATTGTGGATCTGCTCTTTGCGAACAGAAATATAACTCCTGTGCTTCCATTTCTTGCTGACCTTTCTTTTCTGTGGGAGCGAGGACTGGGGGTTCACTCAATGCGCACTGTAACTCACGGGGCTGCTCTGTGGTATTTTCACAAAATACCAACCACCAGAATCTCATAATCACAAAAACATGTGCTTTCTCCTCAGATCCACTGAAATTCTTTCTCTGATTAAAAAAAAATAGAAAGTGCAGAAATTAAATTAGAAAGCTGAACTCGGTATCTCTAAATTCTTTTGGTTTCAGGGGGTGCGGTGGGGTACAGTTGTCCAAATTTCCTCTCAGTTAAATACTCTTGAATGGGAAAAAATTGTGCAAAATGTCTGAAGAGTTGAGATGCTGACATGAGGGGGAATTTATACTTCATTGGTATTAAAAGAGAAGAAGAAAAACCCTCAGTTACATTTAATCTTTAGGAACGTCGTCCCCGGTCCAACCCGCAAACTGTTGGCAGAATCTTAACTCTACACAAAATGTTCTTTTAAACTGTTTCCCCTCCCAAAGCTTTCCTGTGAAGTTATAAATCTCAGCATTTAGAATCGCTTTTATTCAAATAGAGTATGGAAGGTAGGTTGGCCCCTTTGGCATCATAATGCTGGCAGCTTGCTAGAGAGATGGTCCCAAGAAAAGCAGGCATGGCTAAGTAACTGACTGGAGCCTGGATTTGACATTCTATGTGAAACCCCATCTATCCCTCGTCTACCAAGTATGGACTTTGTGAAGCTGTGACTTAATAACTCTGTCCCCAAGGGAAGTTTTACCCAACCATTTACAACACTATGATTATTTGTAAAAATGAATTTCAACAAAGACCAACCTCCACCACAGCTTGGCGTGCCTCTTCTGTTTATGGCTGGCCTCTCTGTTCTGCCCAAATGGCTTTCCCTCAGGAGATACTGCAGCAGGCACATCTGTATAGCCTCAGGCTTAGCTGCACCTGAAATATCCCAAATCATGCTTGCTTCCATCAAATAGGCTAGCTGATGTCCTGAGTCAGATTCTGTCGTTGAGTCAAGAAATCCTGCTTCTCACTATCTATCCATTTTGTATGTTTTAAAATTATATACATGTATGTATGTATGTATGTATGTGACTCCAGAAGATCATCTCAGGGACTCAATCCAGACTGTGATGATCCCTTCTGATTTAAGTTATTGTGCCATCACTGAAAGGAAGGAGACAGAGAGGAGCTGACCAAAAGATCAAGTCAGAAGGGAAGATGAATGTGACAATCCAATCTCAGCCCATGTTCTTGCGACAAAAGATGGGAACTACAGTGATTGACACCTCCTCTGGTATGTTTGCTTACTGCATTGTAGCATAATATCTGACTCTTGGAAAACTTGAAAGGTTAGGACTCCAACTGATTATTAAGCATGTACTAAGAAAATACACAGAGATTTTTGTGACCTAAGCTGTTGCCTTCCAAGGCCTAAAAGGAGAGGGGCACATAGAGGTAGGAAGGGGGAGCACTGAAATTGCTTTGATGCTGAATATGAACTTATTAAACCAAATGATTACAAAGAGCTTCCTTTACCTATATGCACCCTCCCCCATTCTCTATGTACTGACTCTGCCCCATGGGTATTTTAAAATGGCATTGCTTTGGCAAAATCGCTCTGCCTGAAGATGAAGTGCTGCTCAGAGCAAAGGGCTAGGAGGCAAGAAGACCACTTAGGAGACAATAATTAAACCAGGCAAGAGCCTCTGAGTTTGGAAACAAGCTGAGTTGCTGAGTAAGGGAGTGAAGTCGGAAGCAGAAGGCAGTGAAGGGGGCTCCAGAACTGCCAGGTACCAGGAAGGAAGTGGAGGACGGACCCTAGGATTTCTTGCTCAGAATATGTCAGTCACATCATGTATGACTCCTGTCATTTGTTCTAGTCTGGCATACTGTGTTGTTCTCAGACATAAAGCATTTGGGGGATTTATATTAATGTCCAGTGCAGCTTTCTGTTTCAGATATGGGAGTTTGTCAGAGGTACCTGATGTGCCCACATGGGCACACCATGGGGAGGAACACTAGCTAAACATATGCACAAAATCTAGGGAAAGAAAAAGCCAAACCATAGACAGACAGACAGACCAGACAGACAGACACGCGCGCGCGCGCACACACACACACACAAACACACACACACACACAGAGAGAGAGAGAGAGAGAGAGAGAGAGAGAGAGAGAGAGAGAGAATAAAATGGGCATCTGATTTCTAGAGATAAAAGTTTTTCCAATCTTTCTTCAGTGTTAAGAACAACATGAGTGAGTCCAGAGCAGACCAGTCCCATGGAATCTGTCCAGTTTATAAACTTCACTTACCACGCATACACGCCAAATGTATTCTATGAAGAAAATGAAAATAGTAAGGACACCTGAGTCAGAATATTTGAGTGACTCTCCTCAGAATTTAAATTACTGTTGTCTTCATCTGTGTGAGCCCATGTCCCTCACAAAGTCACTTTTTGAAATCTGATTCTAGCAGTGTCTGTCTAGTTACCTCTCTATGTGGTCCTGTTATCAACACTACAAGGTTATAACGGGTAAAAATAACGATTGGAAATCTTCAGATGCAAGGACAGAAACTTTCCTTCCAGTACTTATATTTCTCTGACCTTAAGATTCAATGTGCACTCAAAAAAAGGAAGGGGGGGGCCTGGGGGCTGTGGCCCCGTAAAGACCGTCTATCTTTGGGCGGTTTCCCCGTAAAGAGGGGCCTGGGGACTGTGGCCCCATAAAGACTGTCTATCTTTGGGCGGTTTCGCATCTCATCTGAGGCCCTTTGTTAAATCACATACTGTTCACCACTTTGACTTCGAACTTAAGTCTAATTCTTGCCAATCAATTCTCTTACACAAAATAAATTGATTTATGACAACATTTTCATATTTTCTCATGTTATTAGCCCATTCATTTTAAAAACTGTTGAAATGATTCATTGAGCTTTTGAAGTTTGAGTATAAAAGCCCTGAGACTAACTCAGGCTCAGTGCCCTAAGTAGAATGAACTGTACTCTTTGAAGCAGTTTGACTATCAAATGCGTTTTTAAAAACGATGATAACCACACATGACATTTAACAGGAATGGATGGTGTGATTTATTCTATGGAGGACATCACTTTCCCAAGTGACTGACCTACAAAAACTCTTCTTTTCCAAAAATCCATCCTCTATTATGTTAGTCAAGAATGCTAATGTTCCTCAGAAAATATTTTGGTAAATGCAAACCTAGTTTAACTTCCTGAAATTAAAAATGGCTAATTGAGGCTCAAAGAGTTAAGCGTCCTCTCTGAGATCAAACAGTAGTAGGCAAGTTTACACAAAGGAAGCTGGTCCTTACACCTGGAACTCTTTTCTCTACCTTGTGGGGTTAATTTGTGGATCATACTCCTCCTTGTCTGCACAGGTATATTCTTTAGAAGTGACCTAGGCTTTAGAGAAGGAATGCACTTGTGAATACACATGCATGCACTCCCAAGGACACAGTTTCTGGAACTCTCCAGGATTAGAGCCCCCCTCTGCACAGCATCTAGGACAGGTACTGGAGCATGAAGCAGGTGCAGAGGAGCCTTGTGGGAGCCACTGGGATTTTGGAGTCCCCTTTTTTTTCCCAGCAGTATTAGCCAAGCCTGCTACAAAGGCCAAAGCTTGGCTCGCATTTGAATACTGAAGTTGTGATATTCAGAAAGCTCCAAAGCAAATACACCTGGGGGAAAAAGAAGTTTTGTGATCCAAGAAGACAAGATGTGGGGAATATTAGGGCCTTTACCTGATTAGGGAATCACTTCAAGTCACAGATCTATTTAAAGCCTGAGAGTGTGGGCCATCCAACGTGCAAGGTAGCCCTAGCATGGTGGTCCAAGTAAAGATCCGGAACTGAGTTTCATCAGTGCAAGCAGAGAAGTAATTCATTATATGTATAGCTAGCCGATCTTAGGAGTACAACTTGAACCCAGCTCAGTCATTCCCTAGCTAAATGAGCTAGGCAAGTCACTTGCTTCTTGGGACAGCAGCTCCTTCATCAGTGAATAATTGCTACATTATAATCATAGACGTGCTGTGTAGGTTAGAGGACATAGAGCAGTGTAGTAGAGTGCCTAACAGGTGCTTTCGTGCTTGTCTTACTGTTGTTAATCTGAGATGTATGGTCCTTGGGAAGGAAACAACAAAGAGGGACAAAGTTAGAATCCGACGAGACATATCAATCATGAAGCCACAGTCTACAGCCTACCAGCTCCGCAGCTCTCGTGCAACTTAAATGTGTGTAGACCTCAGTTTCCACAGCTGGTAAAATGGGGTAAATGAGCTCTACATGAGACTGAATGATGAGATGAAAAGATGAATAGCTATTTCATTCATGGAAAATGAATGAGGGTCTCCAAGCTCGGGTGAGTGCTCCCCCTAGAGCAGCCCTCTCTGTCTCCGAGGCTTCTCCCATCTCAAGCCCTGGAGCAGTCTTCACCCTTATACAAAATTGACCCCAGAGCATGGCAAAGCTTCTTGTAATAATCACTAGATGAATTCTATGCTAGTACTCCCAAGGATACGAGAAGGGAATATTCGTCGTTATGTGCTTTTTCTGATCGGAGGTAGAACCCGAAGTGTTCAGGGGAATGCTCTAGTATATTTTAAGTAGCTATAGAGAAAGAAGTGAAGGAAGTGTATGTGGACAATCCATTTATCCCCCAGAAAAAGAAATAAATGTGACAACCAAAATAAAAGAGCTAAGAAGTGGGGGACGGCAGATAAGCTGAGTCTGACTGTGGTTGTAAACCCTGGCCAATGTACAATCAAGACAGAGCGTGAGCCAGAAAACTGGCTGCAGTTGGCAAATGTCCCAAGCCGTCCTGGGACGTGAGGGCCGGGAGTGAGGAAATGCCCCGTGATGGATGGATTGGACTGTGAATAAAGTGCTGCCTTCTAGGCGCTTGGCTTTGAATTACCCTGAGCTGTTGATTGAATTTCGAACCGCCATGTTTCCTAAACATTGACTTTTTAACCTTAATTGTCGTCTGATTTATTAGGAGATCTCCTTGCTTTTTATGTTTCCCAGGTAGATGTTAAAACCGTATTTCCCAGAGTGATCTTATAACCTGGGATGGAGCCTGAGGCCATTCAGTCGACAGAGGCCAGCCTGCTTGAGACACAGGCACGCCTGACCCAGATGAACACTGGCTCAGTCCTGTGAGCCACCTTCCAGCCTCTTTTTATTACCTCCCTCTACCCAGCAGGGACCGAGTGCTGCTTGCTATGGAAAGAAAAGAGTGCCAGTCAACTGGTAAAAATTTCCCTCAGCTTCCAGCAGAGCAGTGTTCACCAAAATGTTCACAATACACCTTTCCCCTCAAAGGTCAGCTGATCTCCATGCTCTTCATTCTTAGATTAGCTACAATGCCTCCTATAGCCATCTATGCTCCTGAGAGAAATCCATCACCAACTATGGTCAAGACTGCACATTCAGCTTACAAGACAGCATTAATTTGGTAAAAATCGAGAAGAAAACATCTCTGCTCCATTATTGCTCTGCTTGCAAAGGAAACTGCACTTACTGTGGATGATACAAAGCATTGAGACAGGGTAGTATTCTAAGGGTCAATACCGACTTTGCCCTCAGGGGTCCCAATTTCCAACAAGAATCCCACTTTATTTCTTGCCAGCCAGATTTTTTTTTTTCAATTCCCATGGCACAATGAGCACGGAGAGAAAGGTTGAAGCCAGGTTTAGGGCTACTGTGTCCACTTTGTGAAGAGGAATCCCTGACACTGTATTACCGCCTTGGTTGACTATAATCACAGTGCCCCAATATAGAGGGATCCAAGGAGTGAGCACACCAGTAAGAATGTGACCCAGCACCCAGACTTCTTACGTCATCTCCCCACTAGTTAAACGGTCATGATGCATCAACTCTCCACACCTGCAATGAGCAGAGATAAATATAATTAGCCCCATTTAATAAATTAAACAGATAAGGAGGTGACATTTCAAAACTGGATTATTAGTGATTGTCACTATAGAGAGTTACGATCAAAATTCGGTCAATACCAAATTCAGTGAATCTTCATAGACAAGATGAGAATGTACAGGTTTGCAGTGCTCTGCTCTGGTTCGTCCAGGACTAGGCAAATGGGCCTGTCCATTGGCATGGTTTGATGCTGCAAGATGTAGTGCCACTTGGTGGTGTTCTTTACATATCCAAGAATGTTTAAAGATTTGTATAGACAGTAGTATACCAACTTTAAGACAGTACATTGGGTTGGAGGAAGTGAGCAATTTGATCATGACTCAAGTAAGAGGCCAAAAACAGGATTCGAATCAAATCTTTCTAATCATGATAAGTCATCCTTCTTCTCCTCTACTAAGCTGCTAATTTTCACTATGTGTTCATTCCACAAATATTGGCTGGCCTGACCCCGAAGCCTCAGGAGAATCTTTTCTACTTCTGTGCTGTTCTGACAGGTGAGCCGAGCACAGGACTTCCCTCCCAGTAGGTTCATTCCAGCACAGCTGCCTAAAGTAGTGCCATGGCTGTCTGGCCCTTGCAGACCTGTGAATCTGCACTTTTCCCCATTGTAAAGTGAGAGGTCAAGTCTAGTACGTTCAGTGTTTTCATTGCTGAAATGTGTATTCCTGGAAACGGTCTGTTTTTAACTTTACCCCTAAACCTTTCATACATGCCTGGCCTTTTGTTCTAGGAAAACTTCAAAAGAACTGCTCTGCTGGAGCAAGATCCAGTGAACTGCTAGCCACTGCTCATGCCCACTTTGGCTCTGTTTAAGGCCCAGTCCCTAATAAACTAACAAAATGGTTGTCAGGAAATTGTCTGAACAGATTTATCTTCTATAATTTCAAATGGAACTTAGTAAAGTCTAGTCTTGATTACAAGCCACACTATGATACACAGAGTGGGGTTATCTACTGTACATGTATAGTTAACTCTCAGGATCATGGGGAACTTATTCCCAGATTACTCTCAGTAGTGTTTACAGAAAAGATACGCATACCCTCTCCTGTGCCTTAAATGATCTCTGCATTACTTATAATTCTCAGTATAATGTGCATTTTCTATAAATGATTTTGCCATTGTATCATTTGAAGAGTAGTGCCCCCCTCCCCAAGAAAAATGTATGTATACAGACAGTGTGGGTATTTCTCCTGGAGGGTTGGGAGTGGGAAATACCACAGATCAAACCTATGTTCTTCTACTGACCTATATCTCCAGCCTTTCAAAGAATAACATTTTTTTTTTTTTTGAGACATGATCTAACTGAGCTGCCTAGTCTGGCTTTGAGCCTACCCTGCAGCTTAAGCAAGCCTTGAACCTGCATCTTGATATATCTTCTTGCCTTGGTGTGCTGGATAGTTGGGATGCCTCGGCTGACAGCTCCAGATGTTCTCTTCTTTTCTTTTTATGTGGGTATGTATTTGGTTGAATTGACGCATGAGGAACTCAAAGAAATGGGGTAAAATTGACTAAAAGGTAGAACTCTGGGATGTTCTAGGTGCTCCATTTATGTTCCTCATTTAAGAGCTTTATAAGCACCAGGCAGTGGTGGCACACACCTTTAGTCCCAGCACTCGGAAGCAGAGGTAGGTGGATTTATTAGTTTGAGGCCAGCCTGTCTTCAGAGAGTTCCAGGACAGCCAGGGCTACACAAAGAAACCCTGTCTCGGGGGAGGGGGGGTTATAAGCACAGTAGCTGCTTCCTAGTTCCTGGCCTCATGTTTCTAGAAAACTCCATGGATGCCAGTTTGGAGGTAAGGAAGGTCTAGAGTTGACACCCAGTACCACTGAGAATCCTGGTAATACCCATGCCCAAGAAGGGTGTTTGTTGCCTCCTGTTTTGTTTTTTTCTTTTTTGAGGTTTATTTTTGTTCAGCAGGGAACGGCACAATTCTAGGTAGGTGGCAGGGGCCCATGGGAGCAGGAACTAAGGATTCTTGTGCCAAGTTCTTTGCCTGGTGTCTGTGTGTGTATGGCTTCTACTGGTCAGCAAGTCTCTCAGGGTTATAAAGCAAGGGTTGTTTTGGAGCAGCAAATCTTCCCCTCACCTCAAGTATCAGTCTAACCTGTGAACTCATCTGAAAGTTCAAATTCTGTGTCCTTATCTTGACCTCCCATGTTATAGTTTCTATGGTGGGTACCAACTATCTGTTAAAAATGGATTTAAACTCAGCTCTGTGATCTGAAGTCCTGAGCGGTCTTCAGGGCTTTCATTTCTAGCAACAACATCCTGTGAGTCTCTCCAAGGCAGAAGACTCAAAATCGTGGGGGCCCTCTCTTCTCTGACCAGTTTCAGTGGCTTTACAATCCTAGCTGTATTTCTTTGCAATCCAAGAGCCCAGTGACAAAGTCAGCAGCTGCAGGAAGGGACTCTAACCCCTCCAGTATGAGTACCTTCCTTTAAAAATCTATACCCCGCCTCACATAGAATCAATGCTTACAGTCACCTTGTATCTAAGCAAATTGAATGAAACTGGGAGCTCAAACAAACCTACTTATTTATTTCATGACAAGGAAAAGAACTTTCAGTTCTGTGAGTCTTGACACCTTTGTCAATAAAATCTCCAGACCACACAATCTAGGGTTGTTTTAGAATTCATCTTCCTGACAATAGCAGACAGAACTTCTCAGAAAGGAGTATCTGGGGGCTTAATATGGCAGCCACTTTAGTTCCTTGAGACTGCTAGGGGCCTTGCCCACGTCACATTTTACACCGGAACCACTCGATCAGTCCGGGTTGGCCCAGAAAAGAATAAGCGGTGGATTGTGTAGCACATGTTCCCTTTTGGGTTCCATTTCTTTGCAGTGCGTCTAAAGAAGGCAACCGGATCTGATGTTTTGAGAGGCACTTAGTTTTAATAGCTGATTAGCCTGCAATAAGGTTGAACTTGCATTTTTGTCTCTAATTAGCAATAAAAACCACAGGGTGCTTTGTGTGCAGTTGCTCTACTCCACATCTTTCCAAGACATTCTATCCACTCTGTTCAAAGTGCCACATACGTCGGGAAAGTGCATTTATATGCAGAGCAGGCTTATTGTAGGAGGCATTAAAAACGCTCCCCCATAAAGCGCCAGTTTCTGAGAAGCTGGTATAAAGTTGAAGGTAGTAAACGTGCCTCGGTTGCTTGGTTGTATGAATCAGAGCTGCTAGTGGGGTTGAAAGCTGTTTGGGGTTTCATAGCTCTGAAGTAAATGACACTTGTAATAACATTTTCCTATACAGGTGTGAAATAACACAAATTGACAGAAGAAAGTGTTACCAGCATTAAAATGCATATAAGCAAAAGACCTAGAAAAGTGAGCATATGGCAAGAGCTGGGCCGGGGAGGCAGGAGCCTCCAAACAGAGCATTCTGGTACCTTGGCTTACTGGAACAGTTGCCTCGAGGGCCAGAACCTCAGCTCCATCCTTCCCTATCTAATTTGACTGATTATGCGATCATTCCATCAGTTAGAATTGTCTCTGCCCATAGTCATTTTTCTCCTTTTATTCATGGTTCTGGTTTGACTAGCTGTTTTTCCCTTCTGACTTTGACATGTGTCATTGAAAAGCATCTCCAACCATGTGACAGCATAGGACCTTCCTTGTATCCATAACAGTCAGGCAGAGAATTTGGTGAGCAGTGAACTAAACGTTTATCCATGTAATTCATTCCAGAGCCCGAACATGATTTCTATGTTTTGATGCAGCAAGAACATATGATGCCTGCTATTATTTTATTCCTGCTCACAGGAGATATACTCTCAACTGACTTGTCAAAACTGCTTCTGGAAATATTTTGACCCCTGCCTTAAAAACTTTGGAATTGATAGCTATGAGGAGTCTTGGTTTTCAAAACTAGTTTCTTCAACTAAATAGTCTATTGTTCTAGATGTAAACATACCTGTGTCTTAACATATGGGTTGATAGATGGTAACGACAAGATCTAGAATACTGAAGAGAATTCCTTAAGGTCATTTGATAACAACACATAAGCCATAAGTGCAATCATTATTATAATACACAAGTCACCCGAAGAGGCACTACAGAACGCCATGCAACATTTTCCGTGGACTCTTGGTCTGTAGCACCCAGCATTGTTGGGAGAAAAGGAAGCCAGCCTATTGAACGGGCACACTGGGAAGAAACGGGAGAGAAAACAAGTAGAGGACACTTTAGGGTCATGGGGTCTGAGGACCTTGTTCAGGCAAATTTCTTCTGTGCGTATCAAAATATAGTTTAAGGAAACAGTATGCATAGCCTCCCTTGGGCACATTTTATGTTACATGAAATTTAATAAGGATAATTACTCTTGAAGGCTGACAAAATGGTAGGTGCTTTCCTGAGTTTTTCGTAAACATATGCATATCTTTTTTCAATGACCAGCTCTAAACTATACAGATCAGCTCTTGGAGTCTTGGAAAGGCAAGGTTACTTTCCAAGGTCATTAAGCTCAGAGGCACGCGACAAAAATGGCAAACTGCTCCCGAGAGCTTCAGAGTAACTTCTTCGGGGCTGTCCACAGTTACTGTCCTTCACCTGGTTAAGTAGAATGTCACTCTTCAGATTCCAGAGTTGATCTGTAATGGTGTGAAATTTCAAAAACACTCAAATTGCTGTCCTTTCTGTCTTCTTTGCACAAGTAGCTCTCTTTCTCCAAATTCCTATTGCTTTATTTGTTGGCTAATTTTTTTCCTATCCTGGCTATCTTATAGAAGGTGTAGGATTAAAAAGTATTACCCATGAGCCACTGTGGTGATGGCAGCGATAAACTGTGTTCTCGTTGTTGTTAAGTAATTCCTCTTCCAATGAAAGATCCTTAGCAAGAACACCCAAGACTTATGCAATCATGTTTATGCCCAGATCCAACATACGGTGTTTTGTTCTCTATACGCACTTCCCTATGGTCAATTTTGTTTTGTACATTAGTCACAATGGAGATAATACTGTAAAACAACATCTACAACAGGAATATGATTGATATAATGATGCGAGAAAAGTTATGTGAATGTGCTTCCTCACCCAGGACACTAGCATCTGTGTTCACCTAGCTTTGTGATTGTGTGAGATAACGCAGTGCCTTCCTAGTGAGATAACGTAACATGTATGGCATAAGCTCCCTGACATACTGTTGAACAAGGGTTTCTCAAGTGTTCAGAACATGATACTGCTACAAAGCGTTCTAGTAACCAAGGCAGCTACTTAGTGACTAACTGGTGGTTAGAATATACTGCTGGAGTACACCAGACCTAAGGAAGATTTATAAGATGAACAGCACAGTATAAGATTTTGTCACACCACTCAGAGTGGTGTCCGGTTTGACACTTAAGAGTTTTCTCATTTTGAAATCTTCCAGTTATTTTTTTTTTGACCCTGGTTGGCCATGAGTATCTTAAATGGAAGAAGTGAAATCACAGATAAATGAAAACCACTGTAAAGCACAGGGTGTGGTGTGGATTAGATGAGCTCATACATCAAAATCTGTCTTCTCTCGGAGTACGATGTACAAGTAGCAGATGTTTGTTATTAACAATTATTATCATTATAATTGCTGATGCATCCAGCAGTGAGTTAAAGGTACATGCTCAGTGTGCAGAGAACACCCTGTGCCTCTGTCATTAGCAGCAGGAGTTATTGTTTCCATTATCATATGACTTATACATTTTTTTGAATTCTTAATTTGTCCAGATGTATTTCTCTGGAGCTGTGCTGATCCTCATAAGTAGATTGGACAACAGCCTGTGATTATATGACAATAATAACGCCATGTTTGGCTTCATACACTTACCAATGTTTAGGTTTCTTTTGTTTTCATATTAACCAAAAGCACACAGTCAGGTTTGTTTTGTAGGAATCTCATGGCAGGCTAATTACACATATGATGGTTACTCCTCTTAAGTTGTTATAACTTAAGTCTGTAAGATAACTGTAAAGTTTTTATAATGTCTGGATGCCAGGCCCACAGCTTGTTAGTAATCATGCAGTAATTCACTATTTAGTATCTACAGAATTACCTTTGATCAGCTTTTAGTCCTTTCAACACCCCACTGGTCATTTTCAATGTTCAAACTTCACCCAGCTATACCATCATAAGGATCGTGGTTCCCACTCCAGATTGCAAAGAAGGTGAAGGGGGATATTAACAGGGATAGATGACATTGAGCTTTCTGTGTGAAAACATTATTTGGAGAACAGAAATAGAATATGCAATAGTCCTGTATAGTTTTGTTTACAGAAGAAAAGAGGGACCAATTATAGACAAGGCAATAAAGAAAGAAAAGTACATTAGACCACCGAATAGTATTGAACAGCGATAAAATTATTCTACTTCTAGTGGATGTAACTAGGCTTCCTTGCTCTGGTGAGTAATACATCTTCAGTGTGTCACTGTGTGGTCTTGACCCAGGGACATGTCCATACAGTAACATGATGTTTCCTATCTATTGCTAAGCAAACAGGATCTATAGAATGGCCTGAATGTAACGGCCCTGGGCAGGCTGTGCATGAAATGAGCTGTAAGTAAAGGCACTTACACTTCATGGGCTGGGCCCCAAGTTAAATAAAACAGGAAAAGTCGGCAGAACACAAGCTTCATCTCACTCAGCTGCCTCACTTTGATTTCCTTCAGCCATACCTTCTTCCAGGATAAAGGACTGTACCCTCAAAGCTCAAGCTAAAATGAACTATGGCTTCTTTAAGTTATCTTTGTTGTGTATTTTTCCACAGTAACAAAAAAAAAAAAAAATAGCTAATTCACAAAATTAGTACCAAGAAGTGAGGCCGTTGCTGGGATAAAACTGTGTGGCTCATAGGCCGTTGGGGCTACTTTGTAGGAGGAATACAGAATTTGGAACTTAGTGCTAGAAAAGCCCAAGACACTCTGAAAGAGTGGTCAGAAAGATTGTTAGAGACTGAGGGATAGGAAACCTGCAGTGATGATTGGTCTCCTAGAAATAACGGGGATGCTTAACTCATGACACCTCAACAATATGGCTGTCTAAACACCTGAAGAAGTACAACACCAACAGATATGCCAACATGGAAGGGGAAATTTCAAGGGGCTTTACCTGAAAACAAAGAGCTGTAGGCAATATATACATGCTGAGAGCAGGAGAAATGAGTCTTCCTTGAGGATAACCCTCCTAATTGGTTACCCAATAGCAAGTGACCAGCTCTGAAGTCATATACAAACAATGCACTAAAACGGCTAAGGCAGTTATATTCATATATTAATGCAATGATAACAACTAAAGAAAGGAGTCAGGATTTTAAAAGGCAACAAAGTTGAAGAGGTACATAACAGAAGTTAGAGAGAGGGGAGAAAACTATATCATTTCAGTTAAAACGCACATGCGTGCACTCTAGCATGCACACCTGATAGACTAAATTGTTTAGTGGATGGCATTTTGATTGGGACATCATCCAAGCAATGCCATGGTTAATATTTACTGCTCTTGTCCAATTGAGAAAGACAGAGACAGAGAGACAGGCAAGGACAGAGAGAGACAAGGAGACAGAGACAACAACAAGAAGAAAAAATATTTTTAAAATATGACATTTGGCATGGAGAAAATGAGATTTCATGTTGTTGGTAAGATAGATGCTAAAACAGTAGCTGTCATGGTGGAGCAGATTGCCACCATTAAACAAAAGCATCCCGCTCCTCACAACGGCAGTAGGAAATGTTCCCTCGGAGAAGACACTGCCCATCCAATACTGCATCCTATGAACAATCTAAAATAACTTAGAGCTTACTCTAAGTAAGTGCCTTTGAAGGTATTCCATACTTGCGAATAACCACTCAGGGAAATATCTCCCCAAAGTCACCCAGGAAGACACACAGAAGACAATTCAACTTTGGTGTAAGGATGCTGGACTACATTTCAAGGTGATGACTTGGAGGATCATTCACACAGTACTTGTTTTACAGTTGTAAAAGATGCAAGGGTCGGGGGGCCAGGGTTATTTACATCAATGTCTCAGGAGCCCACTAAGGCCAGGCAAATCATGACAAGGTCAGATTCCCTGGAAGCAGATCTGGAATGGCCATTGAAACTGAGGAGATGAAGTTAGGGCCTTTGCGGTGGAGGTCCCAGCATTCTGGAGATGGCAAGATCATAGGAAATGCACTGATTCCACAATGAGGAGTAAGCTCAAGAGAGAGAGAATGTATGGTGACATCAACAGAGCTGGAGGGCAAGAGCTACCTAAGCTTCTTAGAGCCCATATGAGGCCATCATGAGCTCTAGATGCTGGACTTGGAGCTCAAGTTTGGTGTTTTCTCGTCTGTGTGTCACTATCACTTTGGTCTGGTCTGTCCTTGTGACGCTGTTATTCATTTCTTTTGGCATAGGGATGTTTGCTCTGTGTTGTTATATGTGGAAAGTATATATATATATATTGAAACTGTAGTTATAATTTTAATTTATTAAAGTTATAGGGGCTCATGGTTAAGAAACTGTCTGAGTCTTCAGAAAAGGCTGCACATAAACTTTGAACATTCCTGGGACTAATAACGACCCCAGGGACTTTCGAAGTTGGACCGAACTAAACTTCTAAAACTGTGGTATGATATAGACACGAGACCAGGAGGAAGAGAGGAAAGTTGTGACTTTGAAGAGATGTGTCTTAGTATCAAGTTGACAAAGGATAGACTTGTGATGGTTAGTATATATTGCTAACCTGACAGGACGTAGAGTCATCTGAAAGACACCTCTGAGTATTTCTGTGATTAGGTTGGGTTAATCTAGGTAGGATTACCTACTCCAAATATGGTTAGAAATTTTACATGGGCTGGGATCCCGGACTAAATAAAAGGGGATAAAAACACAGAAAGCACCACCATCCATCTTTCTCTCCTTTTAACCACAGTCACAATGTGAACAAATCAAATCCTTCATTTTTCTAAAACCATAACTTTGAACTGTGAACCTAACTAACCTCTTTTGTCTTTAAGTTTCTTTTGCTGGGTGTCTTTGTCACAACTGAGAAAAATAATCTTATTATCATCAGAATAATTGCATTGTAAGACACTCTATAGTGACATAAACATAAGATAAGAATAGTATGCCGAGAACCATGAAGTCACTGTCAGGCCAGCCCCCGTAAGCATCACTGATGGACGGGCAGTATTCTCTGGTGCAGATGCTTCAGCGCAGGCATTTTAAGGCTCTGGAAAGTCTTTCAAGCTCTGCCACATTCCTCTGAATATCTGAAATGTCTTTGTTATTGGAAGATGTGATTTATGAACACAGACAAATCACTTGGAGCCAAGTCTGGCAGAGAGGTCAAGATGGGTGATGTTAGTTTAGAATTACCCCTTTTAGATAGACTGCTTTTGGAGTGTTCTCAGGGATAGATATTTTGATTTTTCTCAGTGAAGATGAAGTAGTTTGTTATCTTTAAGCATGTAGTAAAAACTACACAAAACTAAAACAAACATTATTGATAGCCACAGTCCCTGGCCCCTTATATTGCCTTTTAGCGGGATAACATGCACTTGTGTCAGTGAGAGTGTAGGCATATTTGTGTTTCAAGAGATGTACAGCTCAAGCCACTTCCATAGGCATATACGGGCAGATAGAACTGTATGTCCTGCTTCTCATGGGAGAGTTCATTTTACATTTTCCCAGGCATACACTCCAGAATGTCCGGCCAATGGGAGGCTTTTAAATTGTGGATATTCCTCTAAAATAAATAACTCTTAACCTTTTCTCTTTGAAACTTACATATTTCTTTTTTTTTTTTTTTTTGAGTCTGCTGAAATTTGTAAATTCTTTTGTAGAAAAAAATATATGATTAGAAAAAAAGAAGATAGGAATATCACATTTTGAACTTTTGGTCTAGGACTTAAAACAAACAAAAGAGACTGGCTTACAATTTGCATCGTGTCATGTATCTAATATAAACATGTTAAAGTGACTCTTCAATAAAAGATGTGCATTGTCTATTTATATAGAATCTTATACATTACTCTTTGATTGCCCCATTAAAACTAAGGAGGAGTAAGGTGGAAAAGGAATTGGGGAGAGGGGGGTCTCTTAGCACTAACATTAAAACCTAAAATCATATGAAAATTTTCTACTTTAAGAGATATTAGACAAAATAGCCTTTAAAGGCTCTTAGATATTAAGCATTTAGAAGCCAAATAAAGTGTGTGGAACTTGTTAAATGTGTAACTGTGAAGATGGGGATGCCTAGAAGCATAAAGACGGATTGAATGAACTATAGGTCCAAAGAGATTAAGGATAATATAAACAGGAAAAAATGAAGAGAAAAATTTAGGATAATTACAGGATAAAACACAGTATTTTTAAGACACATTTTCAGGAAACCCCAAAAAACAACAGTAGAAAGGAAAATATTTTAATCTGTCAGCATCAAGAACTCATAATATAGTTTCCCCAGCATTTGAAAGCCCAGGAATTCCAATAGAATATGTTCTCATTTTTAATATAGACACAGTGTAACCAAGCAGCAATGACAAGGGGAGGATAAACTCCCGTATATAAACAAGTAAACAGAGAAACAGAAAACATGGTTAATCTTCTGGCTAACAGTTCAGTATTCACAATACATCTGTATGTTCACATGAAGGAGAGGAATACAGCTAGGCATTCTAAGAAAAGAGTCAGTGATAACACTTCTCAAAACTGAGATTGTTTATTACCAATGTATTTTTCCCTAGAGATAGTTCCAAAAATTTTAAAACTTAGCTACAGTAGACAATGAGAGAGGAAAATGTGGATAAATTCCTATTTAAATACACAGACATTGCTGGTGCAAATTACAAACTAATGTTCAACTTGTAATGCTAAGGAAAAGCTCTAAGTAATGAATAATGTAAATAGTAATCAGATTTAAATATCTGGTATTACTTAATTTTTATTCATGAAATATTTACAAAAATGTTGCAGATACTGTCAGCATGGTTGAGTCAGATTTGGTCGCTGATGTCTATGATGGCTATTAACCAGGATTAAATGTGTGATATTATCTCAAAGAGGAGATCCAATTAGGAAAATAATCAAAGCGAACAAACACAAAGGCCTACCAACTGTACAATGTAAGTCATAGGTATGAGAAAGAAATTCAAAACAGCAAACAGAAAAGGATTTTACATATATTTCTAGATCTTAAAATTTATGAATATAGGAATAGAAAGTTCATCTGATTGCATCAATATCAGCCAAAATATCCACTAATGATTTTTTCCTTAAAATAGATCAGTTTTGTCCGTAAGCATAAATATAAAAATTCCAAACAAAATACTAGAAACATAATTTTAAAAAAAAGTATATTTTAAAAAATAATATATCCTGGCTATGTCTTACTTAATCAAAGAATATAATTGTATATGCTATTAAATATGTTGCTATTTATATGCTATATTATTAATATAATTCCCTATATTAACAGAACAAAAGGAAAAGCCCAATAAATCCCTGAAATGATAAGGAGGACATTTGCTAACAGACAACACCAATTTGTGATAAAAGCTCTTAAACTAAGGCTAGAGATAAATCTTATTCTGGTAAGGAATATCAAGAAAAATTATACAGTGGGCACCATACCTCTCACTGAAGCATTAAAAGCCTCCCACTTAATATCAGCAACAAGGCAAAGAAGCTCATGTCTTCACAGCTACGCAGTGAAGCAGTAGGGATTTCAGCCAGCAAGATAAGGCAGTGAAAAATATAAATTATAGCTTTGGAAAAGTAGTAATAGTGCTATTTGCTTATGATATGATTTACTGAAATCCAGGGAAAATGCACAACCTATCAAAGGTAAGAAAAGTAAAACAAGAATCATAGTTATGAAACAAAGAAGAGAAGCCTTTGATATACATCTCTATTTATATCCAGAACATAGAGTTGTATACGTTAGTAATAGCAAAAAAGAAAAAGAAAAAAGGAAAAAAAAAGAAGTAGAAAAGTAATAATCTACTAGCTGGAAATGCAGCCAACTAAACATAAATAAGATTTCATTTTTAAATGAGACTTACTGAAGTATATTAAAAAGAAAAATATTATTGGTGAATAGAAAAACAATCAGTACAAAGAAGGTATCAGTTTTCTCCAAATTGATGTAAAGATTCTGTAGAATCCCAGGCATAGTCTCGACAGAGCTTTTAGAACTTCATAAGTCTAAAATTCATAAGAGACACCAGTAGAAAGACAAGACTTCTCTTTAAAAAAGAAGAAAACATGAAGGATTTACCAGCTCCTGTGATCTCATTGGGGTTAATTATTGAATTAACTGTGTTAAGTGAGAACAAATTTTTAGAAAGCATATGTTATAAAGCTGCAGAATGAAAAAAAAAAAAAAAAGAACAATCCTTAAGGTAAAAATGCAGACTACAAAGAATGCAACTGCCCATCTCACTGGAAAATAATCACCAAAAGACTTGAACAAGATGATAATATAATAACTTATCATGTGTGTCATAAACACACAAAGGAGAGTCAGAACTAAAACTTCCTCTAATCTAACAAGGAAAATGATAAGCAACCTGAATGTTTGACAGCAATCTGACAAAGGCTATGAAAGTGATTGCACATAAGAAGAGTTGAGGAACATGTCCAAGCTGATTCATCAACAGGCAGATGCAAATGAATGCATTTCCATCGGATCACCAGCCACTAAGATACCTAAAAGGTGGAGGGAGTTGGGAAGCCATGAGAATTCTTTATGCCATGCTAGTGAAGTTATTATTTGCCACTTTAGGTAGCATTTTGGCATTTTGTAGTAAAATTAAAGATATAACTGAGGTGTCCATGTTTTATCCAAAGATTCCATTCTTCGCTACACATATGTCAAAGATAAATACTACAGTGTTCACAGGAAATATATTTTTGTAATAACTGCACATATTTGAGGGTCTATTTACAGGAAAATGAATGGAGAAATGATAGGTTATTCATCAAAAGAAGAATTAGCCAAAACATCAAATAAGCAATATTTATGCATGTCAGCCTTAATGAACTCTTGAAGGAGGATGTTGAACAAAATATATATATATATATATATATATATATATATATATATATATATATATATTGCTTTTATTTAAATATGTTTTATAATTTGAAACACAGAGCTCAATTTTCTGGACGTGGTTATTTGTTTGTTTTCTTTAAATGTAAGACATGAATGTCCTATGTACATCAAATCAGTTTTCCAAATATTTGGAAAATATCTTCACACTCTACCTGAAAGTGTAAGTGTGTGTGTGTGTGTGTGTGTGTGTGTGTGTGTGTTACATGAAACTTTATCAATTGACTTGTACAGATTTGTTAGAAAATGCCGTTTATCTATTTTGAGCGGTCAAGGTCAGTGGGCCATAGTAAAAATTGAATGTTCCTGCGCCAAAGATGCTTGATGGGGCTTGTGCTCTATCAAACAGCAAGGGGCTACTTCTCTTGTTGCTCATTCTTTCTTTCTAAAAATATCAACTGCTTGTTAGGCTGCAAGGAACGGCATGTTTCAATAGAGCCTAATGGCCAGGGGCTGTGTTTGGTTTAGACAAGGTTAAGCATGGAAAGTCTTCTCCAAAGAATGTCAAAAAGTTGCCGACATTCAAGCTGGCTGACCTTGGCCTTATCTGGGCCAAGGAGGTTTTGCCAAACAAGGTACTCAGCACTGAAGATGGGGAACTAACCTGGCAGAATTCAGGGGACTCAGGAAACTGTCTTCTCTCCTGGTTTCTCTGAGGCAGAACTACCTTTCAGTGATGCCCCTAGGGGCCCCAGTAAGATGGTCCAGACACTTGCTTCCAGGCCAGATCTGTCAATCTGAGCTTGAGACCAAGAACCTTATAGTCTCACTTCTGCATGTAGGTACCATGGTATTTACACTCACATACAGTGGGATGGATGGATGGATGGATGGATGGATAGATAGATGAGTAGGTGGATGATAGACAGACAGACAGACAGACAGACAGACAGACAGACAGACAGATACTGAAGAAGTTTAAAGCATACTTCTGTGTCTTCAGGCAGCTTTAGGATATAGGTCCAGTGCAAAGCTTTGTTCATTGATGGCAACATGGCTAAACCGATCATGTCATTTCCACAAGACTTTCACGTGTTAAGCTTTCCAATGCTTGATGGAAGGGGCAAGTTGACAGTCACCTTTATGACAGAGAATTTCATGCCCTGACATGTGAAAGGACTCTTGTAATATCACCAGAGACAAGGTTGTAATTACTCCAGGACAGCATCAGTAAGAAAGGATGCAGGCATTGTTTCTCAGCTAAAAATGCATCCCTGCATATCCCCCTGTGGGTTTCATCCCTCCATATCCCCCTGTGGGTTTCATCCCTGCATATCCCCCTGTGGGTTTCATCCCTGCATATCCCCCTGTGGGTTTCATCCCTGCATATCCTCCTGTGGGTTTCATCCCTGCATATCCCCCTGTGGGTTTCATCCCTGCATATCCTCCTGTGGGTTTCATCCCTGCATATCCCCCTGTGGGTTTCTGCCATTCCCTGGGGTTAGTTATACTAAGTTGAAGGTTGGACAGTGTAGTAGGCAATTGTCACCTTGAGTAGACTGAGAGATGTCTAGAAGAGTACTAAAGCAAACTTCTTGGAGGATGTCTCCAGAAATGGTTAACTAAAAAAGAAAGATGCTTTGAACATGGGTGGCACAATCCCCTAGGCTAGGGGCCAGGTAAGTACAGGAGGAAAAGGGAGGGCTTAGCTACCCTGAAATGAATACATGTGCTCTACCAGGCTCTGCCATGGGCTGAAATCTCTGCAACCATGATCAGGATCAATGCTTTTTACCTTTCAAATGTTTCCTTGTGTTTTTGGCCATAGTGATATTTACCATTGGAACGTGGTGCACTCTTGGCATATCAGGACCTTTTGAGAGTTGAACTTTAAGTCCTCTCATTCCAGGGCCACCCTGTCTCACACCCCCATAATCTAGCACCTGTCTGTTCTGGTGACTGAGCCTAGCTCTTTAGAATTGGGATTGTTGGTTGCTTAAAAGATCACTCGTGGGCATCAAGATGTCAGGATGGGCTTAGTCATTCTCAGAAACCTGCCGTCTCAGGCCCCTACTCTGCAGAAAGCATACACCTGCCAGCACTGGAGGGAGCCCACGCCTTCTGCTTGGTCTATTTGCCAGTTGGCTCCCAACCCTAATCCTTAAGTACCACAGCCCACTGCCAGCATGATGCTGAGGGTTCCTATGTAACTTTGATGCAGAGTTCTAGCCAAGCCCTGGCAAGATGTAACTGCAGACAATAGCAAACTGTTTCCTTTAGGTAAAGGTCACTATACAATAATGTGATTCTCAGAAGCTAAAGGTTGAATGTTTTTACACTAACGAGGATCTGATCTCTATTTCATTGGTGTAAATTGGAAATGGATACCATATCTTTAATGCTAATTAGCATTGCATAACTTAGTCTTCCAGGCCCCATGTAAATAACAATTAGCAATAATTTAGCAGTTGTACATGCTGGCATCTTCTGAGCCATACCATTGTATACTATTCCAAATTCCTTTGCATTAATTAGGATCATAAGCCAATCAGTACTAATTAGGAAGGAAATAAGTATAATAATAAATGAAACAAAATTAGTGATTTGTATCTGGTTGGTCGTTCTTTCTCTCTGCAGTTCGTCACGTAGTCTTAATGTGCAGGAACTTCTTGTAATTGAAACTAATTATGAGGTTTCCCCTGCTACTTTGAGCCTCATGTTCAAATCCCACAAAGCTCATTAAATAAGTAACAAAACTGGAATCTTTAGCACATATTGGAACTTGGATCATGTTAATTAGCACCACACTCAAAAAGGCAGTAAGAGGCCGTTTAGCAGCCCCTGTACTAGTTAGACGGAAGGGAGATTGCAATCCTTATAGTTCTTCAGGGTTTGTCAAAAGCCAGACCAATGTCCCTTGAGTCGTGCAGGCAGAAAGCAATGGTGATATGGGGACAGAGAGAATGGGAAACCCAAGGCTATTGCACCCTGGGCTATGTCCTTTCCAGCTGTTTCAGGTGGACTTGCTTGGAAAACATTAGTATGCTAGCAGCTCCATTTATTAATTCGCCCTTTTAAGGAACTTCTCCTGTTCATGGTTCATGACTACTCTGGACATCTGGACTACCTTTTCTCTGCCTTTGACCACTTATTGAGTTTTTCTTTTCAGAGTTGAGCGAACATCGAGACCCTAGAGAACTCACTTGCCCTGCACGGAATGCAATTGTATACACATAAATCCATGTGTCTGTTTCTAGTCAAACATATGTAGCACTCAGTAGACATATTGACTCTATTCACAGCTTCCAGCACTGTTCTCAACGACTGCCGCTCTTTCCCATATACAGCTGAATCAGTAGAAAGCTCTGGAGGCGTCTATAGCAAAGTGCTAGAGGGTGCGCTCACCCACCAGCATGCCTTTTGGCCTCTTCTCTGGGCTCTTTCACAGTCTAGAGTTAAGCCACAGTGATGTTGCTAGGGCAAGTTGGAAACAAAGAAATAAACCCACAGGAGTATTGGTTTACAGTTGTGCCCACCTGTAGTATGGGAACTCCATAAACAATATTGTGTGTTTGTGGCTTAAGAGAAGTAATTCCAAAATAACTCTAATAGAAAGCACTTGTTATTCTCCCACTCCAATTCTTCACATTTGATGGCTCATTGACAGGGCAAGAGCTTCCCCGACGGCCAACTGAACTGAGACAGTTACCCTGGCATATTGGAGGCAGAGTCTTCTGATTCCCGTGCAGTAAGCAGTTACGGATCCCAAACATCCTTCTAGCCGCAGTGAAGGCTCCATTCCTCTGCAAAGCTGCTCCCACTATTCAATCTTACAGGAGTCATTGCAGTGTTTTCTTGCTCATGTTCTTTATTTAGCTGTTGTTTATCACTGTGAAACCCCCAAGTTGGCTAATGATAATCTTATGGGTAATAGGTAGATCTCCATAATCAGACATCTTCCTGTGATATGCTCTTTTTCAGACTTAAAGGAACTGACACAGACTGAAAACAAAAAATGTACATGACTAAGTCACACCACCACAGAAAAGGCACACATGTGCACACACATAAGCACACAAATAAGATCCTGATTCATTGAAAATTAAGCATGTTAAGAAGTATTCAGAAGCCAATCTAAGAATGGGATTCTGAAGTGCGATTTTTTTATAATTATTCTTGCACAAATCTTAGTGTTTACATTAAGCAACATGAGAGAAAGGGAAAGTGAGATGCTTGAAACCTTAACATTATCCACTAAATGAAAGCAGAGAATAACCCCAGGATGTATGCAGTGTGTATCCATTTGATTGGCATTTCTTTATCTGATGCTAATGCATCATGAACTTGACACCTTTTCTACAGAGGTACAATGGGTTACAGCAATCTCAGGGATAACTTATAGTGACCCTTCCTAATTCATGATACATTTCAAAGGAGAAAATCACAGTTATCAGTGTGCCTACAGTGTTGAGATGTACTGACCTGGTTGATCCATTGCATTGTGGCTGATTCTGTGTGTCTGTGTATTTACCGCTTCACACAATATTTTTAAGACATAATTCTGAATCATGTAGTGCTGGATAATTAACAACAAAAGTAATAAGATAATAGTTATGCCCTGACTAGTAGCTTAGAGCCTAAAAGAACTCATGGCTAGTCATTGTGAAATTAAAGACAGCCAAATTAAGATGTTTAACCAAGAGGAGAGTGAGCTGACACAAAAGGCTTGTTAGTCTCTTTCCTTCTAGCCAGACATCAGATTTGTCAATACTCTTGACTCTACATGCAATGTTAGACTATGCAACTGACACATTTGCATGGCTGCCTCCCAGAGCAGTGCAGCAGTCTGCATTCTCACACAGAAGCCACAACATGGTCACAAAAGACACTTAAGCAAGAGGGGAAGAGACTGCATTTGACATGATGATGCCTAGACTGAACTTCTGAGCCAAAACACCATCTCCAAAAGCGAATAAAACAGGAGACTGGTCTTGATAATTGAGGACCCATGCAGACCTTTGGAGCTGAGCAGAAGAGTAAGTCACAAGGATAAAACAAAAGCCATGAAGGACAGCCAGTCCCGAGTAAAGTGGGGTTCACAGTGAGGCTGTAGGACCCTGGTAATTCACATATTGTCCTAAAGCCTTCTGTATACGTTCTTGTCAGAAAGCAGTTAGTGAGACAGAAACTAGAGAACCTAGTTAGGAAAGGCCTAAACAATGCCCTCTCCCACCAAATCAGCTCAAAATATACCCAAGTCTTGGTTAAAAAAAACCACTTCACTGGGCATGGTGGCTCATGTCTTCAATCATAGCACTCATTTAAGAGGCAGGGATAAACAAATCTCTGTGAGTTCAAACCCAACTTGCTCTATATAGTCATTTAGCCACTTCCACACTAGCCGGGGCTATGCAGTGAGACTCTGTCGCAAAAACAAGCAAATGAAAAAAGCCCACATACATGCATACACAGACACATTTTACACACACACACACACACACACACACACACACACACAAACACACACACTTTAAGCTTGACAAAGAAATGTCTCAGAGTCCTACAAGGTTTCTAACTATCATTTTCTCCCTGGAGAAAGAAAACAAACAGGGGTGTTGTAAAAGACTATGACTAGGACCTTAAACAGTTTCAAAAATGTTGCCAGCATTGTGTGTGACTATATCAGTATTCTACAAGGCATGCATACTGCGCATCATACACACAGACACACACACACATTTCTGGAAAGAGAATATAAGTTACATTTCAATTTATGTAAATGTGGCGGTAACCCCATAAAAAAAAGGAGATGCAGCAGAGAGGCCTGACCGTTCTTCAGAGAGGTCTGTTTCCCTAGCATGCTGTGTAATTCGTCCACCCAATGTCCACTTACTGGAAACCTCTGATCCCACTTCTGCCCTCAGCCCCTGGTGTGCCAAACACCACCCTGTGGTCTGGGATCAGTTTGTGCTCGAGTCTCAGCCCTTCCTTCCATGTGTTAAACAGAACTCTTTATGGGGTTATGTAACCACCACAAGCTATTGTCTTTCTGGCTGTAAGGTAATGTGTGTGTTATGATTGTTCTGTTCCCTACTGAAAACCCATTCTGCTAGTACTTGCTATGAAATGAATGCACGAAGCAGCTTAGTTGTTTTGTTGCTTGTGGCAACAGGTCAGTATTCTATAAAAGTGGGAAGTGGAGGGAGTCCACTAAAGGCTCACATAAAGAACTTTCTAAAAGAAGAGCTGTCCACATAGGGTGGCTACCAGAGAGCGCAGTAAGCTGGCTATCTCCACTTGTGTTTCAGCAGACTTTAGAGTTGGTTAGATTTGTAGAAGAGACTTTTCTTTGAGAAAAGGCTGGGGTGGCTGTACTTTGATGATATTTCCTCATCCAGGACTACTTGTTCTTAGGAATATCATTTCCTAAGGACATTGCATCAGGAGCGAGAGAGACAGAGACAGAGACAGAGACAGAGATAGAGACAGACAGAGAGATACAGAGAGAGACAGAGAGAAACTTTCATCTCTGGCATCCTGTGTTCTGTGATCCTCTGTAACTCGAGCCTTGTAAAATTCCTGCAGTGAAGCTATTTCTGTTCTCCTTTTGCAGCTTGGAAAGCTTTGGCTTAGCAGCCACACCTAAGATGGTACATTGGGGAAAAGCTAATAGACCTTAGACTAAGTCCTAAGTCCATGCGCCCTCCACTCTGCTACCTGCATGCGCAAGCAGAGCCTTCAGGAAACTAGCAATGAAGTCAACGTAGTGAATGAAATGCAGTTAGCAGGGCCCCATTTCGTTCATCTTCAGATTCTGTGCATGTTCTAAATCTCCTTTCCCCAAAATTTAATGATATCTCTAACCTGCCTAAAATCACCTCAGAGCACACACATCTGGAAAGCTCTCCTGGGAAAGCCACTCTTTTATTTATTGCTCTTTCTGTAGAAAGGAAGGCTAAAAATAAAGAAAGAAAAGCAAATCCCTTTCTATGTGGTTCAGTGTCCTGGATTTTCCCCTACCTCTCCCCCTCCTTGTAGCCACACTGATGAAGCACAGGCCCAAAGTAAGTATTCCAAAAATTCACTGCAGAATTCCATCTTTCAGGTCTGAGACTAAAGGAAGAGAGGCATAGAAGCTTCTCCTTCTCCCTCTCC